>NW_027176220.1:22500-105000 GCF_023055335.1 Clinocottus analis | reverse complement strand
ATTCTCTTGATGTGCACTGATAGTTTACCTGATAAGCTGATCTACCGGGAATTGTAAAAAAAAAAAAAAATACATACAAAAATAAAAAAAATCAGCCAGACTTTTCTTAATGTAGAAGATAAAGACACGACAGCTGACGGGATCTGAACTGAAATTAGGTGCACAAGTGGTAGCAATACTAGTAAATACTGTCAGTGTGTGCAGTGCAACCTGAAGTCAGGTTTACAGTATTCAAGTTCACAGGAAACGGACCTGTTTTGGGGTTTCTTTGTATTTTTAAGGAAACCGTTGAAGTTTGTTCATGCCATCATCAATTAACAGTGTTGGTCTCTACACTGGAATGATTTTAGAAGTTTAATAACTAAAAAGACATTAAAGAAACACACACAAACCTCTCATAAAAAGAAAAACAAATGAGCATCAGTCGACAAAAGCATTCGTCCATCAGTCAAGTGTCTGTTTGAGGAGTATCACATTCTCCAGGAAGCCTCATACGGAGTGGGATTTTGTGTGTGTGTGTTTTTTAAAGACCTGTTGCTGGGTTAGCTTGTTTGCCACGCCACTCAGGACCGTCTCAGAGTCTGTGAGGTGCAACTTTTGTTTTGTAAGGATTGGTCCGGTGTGGAACTCCAGCATCAGACCGCAGCGTTGGCGCCTCAGAAGATTCTCCTCCAGTCCAAGTAACTGACGGACAATCACCGCTTTAAAGACACCGAAAGAGAAGATTAGGGCTGTAGTCGTGCTGTGACATGTTGGTAATGAGTCTCTTTCATCTGCAGCCACTGTTTGTGTTTCTGATTAATTCAATCAGATTTTTAGGTCACATAAATCATTGAGTTTCCTTAAATAGTTTTCTAAAATATCTCAAATCAATTTGGCTCAAAGACTTAAAGGTTGTATTGTCACATTTGCCCCAGGTTGAAAACATGCTGGCTGTCAAAGCAACAATGTCAATGAGAAAAAGGAGAAATATCCATTCAGCGTGACATTGCCAGAAATCACAAAAGTCAAAGGAGGGCGAGGATCTTGCTCAGTATTGGCTTTGGCTGGGCGTCATTACACGTCTCAACCAATCAGAGCATTTGGGGTGGGCCTAAGACACTGCAGCACGCCTGGCTGTCGCCACATCAGAGAGCTGATTGGCTCTTAGATCTGACAGCAAACACCACTTGTTATAGAAATTCCCCATTTTTTGTGTTGTAATACTTAATGCTCGTTTACGTGACTATTAGTCTCAGGTTTAATCTAAAAACATATTTTGTGTGGTTTAAAATACAAGATCGCATGGCAGACATAAAAACAACAAAGGACGCAGCTACACACACATTTCTACACTAATATATATTTATAATTACATATGAATAAATCCAAACGTCATCTGTAAACTACAGATCGGAACTAACGGGAAGCATTTTATTATGTAACTTCCTGTTAATACTTTGAAAGCAGCTGAAAACTGTCCGCCTTGATCGCAGTTTTTTGTCAACGCCTCCCGCGGCGGCTGCCTGCTCTCGTCTGGATTCCAGACGAGGCGCAGCTCTCACGAACGACCCTACTGTTATGATCGTGGCTCAGAGGGAAACTTGTTTTATTATAACAAACATTAAAGCGCAGCTTTGATTTTAGATTTGTATACATTCATGTTTAAGTTAATCATTTAACTGCTACAGTGTTTAAATAATACTGCTGTTAAAAAATCACATTATGTTTTAAGTGTTCGCAAACCAAATGTTATTGCACTTTTGTTCATATGGCAGTACTTTTATAATAAAAATGAGCAATACACCATTTTTTAATTAATTATTGAATTTTGCACATAACGCAATTAATTGTGATTGAAAATTAGAATCGTTACCCAGCACTAATTGCGATGTACATTTCTTTCTTGAATCTTTAATAACTCTTATTCCATTATGTTCTGAACACGTGACATCTATTGCACGTCTGGCCATCCTGGGAGAGGAAAGGTTCCTCTGTTGGATTCTTTCTTCTGTTCGCTCATTTGTTTAAAAGGTAAGGATAATTGACATTGAGAGACAGAACTGGTGCTGATGTTTTGTAAGAAAAAAAAAAAGACAACCAAATATAGTCTACAGGTTTTAATATCTATATCTGCGGGGAAACCACTGCAAACACCGCATTTGGGAACAGAAAGTGAGCTTGTTACATCATACAGTTTTCTTCCTTGCAAACTCTGAACTAATTCCTCCTAAAATGTTGTCTGTGTCTTTCCCCCCCCACCCTCACCCCCTCTCCCCCCCCTCCAGAAGGCTGACACTGCAAGCTATAAGTGTCTCTGGGATTTTCTCTCTGTAATATAATCCTGACGTGTTCTGAGCCAGCTCTCCGACACCTAATCCCGACAATCACTGACGGAACCATACAAATACACAGAAATGTCTGAAAGAAACTAAAATTAAATTTAAATTAAAACTTGTTTCCTAAATATTCCTAATGCTAGACTTGGGGGGGAAAAAGAGAAAATAAAAAGCAGCTTTGAGAACAGGAGTAGTGAAAGTATGAGCTGCTGAGCTAGAAAATAGAGAAGAAAGGTGTGTGTGTGTGTGTGTGTGTGTGTGTGTGTGTGTGTGTGTTTGTGTGTGTGTGTGTGTGTGTGTGTCAGGCAGCAGGGCTACTTTAAAGTGATCAGTCACAAGCAATCACAAGCCGGTTGAACACTAACAGCCTAATTGCCTGGAGAAGGGCTTCTTAATCCTAAAACGGTTGCAGTTACAGACCAGAATTTGTGCCAATTCTTTTCTATTATTATGCCTACATTTCAAAACTCTTGGAGTCATTTAGGTGGACAATTACCAGCGTATGTTACGTATTCTGTTGTGTTTTCATTGACACTGTAGCATCTGGTCTCTGACTATGGAGAGAGGAGTGGGGGGGGGGGGGGAATTGTGGCTATGATTTGTTTCTCTAGCAAAGGCGCACATTTTTGCAATGAAAAGTATAAAGATATATTAAAAAAAATAATTTTAAAATAACTTTACCGGTCCACCTACGAGAGTCAGATTAAGCATAGATAAGACTTTTTTCTAAATATACTTCCTACATAGGTTTTCTTACTTGTTCATTAAATCGCCTTGGTTGTGCTGAGGGAAACATTAGTTTGGGTTAAAACAAGCATGAAGACCAACGATTCATCTGGTTCTGGCTGATAAACAGGAATCTTTAACCCTAGTGGTCACGTTGTATGGATGCGTGAATGCAGCAAAGAGCGGAAGCAACTCTTTTAACTGGAAACTAGATCACAACAATCGTGCCGGATGTGTTGATAATTGAGCCGAGATAGAGATGCAATGAGAACATGTTCTTTGAGAGTTGCCAGAGAGCCGTTTACCATCTTCCAATGTACCACACCATTAGGACAACAGCTCACATCAGGGACCCGGATTGCTCTCATTCCTGGTGTTAGGATAAATTAATCATAATAATATGAGCAAAATGGGTTTTAATGGGCTGTTAAAGTCTTTGCCTCAATGTCGTGTTTTGATGATGAATAAATCATAACCAAAAAAACAAAGTGAGGCAAACACTGCAGTCAATTTTCAATTAGGCCAGGCTCAGTGAGACCCCAGGGAAGGTGGCTGTTACTGATGGTCTGAGTGCTAGAAGTGCTACTAAATTCCAAAATGAGCCATCACAAATCTTTGCGTCACAGCAAAAACAACTGAGACAAGGTCAGGGGGAAAAGTGGACAAGCAAGCTGAGGATGGAAGAAGACACAACATACATATTTTAAGAAGTAGTGGACACAGAGGGAATTCAGCGTTAAAAAAAAGGCAGAGACGCAGGAGCTGTGTATGATTGACAAGATGGTTCTGGGAGGAGCAGGCTGCTCTGGGACTCCGGTTTCATAACATGAATTTTTGAAAAGGGGGTGTAGATGTAAGGTACGCATCAGTGAGTGGATTATGGATGGAGGATATTTATGTGCTGCAGTCCCACAGCACAAAGAGGAGGGGGGGGACGATGACAAGAACCTCAGGAAGACAGCGTCTTAACAGCACAGACCTGTAACTATGACACACGGACAACAATATGCGCTACTGTGATTACATTGATAGAATAGAGCGAGCATGAACTAGGTCTGTGCGGTATACAGGTTTCAGTATTCCATACAGTATGACATTTTCATGTACGAACGAAGACTATTTTATTGAGAAAAAGTGAGAAAAGAGCAAACAAAGCGCCTTCATTATGTAAGTTTGTTAACCACTTTGAAAGACTACTCCCCCCCATAAATATAGAAATCTACCATCGATCAGTTTTGCCCGTCATGGGTGAGATGGGCAACTTTAAACTCGTCTGAAAAGCCCTGTGTAGACCAGTTATACAATAATTATGCAGGAATTAGGGGCTGAGAATTATTAAAAGAATTGCATCGTCAATACCAATACCAGTACCCTTAAAGTGACAATGATACCATAATCATTCAATACCCATCATATGAATGGAAGCTGTGTAAATGGTGAATGGACTTGCGCCTGTATGTCTGTTTTCATCTGGGCCCAAAAAGAGTTGTTGAAGGTATTGTTTGACTAAAGAAGTTTCAATACTACTTGGTACTGGATTATTTTGTGGATACAGTAAATATATTTGGTACCAATACCTAGCCTTAGTGATAATTAGTTTTTTTAAGCTGCACTTGAAAAACAAATTAGAGATTAGAGGCAAATAGTAAACTTCAGGGAGCAGATGATATTTTCAGTGTGTGTCAGTCAGAAAGTACCTGCAATGGCCGGTGTTCTCCTCGTTAGGCAGGTAGGTGTTTCCATGTGCTGACGAAGGCGGTGGGGATCAGTGAATAAGGCACTGTGGTGATGGAGTTCCAACTGTCTGACGTGGGGTCATAACAGTCCAGCGTTTTACACCGCTGAGTTCCGAAGTAACCTCCGACCACGTACAGCTTATTTCCCGAAGCCACGGCGTGGCAGCTCATCCGCTTGGAAGTCATGTCCCCGACTCGAGTCCACTGGTTAGTTTCGCAGTCAAAGCGGTAGGCCGAGACGGCGGTAAATTCGGTGTCGCCGCCCATGATGAAGATCTGGCTGCCTAAAACAGCAGCCGCTGTGTAGCGCCACGGCTGGGGGCATTCGGCAGCAATATTCCAGCGGTTACCAACAGGATCGTAGCATTGGACCTGTGGCATGCGTGATTAATATAGAAGACAAGAAATTTGCACCCTCACATTTGAGTCTAGACTCAGCCAAAGTAGTGTATTTAGTTAGCTGTGGAATGTGGAAAGCGTGTGAGGAATTATAAGGAAGGTTGACGTACAAATCCACCAACCTTGGAGGCTTTGTCTCGGTGTATGGTTGTCCCCCCAAAAACAAAGAGTTTGAGTTTGGCACTGACAACAGCTGCGTTACTGACTCCATCTCTTAGAGGTGCCATCATAGTCCATTTGTTACTGAGGGGGTCATACCGCTCCACCTAGGAGGATATAAAACACTTTGATACGTGTCATGTCTGATTCAGAGGTAGCAAATGTGTCCAAGTCAGTCCAGCGGCAGATATTTCACCCTATTAAAAGATAAAAGGCTGTATGTAACCTAATTCTGAAACGATTTTCCTAAAAAGGAGTCAATACCTGTTTTAGGGACACGGATGGAGAGGCAGGAAAAACTCCCGCTATGGCTGTATGACCTCCAACAACGTAGAGACTGTTCTCCAGCTCAGCTGAACCATGGCCAAACCTGGAGAGGAGAACACCCACATGATCTTTAGACCTTTGGTTCTCAACCTTTTTTTGTGTCAACCCCATAATGGATAAACACTAGGACATGGACTCAAGATTTTGAATTCAGAGATGTAAAATATTTGAATTGACAAAGACCAGAATTCCATAGTTACAACTACTTTGAGATAACTGTGAAGGAAAGTCAAACTTCTGACCAAGATAGTCTCTCTAAGTCACACTGTACTCACTTCTAAAGTGAATCAAATTGCAAAAAATGTGCTCTTATTTGTTTTTTGAGAGACCTTGTCAAAGAAGACAAACTGCAGTCACAGCAACATTCACTGCAACATGCACCGTGGCATGCGTGATCAAATAGAGACGTGTGTTTTGTAGCGGTGCAACAGATGATAAAACTCCTGGTTCAGACCGAATTAAGGATCAGAGTCGCTAATTGCCTCAAAGATCAGCACAAAAGAAAAAAAGGGCGCAAATATCACTTTTAAAGATGCCTGATCACGTTTTGATTGATGATCCATATTGGCAGATACAGATACCCTTTGTTAATTGATTACAGCAGCTAGTGTACGAGGCTCCAGACTTTTTTTTTCCCCTACCGTCTGAAAGATCTTTTCAGCTGCTCTGAAGTCAGTAAACCATCGTAATATGTTTTATTTTTCTTCATAAAAAGTGACAAAATTCAAAAGATAAGCAAATAAAATATTGTATTTGCCCAACAGATCAGTTCTTAGTTTCCACCCTGGAGTTTAATTAAAAAAAGTAACAATATGCATGATGAATCAAATGTAGATGAATCTAATTAGTACAATCTAATTAGTACAATACAACTCTTTTAGTGACTTGATTCAATGGAATTAGAAGACAGAATCAAGAGTATAAAATTATAAACATCACTTTTTAGCGTCGTCCAATACTCCCCGTCACAAAGCAGAGCCTGAATATATAACTCACCTTGCTATTAGCATAGGCGCTCCTTTAGACCACTCCTCATGGACAGTGTCATAGATCCAGACGTCTTTTGAGACTCCGTTCTCTGATCCCCTTCCTCCTGTGACGTAAACCTTGCAGCCAATGGCACACGCACTGAACTCCTTCCTGGGGCTGGGGAGGTCTGCCTTCGGTATGATCTCCTTGGCTTTATGGTCAACCTAGGAAAAGGTTTGTCCACGGAATGTTGGTTGAGGTCAATCAAAAAGAAAATATATATATTTAAAGGAAGAAATACACATTTTGAAGCCTGTTCATGCAATATAAAGTATGTGTTGAGCGCTAGCAGATAACAAAAAAGGTGGATGTGTGAAAGATTATTGATTTTCTTTCTGAATTTCAATGATATGATTTCAATCATATCTATCTATAATTCAGTTGGATTTACAGTTTCTATATCGATTTAGCTAAATCTTTTGACTCAAGTATTGGGTCTTAGTAATATGTATGGGTTCACTTTGTAATTTAGACATTTTGGTTGAGCTGCTGTATGTAATCTGGAACTCAATGACCTTTCAACACCACTTTACTAACTGAGCTAATGCCTTGCATTGAACAGGAGATGGTAGATAGGATTAAAATACAAAACACTGCATGCGTTTAATTAAGATGTACTTTAAAGCAAGCAAACAGGACACCTTACACAACAAATGCTGCATTTTTTAAACAGAAGCAGGCCGTCTAAGTATGAACAGCGGTTAGGGTTATGTCTTTCACCTGGTATATCTTGTCACACATGAAGGTCTGGCCTCCAAGTATAAGCAGCGTGTGGCCTGCCTTACGCGGTCGAGCACAGGGACTAGTCACTACTCCGTCATTCTGAAGGATTTTCTTCTTACACTGCATTGCCTCTTCAACTATTAACCTGCAGAGATTAGTTTAAACATAATCCGAGAGATGAAGACACATTTGGCACATAATGTCTTCACTGAACGCTTTGCCTAATTCTCTGCTGACATGTCTTATGTCTCACATATTTTGATTCCCTAAAGTGTCCTTTAAAAAGACCAGTTTAACTTTGTACACTGGAACATTTGCCCAGATGTAAAAAAATAAAAAATAAAAATAAAAACCTCAGGATTAGAATTCAATATTGAATGAAAGATGACAGAGGGAAAGATGTGGAGGGAAAAGGAGAGGAGCAGAAAAAGGGCAAGAGGAAAGAAAATAGAGAAAACAAGAGAATAGAGGAAACTAGAAAATTTCGCAAGAAATTTTGAAAGTGTGGCTACTACTGCCGTAAGACGTCGCAATATATAGCTTTTGTTTCTGACGCCCGTCTCTCCTCCAAAGCACTTGAGTTGGTTTGTGTGTTAAACTGATTGGCTGATATGAAGCACCTGTGTGCTGCCGTCGTCATGGTGACCAAGTGAGCGCCAGCAGACTGATTAGAGGCAGACTGGACTGTGGACTTAAGGAAATAAACTACTGAACGTCCTGAACACACACAAACGTATATGAAATATCATATGACCTTATTAATGATCACAGTGTTGACAACTACACAATATAAAACACACGTAAACGTCTTTGTGTGTGTGTGTTTGTGTGTGTGTTTGTGTGTGTGTGTTTTTGTGTGTGTTTGTGTATGTGTTTGTTTGTTTGTGTGTGTGTATGTGTGTCTGTGTGTGTGAGACAAACAGACAGAGAGACAGAAGTCATCTGTGTTGTGTGTGCGTGTGTAAGTGTCTGCGTGTCTGTTAAACTGCCCTAACGAGAACACCTGTGGGTCGCTAGATCAAAGGTTGCCATGGTGATGACTTCAAAGGGACTTCCTTACGCTGAGCTTAATAGACCTAAATACTGTGGAACTCCTTTCAAACTATTTTTAAAAAATGGTACTTTAAAAGCCACTATTGCTTCGATATCGCATATTGAGCGTTAGGAAGACCTGATGAACAGATACTGTGACTGGCGAGTCTGTACGATAAAACATGTGTCTGTACGGGCGATTTACAAATCAGGTACGAGCTTCAGGGGAGACGTGCTTTTGGAGGGAGATTTAACATGGCGGCGGATGGCAGAGCGAGGTGGACTTTCTCTCACATTCAGTCTGATTTCAAGACGTCTGAGTCTGTTGGATTCCTATCGACCGCAGTTTATGACAGAAGACAAGATTTCCAACGTTTCTATCCAACAATGGTGTATGAAGAGTGAACATTGTGGGAGTAAAGACAAAATACGTTTTATTTTTTTAACAGTTTCTGTCGCTTCTTCTCACTCTGTTAATTGGCGCGCCACCCTCTACGAACGTTTCGTGAAATTTTTTTTATGTTTTTTGCATTTTTCGGGAAAACGTACGGGCGAATCTCTTAGAAAAGTCATAGCTCACGATTCCCGCGCAAACCGCACGTTTCGACGTAATTTTTGCGCATGTGCTGGCAACGCTCTGGGAGGAGTAGTGGTTTGACTATAAGAAGAACTAGAAAGAGCATTTCCTGCTGAAAATGCGTTGGAATGCAAAAAGCTGAAGCATAAAGCTGAAATATTTGAAAGAAATTGCTGAATGTAGCTGAAAATAGTGAAATAAAGTTGAATAAAGCTTAAAAAAAGCTTAAAGCTGAATATATATGAAAACAGCTGAATGTATATGAAAATACTGGAATATTTATCAAAACAGGTGAATATATATGAAAATAGTGGAATATATATGAACATGTGAAGAAAACTACCTGATGAAAAGTGTTGAAGCCCAAAAGCATTAAACTGAACTGTTGAAAATCCTTGTTGTTTAAATGTATAATTGGAAAAGGTGAAAGGAAAACTGCATCATCTAAACACTGAACATAGTGAAATATTGTTGAATAAAGCTTAAAAAAGCTTTAAAAAAGCTGAATATATTTGAAAATAACAAAACAACTGAAGAAAACACCTGAATATGTATGAAAATAGTGGAATATATATGAACATGTAAAGAAAACTACCTGATGAAAAGTGTTGAAGCCCAAAAGCATTAAACTGAACTGTTGAAAATCCTTCTTGTTTAAATGTATAATTGGAAAAGTTGAAAGGAAAAGTGCATCATCTAAATACTGAACATAGTGAAATATTGTTGAATAAAGCTTAAAGAAGCTGAATATATTTGAAAACAACAAAACAGCTGAATATATATATGAAAATAGTGGAATATATATATGAACAGATAGAGAAAGGGAGGGAGGGAGACAGAGAGAGAAGTCCTGTGTGTGTGTGCGTGTGTAAGTGTCTGTGTGTCTGTTAAACTGCCCTCATTCCAAGGGTTGCCATGGTGATGAATTCAAACATCGGCAGTTACAATTACTAACTGCCGATGATTATATGGAGTCAATGCTGGGAAACACCTATCCAAAAATCACCCAAAAAACATACTTAAAAAGCCCCAATTGCTTAGATATCGCATATGAAGCGTTAGGAAGACCTGATGAACAGATACTGTGACTGGCGAGTCTGTACGATAAAACATGTGTCTGTACGGGCGATTTACAAATCAGGTACGAGCTTCAGGGGAGACGTGGCTTTGGAGGGAGATTTAACATTGAAGCGGATGGCAGAGCGAGGTGGACTTGCTCTCACATTCAGTCCGATTACGAGACGTCTGAATGTGTTGGATTCCTATCGACCGCAGTTTATGACAGAAGACAAGATTTCCAACGTTTTGAGCTATAAATTATGCCCAAAGAGTACACGGTACGGCGTTTACGGCAAATTTAAAAAAAAAAAATCTTCAAGATCTGACGTGGGTCTGCCCTCTAACATGACATCACGTGCTCTGAGCTCCGCAACACACACTCATGCAAAAGAGAGAAAAGGCGGCAAAAAAACATAAAACTAAAACGCTGACAATTATGACAGTATAAAATATATCAATAAGTGGAGATATACGGTAATAGCTGAAAGTTTTGGCAACATTTTAAACTTGGAATGGTGTCTCTAGCTGAAAGCATGGCAGAGCCTTAGGCTTTTGGAGTTGAAGAAGTTTAAGCGGATTTTAAAACGTTTTTCCATTGGAAACCATTCATTTTTATTTTCATAAAAAGTTTAATAATTTAAATATTTGAAAAAATATGAAAAATGTAAAAGCGTAGAATAATAGCTGAACGTTTTGTCAACATTTGAAATTTGAAATTGTGTCTCTAGCTGAACGTATGAAGAACCTGCAAACGTTTGAAGTTGAAGATGATTTGAAGATTTCCCCATTGGGTCCCATTTTAAAAAAAATCATAAAAAGTTTAATAATTTAAAAATTTGAAAAGTCTGAAATTTGAAAAGGAAGTTGCACACGTGTGCTTAAGAAGCTGAATATTTGAATAATTGAACTTTTTTCTGTAGCTGAAAATATGAAGGAGTTGAAGAAGTCCAAAATACGTACGGAAGAAATAGAAGAATAATAATAATAATAAGTTTTTTAAAGATTCGAAGAACAATAGTTGGAATGCTCGAAGCATTCCAACTAATAATAATAATAACTAGAAAATTTCGCAAGAAATTTTGAAAGTGTGGCTACTACTGCCGTAAGACCTCGCAATATATAGCTTTTGTTTCTGACGCCCGTCTCTCCTCCAAAGCACTTGAGTTGGTTTGTGTGTTAAACTGATTGGCTGATATGAAGCACCTGCGTGCTGCCGTCGTCATGGTGACCAAGTGAGCGCCAGCAGACTGATTAGAGGCAGACTGGACTGTGGACTTAAGGAAATAAACTACTGAACGTCCTGAACACACACAAACGTATATGAAATATCATATGACCTTATTAATGATCACAGTGTTGACAACTACACAATATAAAACACACGTAAACGTCTTTGTGTGTGTATGTATGTGTGTGTGTATGTGTCTGTTTGTGTGTGTGTGTTTGTGTGTCTGTTTGTGTGTGTGTGTGTTTGTTTGTTTGTGTGTGTGTATGTGTTTGTTTGTGTGTGTGTATGTGTGTCTGTGTGTGTGTGAGACAAACAGACAGAGAGACAGAAGTCATCTGTGTTGTGTGTGCGTGTGTAAGTGTCTGTGTGTCTGTTAAACTGCCCTAACGAGAACACCTGTGGGTCGTTAGATCAAAGGTTGCCATGGTGATGACTTCAAAGGGACTTCCTTACGCTGAGCTTAATAGACCTAAATACTGTGGAACTCCTTTCAAACTATTTAAAAAAATGGTACTTTAAAAGCCACTATTGCTTCGATATCGCATATTGAGCGTTAGGAAGACCTGATGAACAGATACTGTGACTGGCGAGTCTGTACGATAAAACATGTGTCTGTACGGGCGATTTACAAATCAGGTACGAGTTTCAGGGGAGACGTGGCTTTGGAGGGAGATTTAACATGGCGGCGGATGGCAGAGCGAGGTGGACTTGCTCTCACATTCAGTCCGATTTCAAGACGTCTGAGTCTGTTGGATTCCTATCGACCGCAGTTTATGACAGAAGACAAGATTTCCAACGTTTCTATCCAACAATGGTGTATGAAGAGTGAACATTGTGGGAGTAAAGACAAAATACGTTTTATTTTTTTAACAGTTTCTGTCGCTTCTTCTCACTCTGTTAATTGGTGCGCCACCCTCTACGAACGTTTCGTGAATTTTTTTTTATGTTTTTTGCATTTTTCGGGAAAACGTACGGGCGAATCTCTTAGAAAAGTCATAGCTCACGATTCCCGCGCAAACCGCACGTTTCGATGTAATTTTTGCGCATGTGCTGGCAACGCTCTGGGAGGAGTAGTGGTTTGACTATAAGAAGAATAATAATAACTAGAAATTGCATTTCCTGTGGAAAATGCGTTGGAATGCAAAAAGCTGAAGCATAAAGCTGAAATATTTGAAAGAAATTGCTGAATGTAGCTGAAAATAGTGAAATAAAGTTGAATAAAGCTTAAAAAAAAGCTTAAAGCTGAATATATATGAAAACAGCTGAATGTATATGAAAATACTGGAATATTTATCAAAACAGGTGAATATATATGAAAATAGTGGAATATATATGAACATGTAAAGAAAACTACCTGATGAAAAGTGTTGAAGCCCAAAAGCATTAAACTGAACTGTTGAAAATCCTTGTTGTTTAAATGTATAATTGGAAAAGGTGAAAGGAAAACTGCATCATCTAAACACTGAACATAGTGAAATATTGTTGAATAAAGCTTAAAAAAGCTTTAAAAAAGCTGAATATATTTGAAAATAACAAAACAACTGAATAAAACACCTGAATATGTATGAAAATAGTGGAATATATATGAACATGTAAAGAAAACTACCTGATGAAAAGTGTTGAAGCCCAAAAGCATTAAACTGAACTGTTGAAAATCCTTCTTCTTTAAATGTATAATTGGAAAAGTTGAAAGGAAAAGTGCATCATCTAAATACTGAACATAGTGAAATATTGTTGAATAAAGCTTAAAAAAGCTGAATATATTTGAAAATAACAAAACAACTGAATATATATAAAAATAGTGGAATATATATGAACATGTAAAGAAAACTACCTGATGAAAAGTGTTGAAGCCCAAAAGCATTAAACTGAACTGTTGAAAATCCTTCTTGTTTAAATGTATAATTGGAAAAGTTGAAAGGAAAAGTGCATCATCTAAATACTGAACATAGTGAAATATTGTTGAATAAAGCTTAAAAAAGCTGAATATATTTGAAAATAACAAAACAACTGAATATATATAAAAATAGTGGAATATATATGAACATGTAAAGAAAACTAACTGATGAAAAGTGTTGAAGCCCAAAAGCATTAAACTGAACTGTTGAAAATCCTTCTTGTTTAAATGTATAATTGGAAAAGTTGAAAGGAAAAGTGCATCATCTAAACACTGAACATAGTAAAATATTGTTGAATAAAGCTTAAAAAAGCTGAATATACTTGAAAATAACAAAACAGCTGAATAGATATGAAAATAGTGGAATATATATATGAACAGATAGAGAAAGGGAGGGAGGGAGACAGAGAGAGAAGTCCTGTGTGTGTGTGCGTGTGTAAGTGTCTGTGTGTCTGTTGAACTGCCCTCATGTCAGAGGTTGCCATGGTGATGAATTCAAATATCGGCAGTTACAATTACTAACTGCCGATGATTATATGGAGTCAATGCTGGGAAACACCTATCCAAAAATCACCCAAAAAACACACTTAAAAAGCCCCGATTGCTTCAATATCGCATATGAAGCGTTAGGAAGACTTGATGAACAGATACTGTGACTGGTGAGTCTGTACGATAAAACATGTGTCTGTACGGGCGATTTACAAATCAGGTACGAGCTTCAGGGGAGACGTGGCTTTGGAGGGAGATTTAACATTGAAGCGGATGGCAGAGCGAGGTGGACTTGCTCTCACATTCAGTCCGATTACGAGACGTCTGAATGTGTTGGATTCCTATCGACCGCAGTTTATGACAGAAGACAAGATTTCCAACGTTTTGAGCTATAAATTATGCCCAAAGAGTACACGGTACGGAGTTTACGGCAAATTTAAAAAAAAAAAATCTTCAAGATCTGACGTGGGTCTGCCCTCTAAGTATGACATCACGTGCACTGAGGTCCGCAACACACACTCATGCAAAAGAGAGAAAAGGCGGCAAAAAAACATAAAACTAAAACGCTGACAATTATGACAGTATAAAATATATCAATAAGTGGAGATATGCGGCAATAGCTGAAAGTTTTGGCAACATTTTAAACTTGGAATGGTGTCTCTAGCTGAAAGCATGGCAGAGCCTTAGGCTTTTGGAGCTGAAGAAGTTTCAGCGGATTTTAAAACGTTTTTCATTGGAAACCATTCATTTTTATTTTTATAAAAAGTTTAATAATTTAAATATTTGAAAAAATATGAAAAATGTAAAAGCGTAGAATAATAGCTGAACGTTTTGTCAACATTTGAAATTTGAAATTGTGTCTCTAGCTGAACGTATGAAGAACCTGCAAACGTTTGAAGTTGAAGATGATTTGAAGATTTCCCCATTGGGTCCCATTTTAAAAAAAATCATAAAAAGTTTAATAATTTAAAAATTTGAAAAGTCTGAAATTTGAAAAGGAAGTTGCACACGTGTGCTTAAGAAGCTGAATATTTGAATAATTGAACTTTTTTCTGTAGCTGAAAATATGAAGGAGCTGAAGAGGTCCAAAATACGTACGGAAGAAATAGAATAATAATAAGTTTTTTAAAGATTCGAAGAACAATAGTTGGAATGCTCGAAGCATTCCAACTAATAAGTTTTTTAAAGATTCGAAGAACAATAGTTGGAATGCTCGAAGCATTCCAACTAATAATAAGCCCGCAGGAGAACATGAAGTGTGCTTCCAGCATGGGGTCTCTGACCCCATGCGGCTGAAGCCACACTTAATAAGCCCGCAGGAGAACATGAAGTGTGCTTCCAGCATGGGGTCTCTGACCCCATGCGGCTGAAGCCACACTTAATTAAAAAAAACAGGACTATGCCCAATCCCATGCTTAATGCAAAAACAGTGTCTACTCTGGGGCCAGTAGTTGCTATATATACATACATACATACATACATACATACATACATACATACATACAAAACTTGAGTTCTTTGAGGATGAGACCTTTGTATTTTTTAATCTTAGGTCAAAGACACCGATAGACGCCAGAGCTTTTTCTAGGATCGATTTACACGGCCCTTGACAAAACCAATCATACCTGCTCCTCTTGTCCGCCGTGACCAGCTCCTCACAGGACACGGCCTCCAGCAGACACTCCGACGGCAGCAGAGCCAACCTGATGCCTCTCAGCAGCTCAGGTAAATGGTGACGACGACCCTCCAGGTCGTACCGCACCCACCGCATCACGGAGTGGTACACTACCTGATAGAAAAACAACAATCAAACATTTCTGAAAATGAGCATCTAGCTCAACTGGACTCTGTACGATCCCATGTTGCTCTAATGAATGGAGCAAATTGCATTTGGGAGTGCAGACAATTTGGTTATGGATTAACAATCTTCCAAGAATAACGATTAGCAACTGATTAAAGAACATTTGGGACAAAAAAGAAATTGGTGAAAGCCGGTGCATCTGCCTCGTAGGAAGGCTTGTCAGGAAGCTCTAGCAATGTTATTAAGGAAGAATAAATTAACAGGCAAGTTACAGCGAGGACCACTCACCTGCTCATCTTCTATCTCCAGCTCATCACTGAGAATAAGCTCCAGCAGCTTATCTTTAGACAGGTTGTAGAAATCCTCCGATTCTCTTACCTAAAAGGACATATTAACGCTTTGATTACATACGTCGTACATTAAACCTGTACATTACGCTATCTGCAACACACGGATCTCTAAAAATGTCTTCGCTCTATCTGTATTTTAGCTGCCAACTCTTACCTATTTTACCCAACATATTTTGATCATAACTATGAACATCCAGCATTATATGAGCAATATTTCCCCAAAAATGCCTCCTTAAGAGGTCACATTATGGTTCAGGGCCTTAACAACAACAAAAATCACAATAAAATAAAGCATTGCGGTGTTACTACGGAATTTCAGTAAAAAATGGAAAAGGTATAACCTTTATGCCACAACATGGTCGGATTGGGGCTTGCTGGGTACCCAAATGTGTATAAATTTCCCCTTAAGATGTGTGCCGCGTTCTAAGAAACCTCTCCTGCCCACAGAAGCTGACAGTTGAAAAAGTCGAAGGAAGTAGAAAAAATAATCTGGCTGCAGTTGGATTTTTCAGGTACTAATATACTACACACAACAAAGATTATGTATTCTTTATTAGACTCCTACAAGCTCGTAGGGTTATGAAGAGGTGTCTTTTATTGAAATTCGACTTTGTAATGTTTACTTATTAACAATCGAGTGAAAGGTTATAGCTGCAGAGCAAAAATGCCGACGTGGTTACAGGATTTATGTAATTACATAAACTTAATGGTAAGTTGAATTTTTTCTGAGCCGATATAACTCTTCTCACAAGGCTCTACTGTATTTCAGCAATTAAAATTAAGTTAATTAACGTTGTGGTTCTGGAGAACCTTTAGGTAACGTCACTTGACTTATTCTTCGCTTTTTTTGACCAATAATGAGGGCTGCAAGGTTTGGGGATAAAAAGATTAATTGAGGGATGGAAGAGGGATGGAAGAGGGATGAAGATGGAGGAACAACTGCCAACTTCAAGTTAGTTGGCTATAGACAATCCATTTTTAAAGAGTCGAAGTAGTGAGGATTGAAGCTGCAGTAACCAAGAAAACAAATTTATAAAACTGAAACACTTCCGAAACCCACGGGTGACAGTGATGACAACAAGCACAAGAAGCAAGAAAACTACGTAAATCGCAGTTACCGTCTCGTAGTGTAACAGACACATCCTCCACGACAGCTCGTACAGTCTTTTGCACTGATGGGCGTCCGATAACAGCATCATTCCCAGGCAGTTGGAGGAGTGCAAGTTCTTTTCTAGAAACTCTGCTGCCGCGTCCCGGATGTCATGAAACTGCAACATGTCTCCCGCCTCCAGCAGCGACTCGGCATTCTCCTCATTTATGATGACTCGAGATGAATAGGCAAAGTCCAGCAGAAGCTCCAGGACCTGAAAAAGAAGAATTGACAGCAAGGTTTCAAACTTAAAAAAAAAAAAGTTTCAACCACGGCCCCGGAAAATAATTTCAACCATCCCTGTAAATTAAATGTTTTTTGTAAGTGTTCATGCAAAATAACTTTCTGATGTAATTTGACATTGCAGCACTTCCTCCGAAGCACGAGGAGTTTGAACCTTTCTCCCCCCCATGTAAAGAAAATACGTTATATAACAGCGGCAGGACCTCGGGGTGTATACTGTCTCTGAAGTTGACGTCGCTGTCCAGACTTTCTCGCAGCCCTCCGCTGAACATGGCCTCAAAATAACGGCTGCATGCCGCCAAGACAGCCCTGTAAGACACAAGCACTGTATTTTGTCAGCAAACAAAAAATTGTCAATATCATAGGTCGGGACGGTCGCATCCGCTGACTTGAGAAATGCCAGCAAAATGCACAAATGGTATTGGCGTGTCCGTGTACCTGTGGCATGGGAACGAGCGGTCCCCGGCCCACAAGGTGACATCGGTGAACATGCACTGTTTCCTCAGTGTGTTCAAGTGGGTCAGGACACTGTCGGGGTGCGAGGGCTTGTGGAACAGTGAGATGTTCATGGAGCCCGTGCTGGTGCGGGACTTGCGATTCTCGTGGACGGTTACCGACATGGCGGCTTCGTTTGGCACCTCCAGGGAGTCGCCTAGGACGATCTCTCCCACTGGAAATACAAAACGGGTGGGAATTAAGTCAAGACATAACATGTATACATTTCAGAGGCGGTAGGCAAAGCCCATCAAATTAACTTGCATTGTTGAACGTGGAAAAGAGAGAGCATAAACACCATTGAAAAAAAAAAAATGTTAAAGAAAGGGAGTGAAGAAACTTTACAGTATCCTGTTCCCTTCTGTAACAGATTATCACCTCAAACTCTGGTTTGATTCCCTCTCAGAATCCAGGATTTAGAAGTCT
This sequence comes from Clinocottus analis, assembly GCF_023055335.1. Classification (NCBI taxonomy): domain Eukaryota; kingdom Metazoa; phylum Chordata; class Actinopteri; order Perciformes; family Cottidae; genus Clinocottus; species Clinocottus analis. The sequence goes on along the minus strand of NW_027176220.1, from coordinate 86,836 downwards.
CTACTAGTCCTTAAAGAAATTGAGAAAACACACACGCATCTTTAAATAATAAATCAGAGCGGGCTGGAACTGCTGCATCAGATGTTGTCTTCATGACATCACAAATGTCTCCACAACATACATGTATTACATGTATTCAATGACATTTGTGTAGGCAGCAAACCGTTACACCACTGGCTTCATTCAAGTTTATCGCCAAAAACTCTATTTAACAAGATACGATTTGGATAAGGATGGATATCATGAGGATTTTTTGATACCGGAGAAGCTCAGGTTACAACACACAGTTACTTTATTCTCATTCCCCAACTACATCTTCATCGCAACTAGCAGCCTGCTGCCATTTAAATGCTCCGATTGCATAGAGTACCTTAAACGCTTGAGTGAACGGGTACTGTACTTTCCGCACCAGGTGTTGTGTCACACCGCATGACCCTGGTTGACATATTGATGGTTGACATATTGTTTAAATTTAGGGCGCAGCCCTAAGAAACTGTCCAGTAGGACAACCACTCCTTAAAAGCATAGCGGAGCTGCATGAGGGTGAACAAGGAAAGCGAAGGAGGAATTAGTGAGAGACTGGCATGCCTGTCAGTTATAAACCTCTATTTAGGAAACTGGCACATTGCCACTGCCTTAAAATTAAGACTGCAGAAGATTGTGCTGCCGCCACTTGATCTTGCTCTTTGTAGCCTGGTCACATTCTTGATTATTTATTTTTTTAAGGATCCGTGCCCAAATAGTGTCATTACCATTACCTAAATTAGATGGATGGTAACTTATGTAAACAAGCCTCAGACAGCAGCATTCCAGGTCAAAGTTATTCCTCTTAGAAAATCGGCCAAAGGTTAGCCAGTGTTTCAATTCCCATGTTTACTAGTTTAGTGTTGCAGCAAGCTTGTATTTCAGGCGCATTTCTGATTCATGCTTTGAAACTCACATGAATAAATGATGACTGAAAACTAATGCACTTTGTGGACAAGGGAAAATGTGAGCTGAAACAATACAAAATTAATGCTGAATCAAAGCTGCCTTGAAATCGCAGTGTTTTGTATTGTCACAAGTTTACGTGACGTTATCGAATTGTCTTGCTTAGGTTCTCCTAACAGGAAGTAAAAGTTCACATATACGGAACAGAATCAGCATTAGGACTTCGGCTAATGTTCATAAAATGTCAGTTAATGACGAACAGTGCACGTCACCATTTCCCAGAGCGCCGTCAAACATTTTGAGGTGTCCGAACAACAGCGCAAAAATCAACTGTATCAAAACTGTATGACACAGACAGACAAGGAGCAAAGCACTGACACTTCAGTAGTTTTGCTCTGATAAATGACTATGAAACTTGTTAAATGCTGATCACATTTAGTTTGTTCATTCGTTCTGACAATCAGCTAATTATTGAAGGGATCTTTGCATGACTTCTTGACCAATCTGTACTGGGTGGTCCATGATCAGTAACTCATTGCCTCCATTGGCGTGACAACTTGCCATTGGTTAGTAGGAAAACAAAAATAAATGTTTAAGGGTAAACCATCGGAAGAGAGAAATGATGACATTTTTGTCGTGGTTACAATTGTTTTTTCAATGCGACTCACCAGGGCAAGTTCACTGTCCAGTCTGTACGCTTTCAAGATCAGACCCCGCTCGCAACGGGATCCCATCGGCATTAAATTTGGATCTCAGTGAGGCATGGACAGCAATGTGGGACAGGATATCTTATCGGACATCTCTATGACTGCGGATGAAACACAGCATTTACTGACATTTCTCCTTCCAATTCAGCTTTTGAACAACAATAACAATTTTTTTTTAAATGTGAAAATGCCCTTTTCACCAATTTAGCAGTTACTTTTTAATAAAGCAAGTAAATAAATAGTGCAGTAAGGAAGAATAAGCAGCAAAAATAGGGGTTACATTGTAAAAAGACACACGTAACCAGCTTTTGTTGCATCGGCACGCAATGCATGAATGGGACTCATGGCAGGGATAGGGGGCAGGCAGAGATGACTAAACCACAGGGATATTTATAATTTAAATTTAAAAAACTGGGTTTGCAGGGCTTCATTCGACTTGCAGGGTAACTTACGGTGGCAGAGGTTGCTGACCCAGGCACAGGCACTGACGGTCAGGAGGTGAGGGGGGGGCTTTGCATCCCCGGGACTGCTACACGGAACGAGTGAACACAAAGAGATTTAGGGAAGGTCTTGTCTGTATCGACACATATCATAAATAATAAAAATCACGTTGTTGCGGGAGTGCAAAAACGTGACGCGTGAGGCCGCTGTATGAACAGAACTGCTTCGGTGACACCGAAACAAAGTCAACATCAGAAGTTATTTCACAGCATTCAACCAAGCAAATACACCACAGATGACATTTGTCAGCTGTGGAAATGTTTTTTTCTAAGAGTAGTTTGGAGGACATTTAAAACCCACACTTAGAAGTGAATTAGAGATGATGTTAGCCTCATTCTTATTCTTCCTCAGAGTGATTTGAACCGTTTTGACTAGTGCAATAGAGATGATCAATATACATAAAAATATTCTCGTATTGGGATTTCTGCATCTTAGTGCCATACCTCCTATCTTCTGCTATAGACACTCAGTCACACACGCAACTCTGTCTTGCAGCAGCACAGCTCGCCAGTGGAATATCAACAGAACTGCTGAATGGACTGAGGCCCTGCAAAGAGACTGGTCGTCAGTAGGCCTGAACTTGTTTAGCTAGCATAGCTGCACCACTGGACTTGTTCCCCGTGGCCACTGTGTGTGTGCGGTTCTTGAACAAAAGGTCTGTTTCGGGGAAGTATTTTAACTCTTTCCAGTTAAACTATAAAAAATCAACAAAAGACCAGCGGTAGTAACAAATATTAAAAATGCATTGAACAATATCTTGTATGGTAAGGCTGCACGCGTACTACTTAAAAGATTGCCATGTCTTTTCAAGAATGTACGCCACCTAATTTCTGAAAGACGACTCGACTCCTCTGCCACATTTCCTTTGAAGAGCTGCATACTTAAAATGAGAACTACTTTGTCTCTGCTGCAGAAGGCACTTCCAGGCAGATGGACTCTCCTTGAAACCACCACTTCTCTAACACTCAGCCAATCAAATTAGTCACCCAACTAGTAATGAGGTCAGGCTGGGTCACCGCAAAAGAGTGTCCAGTCTTTGGTTACGGCTATGCAGCCATGCCTGGAGCTTTTCTAACGTGCACTAAAGTAACAGTAAATGAATGTTAGCTAGACCAGAGATATCATTAAACACAAACTTTTAAACAGAACGCATTTTGTTGTGCAACGATGCTCTTGTTTTTGTTTTTTTTTCCCCTTTACAGCGGGTCAGGAATGGCTGCACTGTGTGAGAGGATTGCCTCGTGGGAACTCTCTTCTGTGGTGCTGCGCCGAAGGTTGTCCTGATGGGACACTAAAGCCAGGAGCAAAGGAAATGGGTCAAAACAAGTGTGCCAAAAGTTTACCAACAGTGTACACCGAGTGCTGTGGGTGCAGGAATGATTGATTTGATTGGTTCATATCCGTGACATACAAAAAAAGGTAAATAGAGAGAAAAATAACGCAATCAATAAAATCTCCTCTTTGTTGCTTCAATGTTTATCTTAACTGTTAGGCTGAAAGCATTCACCAAAATTCCTTATAAGCATCGATTCTGCTCAGCACTTAAATTTGATTTATAAAAAGGTCAAACCATCCAGATTGAGACACATCGTTTGAATCCGATAGGAATCACATTCTAAACCAAACCTATTGCATGATGCAGTTTTGGATCCAATTTGCTGTCCAGACTTCCTAAAAAATCAATCTCTGAGCCAGGATGCAGATTTGAGCTGGCAGTGTGAGTGAGGCCTTATTAATGTCCAACACAACCAGGTCCAGGTCCGTGAACAGCTGCTGCTGCGAGCTTGCATCTTGCCCAATTTTAGAAAAAATAAAACATTTTTATTTCATACACAGTGCACGTTCCTATGTCAGAGAACAAAACATTACCCCTCCCTTTCTATCATTATTCCACAATTTAAGAGGTAACTATTGTCGCTGTTTTCCACGCACGCACGCGCACGAACGTACACACACACGCAAGCGACTGCAGAGCAGGCTTTCCTGCTCTATGACATTAATAATGTCACAAAGTAATGGCTTTCAGCGGTTGGGATATATTCGTCAAATGAATAATCCAATGCGCCTCAATGCATGGCTGAGGTATGGTCACAGAACCCAGTGACCACGGCATCGACTGCAGGACGGGCGATACAATAAGACTTGTACAGTGTAGCCAATGATATCTCAATGATTTACTTCTTAACACAAAAAAACAAAACACACGCAGTATTTTTCTTGCACAACATTGTGGTAAAATGATCTGTGAATTCACGTCCCAATATGAAACAATAAAATAAAAAAATAAATAAACGATGGTTACAAGTAACACAAATAACATAAATTAAAGAGCTGCATCCAAACAGAGCACATGGCATCATTATAAATCATTAACATATTTCATCAACGCGCGAGGATGAAACAGCGTGTACATGGAGACTACATCGGGCCCTGAAAGGTTGTCAGAAAACATCAGCTGGGCGGACAGGGTGACTTATTTGGGAACGCGTCGCACCCGCCTGGATCCATTAAATCGTTAAATTATTAACCAGCATAGTCGAAGACCAACGTCAACAAGAAACTGTCACTAACGGAGGGTAAAGAAACGGGGAAACAAAGAGTGATCATGCTGTGGTGGACAGCAAACCGTGAATGAAAAGGGCGTTAACACTTCACTGATAACGGCTTTACTAGTTATACCGTACAACAAAACAATGTTTTAACAAGACAAGTTGCTCAAAATTCCGAACAATTTCCCCCCAGCGATTGGAAATTAGCTAGCAGTTAGCTCACAAGCTAACGACTGAATAACTTGCTGAATCTGGCAGCAATACCGGCGTCTGATGCTAACTGACCGCGTTATCAATAAATGGACGGTACGCGGTTTTCCTCACAGATCTTCAACTTGAACAACCCAAACAAGTTCGGCAGTAACTATGTAAATGTTACAGTCAAACGAGGACGCGCGAGCTCTGCTGTGCAACCAACTTCAGCGTCGTTGATCGCCAGCCCGAAGCCCTTCAACTTAACCAACGTTACTTGTCTCACAACTGTCTGGTTAAAAAAAGTCACATAGATTACTTTGGCATGTGGCCACAAAACAAAGCCTTAATTCTCAATTTAACGAGGTTTTGGAGAGTTAATGCAGTATACACGGCGTTCCGGAGTGGTCATTAAGTTAACTGATAAAACACCAACAGTAAGTTTGCTAATTTCACGAGACAACAATATAGTTGAGATAGCTAACGTTACACTGTGATTCCACTTGTGTTTGCCTCAGACTGGCCGCGTGGGAACTACAAAGAAAGAGTAACTTGTAAGCTTTACTTACAAATATAGTACCTGCAAGTGGAACGTTAAATCCTCAGAACGTATTCCCTTGGCTTCGTTGATAAACACATATTTCTATGACAATCGCTGAAGTATTTCTCGCAGTCTTTAGCCGCCTCCGCTTGTCTGACTGGTTTTTGGATGTGGAAAAAAAAAGAAAAACTGCACAAACGCCAACAACCAATGACTTTTGATTGAATCATGACTGACGTCTTTCTAGCCAATCACCAGTGTCAACCCGTTACCGGCTGGCTTCTTATCCAATCAAATGTGAGAGTAGGCGGGATTTCAACCGCTTTGCCGAGGGCGACTGGCATTCGCGTAGTCCAATCTTCGCGACTGACTTTATGCAAAACCGAAGCTATGACCAATAAAATGTGTCAACTATAACTAGGCGGTATTTCAACAGCCGTATCAACCAATAAGGTAAGGGGAGAGGTGATGTAAATGGCGGCAGTAAAACCTTAAAAAAAACGACCTAAAAAAATAAGGGAATAAAGAACCCCCCCACCTCCCAAGATGTGATAGAACGTACACGGACCCCTTATGTAAGGTGTCATTTCATTGTTGATGATTAACGTGGTGCGAGACAATATGTGTTGCCCCTTTATTTTCTCATTAAAGCATAAACCAACATTGCCACCTGGTGAATGAAAAGCTAATAAACACATGTTTACTTTGGAGCAATAATAAATAACAGCGAAACCCTATGCATACATCATACCTGAAGCAGACTTTGAGTGTGTTGTTCGCTACAGATTTTAATTCTTCATTCATTCAAACCTGCATTTTGACATATGTGCAAAAGAGTATGCAGTTGTCTGCATTTTAGACAAAAAACAAATTGCACATGAATTGCTTTTCAAAATGGATAAGTTGATTCTGGGTGACATTGTTGGGCTCTTCACAACTTCTGAACATTCTGTCATTGTTGGCCATTGCATGCAAAACGCATTCGATGGTTCCAAATTGGATGATCCATTAAATATCAGATTATATCAGACAAACATGTAAATCCCATAAATATCAATGAGATAGTATTACCATTATCTTTTTTTCACTTACATTTTTAATTATTTCAATACATTGACATTAAACATAAATACAAATAGAAAAATTAGGATTGTCATAGTATAATAAAGTACAGAAAGAAAAAGAAGAAAACAACACAGCGGACAGACAAACATAACAATACAAAATACAATCACCTCAACACCGCTTTATTATCTGTTACCTGTAAACTTGCATACACAGCCCTATATATATACCTGCAATTTCTTGAACACGTACATCTGAGTACCGTTCTAATTTGTTAAAAAAAGCCATTAGATTTTCCCATGCTTGGTCAGTTTGACTTGAACTATTTTTTACCCTGGCAATCATATTTTCAAAGGCAGCCGTCTCTGTCATAAGTTTAAGCCATTCTGTGAGTGTGGGCGTATGTGGGCTCTTCCAGTTTCGCAGGATAGACATTGGTGCCACCATAAGACCTGTTAATGACAGTCTCATTTCTGCTTTGGTGAGGCCTGGTGCCACTGACGATCTGTCCCCTACTAAACAAAAAGTTGGGGAATCTGGTAGAGGCCGTTTGAGCCACCCTTCTAATTCTTTCAAAACTAACTTCCAAAAAGGCAACACCTTGGAGCACGCCCATATAGCGTGTAGAAAAGTGCCAATTTCCATGTAACATTTCTGACATTTATTATTCCGCATTAAGCCCATTTTATACATTTTCAGAGGTGTAAAATAATATCTATGTACAATTTTATAGTGAGTAAAGTTGCTTCTTGCATCCCTTGTAGCCCAGCTTTGAAATTATTTCTCGCCTTGCATCTTCTCTTATCTAGATGTCTTTTCGCCACACCGGTCTAAGGCCTTCACACATGCCCGCTTGAATATCTGACATTTTTCATTAAAATGTTGAGGCAGACTATAGGGTACGGGGAGCACCTAGAAACTCCTGAATCTTATTCTCTTCGTTCTCTTCTCTTTTAAGTCTAAACCCAGATCCCATGCTACTCCTCAGTTGTAAATACCCTCTTCAGTTGTAAATAATAGTAAATTTTAATTTCAAGCGGGCATGTTTTCTTTAAGGTCCTCGAATGATTTAAATAAGCCGTCTCTGTACAAATCTTTGATAACGTGTAATCCTTTTGCAAGCCATGTATCCCACAGAAATACTTTTTTCTTAAACATATGAGATGGTTATTCCAAGTGGTGGAGTAGTTGTGTTTCTATTAAGAAATCCCTAGCATCTTATGTGCCCTTACCCATGTCCACTTAAAGTGTTGTAAAATCAGATTTCCTTGGTTTGTTTTTGTCGTATGCTTTTGTGATAACAAGTGTATAACCTGAAATGGAGATGTTAATTCCTCTTCCATCTTTACCCGTGCAGGGTTGGATTCATCAATTGCCCAGTGCCGTGCTATCTTATTTATTTTGAATGCTATGCTATATAATTCCACATTTGGAAGAGCCAAACCTCCACTATTCATTGAGGCAAAGAGCTTTTTCATACTGATTCTCGACATTTTCCCAATCCATAAGAATTCCCTAATTTAATAATTCTTTTGTTTAAGGATCTTTTCGGAAATAAGTATTGGTATCCTCATAGAGATGTAGTTAAATTGTGGAGCCACCACCATCTTAATGATATAATTCTTCCCCCATAAGGTAAGATTTAACACTTTCCATTTCTCAAAGTTTGTCTCATTTTTTTTTGTATCAGTGGAAGCATATTATTAGAGATTATTTTTTTCTATATTTGAGCAGAGATTAATACCCAGATGTTTCAGCCCCCTTGGAATCCATTTGAACTGGAATGAATCAACTGTTAATAGAATGCATCCTCTTGATATCGACATGCATTCAGACTTTTGTCGGTTTATTGTATAACCTGATATGTTTGAAAAGGATTCAATTGTAGAGAGAACATTAGGAATTGAAACCAAATGATCCTTGATCAGTAATAAAATATCATTTGCGTACATAAACATTTTGTGTTCTTCCCCTTGTACAAGCCCCCTTAATACTTGTCTCTGTCCTTATTGTTATAGCCAGAGCTTGCAAGAATAGTGTAAAGACTATGGGGCGGCTGTAGCTCAGGGGGATGAGCGGACGTCCCGTTACCACCAGGTAACCGGCTCGATCCACAGTTCACACGTCGAAGTGTCTACGAGCACGACACTTAACATTACGCTGCTCCCCGGGCCCCCCACAGGGCAGCCCACTGTCCCCTAATCAAGGATGGGTCAAATGCAGAGAAGAATTTCCCCAAGGGGATTTATAAAAGTGTATGTTTCTTCTTTTTTTTTCTAAGCGGGTCTCCCTGTTCGGTACCTCTCATCGGATTGAAAAAGGGTGACATCATTCCATTTGTTATCACTGCTGCTTGTGCATTTGAGTAAATTACTTTCACTCATTGAAAAAATGAGATCACAAGAAGCTCCACTCTACCCTAATAAATGCCTTTTGAGCGTCCAAGGAAAAAGCAGCTGTGGGAGTGGTTTCCCCCTGATAAAGTTGTATAAGATGTAGCAGATGCCTCAAGTTGTCTGCAGATGACCTTCCCTTTATGAATCCTACTTGATCTGAATGTATTAACCGTGGTAGAATAGCTTCTAGCCTCCTTGCCAAAATATTTGATCTTTGTTAGGATCTTTGCCCGAACCACTTCAGCTGACTCCTTTCGATACGAAGGAGTAGCAGCTCGACTCCAAGCGCCGTCCTGATGTCCGAGCTCCTTACCCTATCTCTAAGGCTGAGGCCGGCCACCCTACGGAGGAAGCTCATTTCGGCCGCTTGTATCCGCCCCAGAGTTTGTGACCATAGGTGAGGGTTGGAACGTAGACCGACCAATAAATGGAGAGCTTCGCCTTCTGACTCAGCTCCCTCTTCACCAAGACGGACCGGTACAGCGCTTGTTTTACTGCTGCAGCCGCACTGATCCGCCTGTCGATCTCCCGCTCCACCTTACCCTCACTCGTGAACAAGACCCCGAGGTACTTGAACTCCTTCGCTTGGGGCAGGCATGTTGTCCCCACCTGGAGGGAGCAATCCACTGGTTTCCGGCAGAGAACAATGGCCTCAGATTTCGAGGCGCTAACTCTCATCGTTGCCACTGCACACTCGGCTGCAAAACGCTCCAGCGAATGCTGGAGGTCACGGTCCAAGGAAGCAAACAGGACCACATCATCTGCAAACAGCAGAGAGGTGATCCCGAGGCCCCCGAACCGGATTTCCTCCGCCCCACGGCTGTGCCTAGAAATCCTGTCCATGAAAGTCACGAACAGGACCGGTGATAAAGGGCAGCCCTGGCGGAGGCCAACACCCACCGGGAACATGTCTGACTTAATACCGAGGATATGGACACAACTCCTACTGCAGGCGTACAGAGACCGGATAGCCCGTGCCAACGGATCCGGCACCCCAGCACCCTCCACAGAACCCCCCGAGGGACCCGGTCGAAAGCTTTCTCCAAGTCCACAAAGCACATGTAGACTGGTTGGGCAAACTCCCAAGACCCCTCCAGTAGTCCCGCAAGGTTAAAGAGCTCGTCCACTGTTCCACGACCGGGACGGAATCCGCACTGCTCCTCTTTAATCCGAGGTTCGACAAGCGGTCGGAGCCTCCTTTCAGCACCCTGGCATAAGCTTTTCCCGGGAGGCTGAGCAGTGTGATACCACGATAGTTCGAGCACACTCTCCGGTCCCCCTTCTTGAAAATGGGAACCGCCACCCCGGTCTGCCAGTCCATGGGCACTGTTCCCGACCCCCATGCGACACTGAAAAGGCGTGTCAGCCAAGACAGCCCAGCAATGTCCAGCGCTTTCAGCATCTCAGGGCGGATTTCATCCACCCCCGGCGCCCTGCCACCATGGAGCTCTTTAACTACCTTAGTGACCTCTGCCAGGGATATGGGTGCACCCACCCCAAGGTCTTCAGGCGCTGCCCCCCCAGGGGACATGTTGGCCGGGTTTAGGAGTTCCTCAAAGTGCTCTTTCCACCGTCCGACGATGTCCCCAGTCCGAGTCAGCAGTTCCCCTCCCCCGCTGAGAACAGCCTGGGGTAGGCCCTGCTTTCCCTTTCTGATCCGCCGGATGGTTTGCCAGAACCTCTTTGAGGCCAACCGAAAGTCCTTCTCTATGGCCTCCCCGAACTCTTCCCATGCCCGAGTTTTATCATCCGCAACCGCCGCAGCTGCAGCCCTCTTAGCATGCCGGTAGCCGTCAGCTGCTTCAGGAGACCCCTGGGCCAACCAGGCCCAAAAGGCGTCCTTCAACTTGACGGCTTCCCTCACCCCCGGTGTCCACCACCAGGTTCTCGGGTTACTGCTGCGACAGGCACCGACGACCTTCGGACCACAACTCCTGGCGGCCGCTTCCACAATAGAGGCTTTCAACAAGGTCCACTCGGATTCCATGTCCCCAACCTCCTTCGGGATGCGTGAAAAGTTCTTCCGGAGGTGTGAGTTAAAGACCTTCCGGACAGGATCGTCAGCCAGACGTTCCCAGTTCACCCTCACAACACGTTTGGGCTTGCCAGGTCTTTCCTTCCGTCTCCCCCGCCATCTGATCCAACTCACCACTAAGTGGTGATCAGTTGACAGCTCTGCTCCTCTCTTCACCCGAGTGTCCAAGATGATACGATTACAAAGTCGATCATTGATCTTTGGCCTAAGGTGTTCTGGTACCAAGTACACTTATGAACCACCTTATGCTCGAACATGGTGTTTGTGATGGCCAAACCGTGGCTAGCACAGAAGTCCAACAGCAGAACACCATTCGGGTTCAGAACGGGCAAGACTCCAACATAGCGGCGCTCAGCCGGGGGCTCGTGAGTATCTCCACTCCCGCCCGGCGCCTCTCACCCTGGGCAACTCCAGAAAAGGACAAAGTCCAATCCTTCTCCAGGAGCTTGGTTCCAGAGCCCTTGCTGTGCGTGGAGGTGAGCCCAACTATATCTAGCTGGTCCTGCACCAGCTCCAGCTCTTTTCCCGCTAGCGAAGTGACGTTCCACGTCCCTAGAGCTAGTCCATGCTGCCGGCGATCGGCTCGCCCAGGTCTTCCACCTGGCCTGCCACCCGGTCTGCACTGCACCCGACCCCGATGGTCCTCTCCGCAGGTGGTGAGTCCACAGAGTGGCAGCGGTACCATGATGTTTTTTCGGGCTGAGCCCGACCGGGCCCCATGGGCAAAAGCCCGGCCACCAGACGCTCGCCGACGAGCTCGCCTCCCGGGTCTGGCTCCGGGAGGGTGCCCCGGTTTCCCTTGTCCGGGCGAGGTGACTGAACTCCGAGTGCTGCTCTCCATCAGGGTTTTTTTGAACCGCTCTTAGTCTGGGCTTTCCCCCAAGATCTGTTTGCCTTGGGAGACCCTACCAGGGGCTGACGCCCCGGACAACACCGCTCCCAGGATCACTGAGCCACTCAAACTCCTTCACCACGTTAAGGTGGTGATTCACAGAGGAACACCACCATCGACTGACGTAATTCATGTATTGAATTGTTTTAAGAACATGAGAATAGTTTAATTATTTACAAGAAATGGAGGCGGGAGTTAGTTAAAATAACTAACTTGGAGTATTTCCAACCTCAGTGGTGGCTGGCCCATAGAGGGCAACAGGGCCTTGAGCCACCAAAAAAAAAGAAAGAAAAAAAAGATGCTATTAATAATTATAAAAATATAATTATATTAATACATTATACAAATTGTCACTATTTGTGTTGTTGAGCTATGGTATATACCCAGTAATATTTGTAAAATAGGAAAACTGCGCCAAATAATGCTTTTCCTGCTTCTCTCCTCTGCTAGTGCACCTCTCAGCTGCTCACATGCACGTCTCTGCTGCTAGTGCATGTTGTAGGGCTAGATCGATTCTGCCCAAAGAAGACGGGTCTAATAAACAATTTAGCCCGGGGGTCGGCAACCTGCGACCCCAGAGCCGCATGCAGCTCTTTAGCACCGCCCACGTGGCTCCCTGGAGCTTTTTAAAAAATGTATGAAAATGGAAAAAGATGCGGGGAAAAAATATATTTTTTGTTTTAATAATGTTTCTGTAGGAGGACAAACATTCTTGACGTTTTCCAATGATGTAAAAATGTGTAGAAAAATATTAAAATTTCAACATTTCTGTCAACAAAGATTTGCGTCATAGCCTGCGACACACGTTTCTTTAAACCTGGCGCGGTGCTAGACAGGTGGCTGTCACAAACGGCGGATGTGTGATGGCCAAGAATCCCAAAGGGAAAAAGAGAAAGGTAGCTGAGGAGAACAGGGGATTTAACAGTTCTTGGACCGAATCATTTTGCATTGCCAAGGCAGAAGGATTGCCTGCAGGTTTGCTCTGTCAAGAGAAACTGTCAAATAACAAAAAGAGTAATGTGGAAAGACATTTCCAGGTAAGGCATGCTACATTTGGAGCTGAGTACCCAGTTGAGAGTGAGAGAAAAAATGTGATTGCATTAGTTCTGGAGAAATTAGAGGAACGCAAAGATAGATTTGAGAAGTGAATTACATCTCCAAACTCCACAACTGCTGCCAGTTTTGTTGCAACCCGGGAGATAATGAAGCATGGAAAACCGTTCACAGATGGTGACGACATGAAGGAAGCATTCATTAAATTATCAGAGCACCTATTTTCTTACTTTAAAAATAAAACTGAGATAATACAGAAAATTAAAGACATGCCTCTCTCCGCAAAGACAGTGAAGGAAAGGACCATTAAAATGTTAGACAACATCACCGATCAGCAAATCAAGGACATTAATTCAGCTCCAGCATACTCAATTGCCTGTGATGAGTCGTGTGACGTGATCGATATTGAACAGACAGTGCTGTTATGCAGATATGTGAATTATGATGGGCCGCAAGAAGAAATGATCGAAATAATACCACTGAAAGGCCAAACACGGGGGGAGGACATATGTGAGGCTGTGCTGAAGTGTTTAAATGACAAAGGAATAAACACCAACCACCTGATTTCAGTGGCTACAGATTGGGCACCAAGTATGTGAGGATCACAAAAGGGGTTTGTGACTTTATTACAGAAAGCGTTGGATTGAAATCTGCTTGCATTTCACTGCACCTTGCACCAAGAAGCACTGTGTGCACAAACATTCCCACCGGAGTGTATAGAGGTGATGAAAGTTGTCATTGAGATGGTGAACAAGATAATTGTCAAGTTCTGTCCGCTGTTTTAGCGCATTTACCCACTTTAAAGTGATTGACCCATCTACTCGGATTTTGACTGGATTCCACTCCAATGAAAAAACAACTTTTCTCTTTTTTTTTATCTCTTTTTATTTTTGAGATTTAGTTCACCAAGTCATTTATTTCCGCTTCACTGAAAAAGCTCCCTTTGAGCAAAGCTCCCTTCAGCAAATAAGGGTGAAAACCTTAAATAAAACAGAAAAAGCCACATTTCAGCACCCTTTCCGTATGCAATCAAACCCCCGTGCATTCAACCCACACACAAGCAACATTTCACCGCATCAGCTGTGCTTCCACCAACATGTCAACAAACAATTAACGCTGCCGCACGTAGATGCGCTGCGGAGCTTCGCCGCGCTTTCCAGCGCTCACGTTAGTCAATCAGGTGACCATCACCAACAAGGTCTTTCACTCTTACCGGCTGCCTCTCCGTGTCTGCAGATGTGTCTGTTTGTTCTTGTACAGCGTCCCGATTCCCAGATCCCACTTTTCTAACCGCCTGACGTCCCTGATGTTGACGTCCCTCACGATTCCTCTACTGTCGGCATTTGTGCTGTTGACTCGGCCAAGCTTGAATTGGCCCCTTAGCACATTTTGGTCGCACAGCCAGACAACGTCCCCAACAGCGACATTTCTTTCTGCGGTGTGCCACAAACAAGTTGGGACCAGCAAGTTGGCTCCAATGCTTCCAGAACTTGGTCACCTCTGACTGCATTGCTCTGAGTCTTTTGTAGGGGTAGCTGGCAAAGTCGAATATTTGGACATCCCCCCTTTGAGATGCCCGCCCAAGAAGGAGCGTGTTGGGTGTGATATATTGGATAGAGTCTTCCCGGCTCTGTACTCTGGCGTCAATTGGGCCAGGTTGGCTGCTATGTGAAGAGTTTTCTGGAACTCGCTGTATGTGAGCTCGGACTCCCTTCCAAGCGTCTGGAGTGCTCTCTTTACGATGCGTACAGCAGCTTCAGCTTTTTGGCCGCGTTCTCAAACAAGGCCGGTTTGTTTAAGCCGTCCAGAAATCTGTAAAGCTCCTCCAAGACTGGTTTTGCTCCAATGAAATTGGTGCCTGGGTCTGACCAGATCTTCCTTGGGTGTCCTCTGATTGCTGTGAACCTTTGGTAGGCCATCAGGAACCCTTCTGTTGATACTGTGTTTACCAACTCTGTGTGGATGGCTCTACTGGACATGCAGCAGAAGACCACGCCCTAGACTTTTAGTTTCACTCTCTTCTTCACATCATCCTTGACTTGGTAAGGTCCAAATAGGTCTATGGTTGTGAATTTGGAAGGCGCTGAAGGTTCGGTTCGTTCAGGCGGCAAGTCACCTATTACTTGTTGACATTTTCTTGCCTTTGCCTTCCTGCAGATTATGCAGCCATCAACAACCTTTTGGGCGATCCTCCTTCCTCGTATGACCCACGCCCTCTTTCTCATCTTGAGCAGGGTTCCAGCCACTCCATCGTGACTTTCTTGGTGGGCCTCCCGAGCAGGCAGTGTGGACACTCATGTGCTTTAGGGTAGGATAGGGACTGCCACTTGATCTTCTTTGAAGATTTGCACTCGCTCACCACAAACTAATAGCCCGGAGTCTTTCTCCTTATAGACTACCTGTCTGTCTGTCGTGGTGCTCGGGAAGGTTGTGCCTCCTTGCGCCGCAAGAAAGATATCTCTTAGGACGTCTTCTCGTTCTTTGACTGCGACGACTCCTGCCGAAGAGACTGCCTCCCACTTTGAGCTCTTTACGGCTCCATTTTGTCCCATGAACTTCTTTGCTGCTTTCCAGATCCATGCAATTGTTTTGACCAGTTGAGTCAAGCTACTGAAACGCTTGACGTCCACAAGGTCTAGGATGGTTGATCCCGCTGGTGGTCTTCTTTGTTCAGTTCCTGCTCGGTGTTGATCTGACTCAGCTTCTTTCGCTTTGGCTCTCGTCGCAGCAGCAAATGTCTTTTTCTGCAGCTTGTTAATGCTCTCCCTGGCAGCGCTTGCTAGATCTTTTGCTGACTTGATTGGCCACTCACTTGCTGGTAGCTTTAGGAAGTCAGGCCCATTTTGCCACTTTGACTCCTCATCCATTTGGTTTGGCAGGACCAAAATCTTTGTCTTGGCCCTTGCCTGCTCGTCCTTCCCACCAGTCCTCTCACCTTGCCCAGAAAAGACCCACGGCTTGAGTTTGAAACCGCCAGCTTCCAGGATCTGCTCTATATTTGCTGTGATGGTTTTAAGCTGGTCCAGGTTATTGTGGGATGTAAGAACGTCATCAACATAGCTGTCTTCCTGGAGCACCTGGCGCTCCACGCTGAGGTGGATGAAAGGTGCAAGGTTTGCAGTCTCACGCATTGCCAGCTGCGCAATGCACCCCGCTGGCTTGTCCCCAATGTTTACTCTCGTGATTGCATATTCAGCCAGCTCTTGATCTTCTGAATCTCGCTAGAGGAATCTATGCAGATGTACCTCTCGGTCCTCCAACCAAACAGAGTTGTACATTTTCTTGACATCACCCAGGGCAGCATGTACCCCACACCTGAATCTGAGCAGGACAGCGCGGATCTGGTTGAGGACATCTGGTCCTTTCATCAGTAGGTCATTCAAGCTCACACCTGTGCACTTCTGGCTGCTGTTCCACACAAGTCTGACAGGGGTTGTGACAGAGTGTGGGTTAGGATTAATGAGGTGACTCACATACGACACTGGTCCTTTCCAGTCCTTTATTGCGTCCTTCGTCAATTTGATTGCCGCCCTTCGGTCAACCATGTCATGCACTTGCTCAGCATAGGCAACCTTCCACTCTGGTTCCTTGGCTAGCTGCTTTTCTGTCCTCAGAAACTATAGCCTAGTCAGCACTGTTTCCTCTCTCCTGTTCCAACTTCCAAAACTGGTTGCCTTTTCCTTCTTTTTTGAGGTTTATTGGCAGTTGGCAAACAACAGTTTGGTGCATCACCACCACCAACTGGTCTGGAGTGTGGATCAGGATGTCTATCACTTGTCCTATCGAGAAAATAAGTCTACTAAATGAAATAACGACTAACAAAACAAACATAAAACATTTTCATGTATACATGTATACATACCCATACATACACACACATAGTTTCAACAAACCAAACCATAGCTACCCAACAAAACAAACCAAAATAAATAAATAAATACATAAACCTAGGGCTTAAATTCTCTGAATAGTTCTTGTTACCCTAAGATACTGCAATAGCGCATTATAGCATCCACTGGAGTTACTTTGCAGTACACCCTTCAAATCCAACTGTACTCCCTCCTTGCAGAGGCCTAGATGTTTTCTTTCATTTTCATATCTCTGACTGTGTAGAATAACGTGTTTGATTGTTTCTTCCAGCCAACAATAGCCGCATCTGCCTGTGTCGTGTTTCCCTATTTTCTGCAGCATCCCGTTCAGCCAGTGTGTCCAAATCGCAGCCTTGAAATGACGGTTTCATCTCTCTTGTTTCCCCCTGCACATCTCACTTCCTCCACTTTCTCTATAGAATTATTGCCCTTTCCTGTCCTCCTCCCATTGTTTCTGCCACCTTTCCCTCATTTTAATAATTCCCTTGGCCTCTGATTTACTGAAGTTGACTTAAACTTTTGCGCAACTACTCTTTGCGGCTTCTTTTGCCGCTCTATCCACCATTTCATTTCCCTTAACCCCCACGTGTGCAGGAACCCATAAGAACACCACTGTGATACCCATCATTTGAATTATGTATAGTATTTGCTGCATTCCAATAAGGATGTGTGCTCTACTGACTAAATGACTGTTCTGTAAGGTGTCAAGTGATGTACTGGAATCTGAAGAAATGATCGCCCTTAATGGTCTTGTGTCCTCTATCCACTGTTGTGCAAACATTATTGGCAGCATTTCCCCTGTGTACACCAATAATCCCTCTGTAATCATTTTACCAATTTTGATGATAAATTCTGGCACTATACCTGCGATTCCTACTTTATTTGCTGAATTCTTTGATGCGTCTGTGTACACCTGGACATAACTTTGGTATCTGTCTATGTGCGTTTCAATTGTAATAACATTAAATGAACCCCCTCTATCCTTGTTCTTCTTATTAAGTAATGCCAAATCTACTGTTGCCTCCGGATGTATCCACGGTGCTACTGCTGGTAAAGGAATTGTTGGACTAATTGTTTAATTTGTCAATGTTAATTTCTTTTGCTTTCTGTGCTGCTGTTTATCCAAAACTTCTCGTTTCTCTCTTGTCCTTCTCCCAGCAGGGTACTGCTGACCCATACACCACACACCCCTAATCTAATATAGATCGAATCAATCTAATGCATATGGCTTTCAAAGCCGTTCTAACTGCCCGCCATTCCCTTCCCACAAAAAACCTCATTATACACTCTTGCATTTCTCCTTTTAATATGTACAGCCCACGTGATCTTTTCATCAAACCACAAACCCAGAAATTTTAAGTGTTTTACACTCTCCAATTCGTGATTATACAGTTTTAGTTTTTCCTCCCTACCAATTTATCTCCTTTTAAAGAACATTGTTTTTGTTTTGTCTGCAGTTTTTGTTTTTATCTGCTTTATATGACCACTCTTCTACCTTACAGATGGCTCTCTGCACTTTTTTTACTATAAATTTCATCCCCTCCTCCAAATTGACCCATGATCCGCAAATAGTGATAATCCCATGCCGTTCTCTATTTCACTGAACACCACGTTTATCATTATGGGAAATAGTAACGGACTGATTATACTTCCTTGAGGAGTTCCGTTTTCGATACCACACTTTCCCGAATAGCTCTCTCCAATTCTGACTTCTGTGAATCTGTTTAATAAAAAAATCTTTCATCCGTCTATACATTCGACCCTGAACACCCAATTTGCATAGTCTAATAACTCTTCTCTCCACATCATATCATATGCCTTCTCTATGTCAAAGAAGACCGATACCACACCTTTTTGTTTACCTGTGCTTTTCTAATTTTATGTTCCAAACTTAAGGCTGGATCTGTTTTATTCCTCCCTTTACTGAAACCACTCTGATGTTTGGATAAATATCCTTTACTTTCTACATCAAGGGTGGGCAAAGTACGGCCGTATACAGCCTATTTGGCGTTTTAATCTGGCCCACCAAGTTTAATAAATATTCTATTTAACAAAAATATATTTCTTTTTAAATGTATTTTTGTAGTTATCATTAATATTAGGCCTGGTGGACATACCATCAATCCAGCAGCACATTGTCATAGATGTCAACAGGCAGCAACATCTACTTTTTACAGTTTCAGTCTACATCCCACTAAGCGGAGCTACTTAGCTGTCAGGGATAGGAACTTCAGTCATGGTTTCACATTTATAAAATTATACCACAGAATTGCATGCTGGAAGTCCTGTCAAACTCCGTCACAGAGAGTACATAAATGAGTTCAGGCTATTGGTCCGGCCCTCCACAATATTTTCTGTACCTCATATGGCCCAATGGAAAAAATAATTGCCCACCCCTGTTCTACACAATACGTTAATCTTTCATTTATCATTTTCTCCATTGTTTTGCATATATTTGAAGTTAACGCTATTGGTCTACAATTCCCTGGGTTAGTGCAATCTTTACCGGGTTTACGTATCGGGACCACAATAGCCTCCTTCCAACTTTAATGCAGTTTCCCGCCCTCCCAAACTTCATTATACAACTCAAGCAGTATATCCTGAGATGCTTCCCCTAGATTTCTTAACATGATGTAAAAGATTTGATCCTTGCCTGGTGCAGACATTTTGGTTTTCTTCAGACGTCTCCTAAATTCCGTCTTTGTGGACGGCTTGTTTAGCAGATTATTAGTATCTTCCGGTTGCTGTAAAACATATTCATTTTCCACACTTGTAGTTTCCCTCCCCCGTTTACACTCTTCCCCAATATTGCCTGTACTATGGATGTTGACAAAAGTTTGCGCAGTCATCTCAGCTTTCTCCTCATCTTGCACTGCTGTTGTTTCCCCATCATTTAGAACTGGATACCCAAACTCTCTTTTAATCCTGTTCATTTTTTTTTTTAAATCATTTTCCATACTTTATACATTTTTGTCTCCCTATTGAGTCAAAAAACATTTTTTAATACTTTAAACGCTTTATTGTGAGATTTAATTGCTTCGTCACATTCTTGAACACACTTTTTCTCGACGCCCACAACAAGTATAAAGCAGTTTTAGTGGTTGTTTCATCTATAGTCTATAATGGAAAAGATCGCTCTTTTCAAGGAGAGAAGCGGCTGAGATAAGCTACGCCCCCTTTGTGGCGCTGCCATTAGTCTTGTTGCTTTTGGTGTGAACACACTACTTCTCGACTCGATGTGAACACAGCATTAGGACTCCTTTGTTTCCCTTCACAGACTGCTGCTATATAAGCCACGCCCCCTGTGTGGCGTCGCGATTAGTCTTTCTGCTTTTGGTGTGAACACACTTTTTCTCGACGCGTGGCAAAAAAAATGTCGACGGCCGTCGAGAATTTTTTTTGACACGTTCGGTGTGAACACAGCATCACCCAGTCACAAACCAGTTCATGCCAACCGCCTAATACAACAAATTGCTTATGCTGTGTTCACACCGAGCGCCACAAAAGTTGGTTGCACGACCAGATTTCATGCAAAGTCAATGCACAGCTGCGAAGGAGCTGCGTAGACGCGACGTTTCTGGCGAGCAACGCGACAGACGCGTTTGAGGCGACACTAACAATGAGTTTGCGGCGGGGCGAACAGAGCGTTGGACGCGACGTGAAGTTGAAATTTCAACAGATTAGAATTGTTTAGAATTGTGCATACTGGGAAATACATTAAATACAAAGACATTCATTAATTTACTCAATTGTAATGTTCTGATAAGCCAGACCTCACTGTAAAGGATTACAAATCTCTTTGGAGAAAGAAGACTGCGTCCTTCTTTCTAATGTCATAGCAGGCCCCCACCACTAGAGGACAGAGTGGGACAACAAGTTCCTCCCACCTGCTATATTGAGGAGACGAGCACCCATTGATACAATGTTTATATCCAATACAGTGTATCTCTGTCTCTGTATAGGTGAGATATGAAGAGCATGTTACATGGGTGCAGGTTTTCTTCTGATTTTAAATACCAGCTGTCTAGGGGCAATAAAGGCTGGTCTGTATGGGGATAATGTTGCTGCCTCTCTCTGGTCGAGACAGGCACATCCTTCTTTAAAAAAAAACTGAACAACGTTTTGTTTCACTTTTTTTTAAAGAAATATGATGAACTATGTTAGATCTGTTCTAAATGACTTTAAAAAAATGATATATATTTTTAAAATTCTTGTTTTCTGTGACTTGAATGCTGACCGAGGGAATAAATAATAATTTCATAGTTAAAATTCAGACAAGGCTTAACTTAACGCTCCGGTTCCTTTTGGATGTTTTTTTTTTTTTAGGTGCGATGGGAAGCGCAGCTTTTTCAAATTCTGGCAGGGGCTATGTGAAGCTACCAGCAGACAGACGAAGCAGTCCCGGAAATGGAGAATCAGAACCATTTATTGCCAAGTGAGTTTGCACAAACAATAAATTTGTCCTGGCAGAAGGTGCACAACATTTAACAACAACAACACTAACAATGAACATTACACTATAAAATAAATAAAATATACAAATATACAAATTTAGATTAAAAAAAGTAAAGATGCAACAAGTAAGTAAAAAATGAACACAAATAATAATAAGTAAAATAAAGTGCACGGAATGAAGTTATTGATTGTGTGAAAGTGACAGGTGATGGGTAAAGTGACGAGTGTATTTAAATATGAGGTGTGGAGGGATGTGCAGGAAGGAGAACGGAAATAATGTACCTTTTCAGAATGAAAGGTGTTTATAAACTATACATTGACCCAAATGTACGCAAACATGATATATATATACATATATATATATATATATATATATATATATATTTATATATATATATATATATATATATATATATATATAGTGTATATATATATATATAAAGTTTGTCAACACAAATATATATATATATATATATACATACATATATATATATGTATATATATATATGTATATATATATATATATATATATATATATATATATATATATATATATATATATATATATATGTTTATAAATCATGGTTGTAGACGTATATTATTTTGAGGAGCTTTATTTACACAAGGTCTTTCGAATCACACATTAAAAAGAACATATTGTATTTATAGCACAAACACTGAGAATTAAAAATATTTTGTTCAATGTATATATTTATGTTTTTAACTGTGCTCGTTCTGAAAAGCTGAACGATGATATCAATCTTGTTCAATACCTAAAGTAACTGTAAGGGTAGGAAGGTCCGTGTAGGAATGCTATTATCTTTCAGCCTTTCAGTAATATTCGCCAGCTCGTTGCCAAAAGTATTTATCAATTTTCGGCAGCACTGATATAGTGAGAGCCATAGACTGGAACTAGAGTTCAAAACATGACTTCCTTGTTCTCCTGGACCACCTATTTAGTCATTACTGAGGTTTATTCTGGGGGAAAACACTAACCGGAAGTGTACTCTGGGCCCTACAGTCGGACTTGACGCAAGTCTACAATACCGGGGAGTGGAGGACACACGGCGGCTGTCATGTGAGCAACAGGTCGCTGGAGTCAAGCGCAGCACCGACATTCATCCGTGAACCGACCCGTGGCGATAGCTTCTTCGGGACTTCCACTACCGACACACTGAGGATAAAACCCCGGAGAACTCCAGCGGGACTGCTGCTCGTTTTTAAAAAAAAAAAATTCATTCATGGACTCTGCGGTGTAAGTAGCTGACAGCCGCACTTTCCTCCCTGAGCGTGAGTACACGACCGAGCGCTCATTGGGAATGTTGAAACGTTGAAACGTCTGAATTTAGGGTCGCGCTGCCGAGGGAATGATTGATTTAGTTCGGTATGAGCGCGCTGATCGCTCGTAGCGAATCATTGCGCCGCTAAATAATCGATCTCCGGCTGTAACGTCATAGACTGTCGCGGTGCCACAGGTAACGTATGCATGGCCCAGATGACTGTGTCGTGCTGCATTTACTGCCAGCAATGCATTGAATAGTTACTGTGGATTTTAAGATTATGTCTGTCTGTCTGTCATTAAAGAGGAGATGAAGCTGCCTCAGTTTCACTTCGGACAGGCCCATTTATTTGCCCACCAAGTTAAGCAGAACAATCTTGTACATTCAAGATGAGGTTTCACCTCGGGAGTTTGTCAACCGCACATGTGACCGTGTATGGCGAGACTCCAGTCAGATAGAAACCGGGTCCCACACGCCAATGAGCAAGTGTTACATGGCTGCTTTCACATGAATTATGGATTTGAGGTAAACAAGCATCAGGAAGAGCAATTGTTGCAAGTAGCTTATAGTTGCTGAATGTGAGTTGAAAGCAGCTTGGTCAGCATGAAGGGCTAACAGGTCAAAGGTCCAACACTTGGGAAAATCCTTGAATGCTGCTTTTTAAACAGGGGTTATTGTTGGAAAATAAGCATGTTATCTTGTTTCTGCTAATTCTACATAACAGCTGCTGACTACATGTGCACTTTCTCCAACCCCACAAAACCTTCCCCAACCACAACTTTGAGGTGGAAGGAGAAATCTTAAGTGTATTTATTTTACCCGCGTTCCAGCAGCATGTTGTATTTGGAATTGTATTTTTGTGATCCCACAGGGACGTAAAAGTACCTAAATGTAGATATTTTCTCTAAAGTCGATGGGGAATGATATGTGAGGGAATCATAGAGTTAAGAATGGAGTGCTAAGCTGCTAATAGGACTCAAGCCCAATGGCAAACCTGTAATGTATTGTACAGCAAGTTGATTTGAGTCTCTATCGTCTTAATTTTTTAAAATGTTTGTGACCTCCATAGAGACTCCTTTGTGTCCACAAATCACAAGTGAACTGGATTTATTATATGTAGAATGTCCCTTTTTGCATTTATGCTTTAAACTCCACTGACCATTCCATGTTGGCCTTTTCCTTCTTATCTGTACCATGATACTGTTGGGATGAGGACAAAAAAAAGCAGTTACACAAGTCATCACTTCCTGGAATGAGTAGTTGACTTATAAGGGGGTGTCACCTCATATCGGCCCAGGAGGGGTAGAAGCAACAAGCCAAAAATACACCAGGGAGCCAAAGCGTCACTGGCTGACCACTTTGCTGCTGTCAGATCAGAACGGCTAAATAGAGATCCTGTTGGCTGTTCTACAAATGCAGATGCGTGTGCATCCTTCAGATGGCAGCCCCAAAATAAAGAAAGCCGGACTTAGTACAAAATATATATGTGTACGTATATATACATATATATGTGTGTGTGTGTGTGTGTATGTATATATGTGTATATATGTGTATATATATGTATATATATGTATGTATATGTATATATATATATATGTATATATATATGTATATGTCTGTATATGTATGTATGTATATGTATATATATATATGTATGTATATGTATATATGTATGTCTATGTATATGTATATATATGTATATGTATGTATATGTATATATATATATGTATGTGTATATATATGTATGTGTATATATATGTATGTGTATATGTATATATGTATGTGTATATATATATATGTATGTGTATATGTATATATATATATGTATGTGTATATATATATGTATATATATGTATGTGTATATATATATGTATATATATGTATGTGTATATATATATGTATATATATGTATGTGTATATATATATGTATATATATGTATGTGTATATATATATATGTATATATATGTATGTGTATATATATATGTATGTGTATATATATGTATGTATGTATATATATATGTATGTATATATATGTATGTATGTATATATATATATGTATATATATGTATGTATGTATATATATATATGTATATATGTATGTATGTATGTATATGTATGTATATATATATATATATATATATATATATATATATATATATATATATATATATATATATATACTATTTATTTGTATATACTACAACACATATACTATTTATTTGTGTTGACAAACTAAATAAAATGATCAAATTGAATAAATAAATGAATAACAGGCAAAAACAAATAAAACAATGCCATATTGTATAACTAAATGCAATCAAAAAATATTCTAACTTAAAATGTATCAAAACTGTCTGGATAAATGAAAGATTCTTCACAGGTGCATCCTCCTTGGTGCCATCTCTGGAAGATTTGTATCACTTTACGATGATTTATTTCAATGTCCTGCTCAATGGCAAGCAGGAGAAGGTCAGAGTCTTTCTTCCCCACAGAGACTCCTGAGCCTGTTTTTTTTTATTATTTTCAATTTTGTGAAGGATCTATGTGTGTATACTGAAGCTGTTGTCACTGGCAGTGTAGCATAGATCCTTATCATCTTCACAAATGTTGGAAAGATGAGGTGGCCAGTGTTGTCCTCCACAATGGCAAGGATTTCTTGCAGGTTCTTCGACGGAAAGCTGGAGTGGAACACCTTTACCTCCGTCTTCAGCTGGTTTTCATTTTCCTAATAGAAATCTCAAAGAACATGGACAGCTTCCTCTGGGTTTAGGGTGCTTGTCCAGTTGGCACACACTGTTAGAGAGTGAAAGGACTGTATGATTGTGCCAGTTGGACTTCCAGTGATGCTCCCATGGAATCTCCTGTTGAGCTCCGCAGTCAAGGTATCAATGAATAGTACACATTCTTCCTGTAGTATGACTCCACGAAGTCAATCTCATAAGTAACTTGCGATGCAGTTGTGCTGTGTTGGAAACACACTGGCACTTTCCGTTTCCTCTCCTGACCAAGCACAACAGCAGGTGAAGGAATGTTGAGAGCCTCTGCCTTCTCTAACGCACCTTGAAATATCTCGGCAAACTTTTCCACAGACCTCAATGCTTGTAGTGAGTGAATTACACCATCAATTATCTTGTAGGCTGTGGAGTGGTCCAGGCTTTCTTCTTGCAGAGCGTTTGATGCAAGAGCAGTGACTTTGAATGCTGGCATGGTGATTTCCATGCAGAGGATGAATGCAAAGTTAATCACATTTGTGTACATTTTTGCATCCCCTAGGGCCAGGTCAGGTGGATTTCTTTCACAGATCTCATTGAGGAGCATCATTATAGCTTCCAGATTTATCTGATGGGCCTTCAGTGCTTGTTCCCTGCAAGCCCAACGGGTATCTGACAGCCTCTTGAGCTCCACAATGTGTCTCTCTGGATGCAGTGATTGCTGTAATCTAACTAAAGCAGCATGGCGCTTTGAGGAGCCACTGCAAAAGGCATACAGCTTCTCCACAAGGTTGAAAAAGGTCACAAAGTGCTTATTTGACTTTGAAGCTTCCACCAGGACTAAGTTCAGGCAGTGTGCTTTGCAGTGCACATAAAGGGCCTTCTCATTGAATGTGCGTATTCTGGCTTGAAGACCTTTATACATGTTTGCTGCTCCATCGTAGCCCTGGCCATACATGTTTTTCAGCTCCAGACCATTTATCTGTAGACTGGAGACTACAGAATTCTCCCGCTCCTGGCCTGTTGAATCGATGTTGCAAACTTCGATAAATCTCTCCTTTATTTGCTTTTGATGTAGATATTGCACTACAAATGACACCTGTTCTTTGTGGGAAACATCGGTGGTCTCATCCAAGAGAATAGAGTACATTTCAGCTTCTTGGATTTCTCTTTGGATTTCTCTTCTGATGTATGTACACAGTGCTGTGATCAGGTCATTTTGGCTTCTGTTTGACAGCAGTGACACCTGGGGCCTTTTCTTGGTGACTTTCACTTTTCCAATATTTTCTGTATGTATCTTCAGCACACTATCATAGCGGGAAAATAGATTCACGAGTTCCAGTAAGTTACCACGGTTGTTACTTGAGTTTTTCTGATTATCACCTCGGAATGCTAGTCCCTGCCTTGTGAGATACACTGTTAGATCTATTATCCTTGTCAGTATCTCTCTGTTTGTTTGCCTCTCTCGCTCTCTGGCTTCCACTCCTTTTACATCCGATACATCAAATTAATTTTGTAGTGCCTTTTTTTGTAATTGGTCCACCTCACCATGCTTGTCATGTGGACCTCTGTGACAGAGTGCTGCTTGATTTTTTTCAAGAGCAGTATTCCACTTTCTGATGCCATTTCTCCACTCCTTTCTGTTTTTATGTTTATCTTCAGGTACAAAAAGCCGACAACTGAAACAATGCATTGAATCTGAACTTGGAGAATACTCCAGCCACACATTTCCAGTAAACCAATGCTTTTGGAATGACCGCCCTTTAGCATTTTTGGGGAGAAGAAATTCTGGTTGACAGGGCCCTACACTGCAACACATAGCAATGTAGCTCTCATTGCACTTGATGTGAAATGCTTCAACATGGGACGGATCTGTAGGATATGGCATGGTGGCTATTTTTGAAATTGCATCCTCACTTTCATCAACAGCTCTTTGCTCCACATGCTCTCGCTGTGATGTAAAGGGAGCTGCTGTCACTTCACCCTCTTCTTGACTCATCTCCTCAGTTGCTGCCCCTGAACACAACTCATTCCTACACTCTGTCTGTCCTTCCTCATCTGTAATGGGCTCCTCTGGACCAGGTAGGGTTACTGATTCTCCCTCATTTGTTTTAGCTGATGGCCTGATCCAAGATAAAAGGGAGCTGCTACCCTGAGCTGCTTGCTGCAGTTCCCTGTCCTTATGCTGTTGGAGTCTGTCTTTTCTTGGCATTATGCTGCAAATTTTGTAAATGATATAAATCAATGTTGTGCATAATAATCAAGAGTGACTTACACAATCTCTATAAAGCTGACAAACCAGTACACATGTACATTTTTTTTTACTTTTTTTTTTTTACTGTTTTCTGACAGAGTTGAAGCATAAGAGGCATTACACTAATAATGCCATCTTCCACCTGCGTTTCATGGCCACGGAGCATGTCGGGGCGAAGTTCTCACAAGAACGCAAAGACAGAGAGAGTAATTTTTATTCTTAAATACTGATGAATAAAGAAAAAAATTGGCTCCAGCAGAAAGGGCACTGTTCTCAGCCAGGGCAAAAGGGCAGGTGCTTTAGTTGGAAAGTTTCCAACTTTAAATTTTAAATAGTATATATATATATATATATATATATATATATATATATATATATATATATATATATATATATATATATATATATATATACTATTTAAAGTGTATATATATATATATACTATTTAAAGTTGGAAACTTTCCGCGGGAATTAACTGGAAATTTTGAGGTAATTTAACTGTATTTACCTTGTCATAAGCAGACATGCATGCAAACATTTATAATACAACTTTTAAAAATTACTTTTTTGACATTCCGAACGCTGCGATTAATCGAGGTGATGGTCTACTTTTGTGTGGACATACATACTTCCTACTCTCTCTGCTGTAAAAAGTCGACTGTATACAAATAAACTTGGTATTAAATGAACCTGGCTTCAGTTTTCCAAGTAATCAATATGCTAATGACAAACAGTGTTGGAAAGTTCACTTTCTACATGAAGTAGTTCAGTTCATAGTCCATAATTCAAAATTTTGAACTAAATTCACAGTTCCAAAAAATGAATGAGTTCAGTTTTTTTTTTTTAATATGTTGCAGCTATAATTGAAATCTCTCTCTGTCTGCAATACCGCTCTTGGCCTCCACGCAACTCGGTGCTCTCACACTTGCCAGGCAAAGGCTGAAACGTTCAGATGCAACACCGATGACAAAAACGTCAAAAACAGAATATTTTATGTTTATGTTTCTGGCAGACAATGTTCCCAACCAGCTGCATTCAGGATCCAGCTGAGTTCGGCGTACATAGTCTTGTTCTCAACTACATTTAAGTTCCCTGTTATATGCTTTTGCAAAAAACTTAGGCACATTTCTGTTTTTCAAAATTCCCGAGGCAAATTTCCCGTGGAAACTTTCAGGAAATTTACCGGAAAATTTCCGCCCCTTTGCAATCCTACTCCTAATTTTAAGACACCCTTGAAGCGACTGTAATTGTCCAATAATGCAATTGCCCTGCGACGTGGACTCTGTGTGGTATGTGGCACCACATCAACTGCTTGCATATTGTAAGTAAACCTAATCCAGGCCCCAAATCTCGACAATGTGTGGTGTTAATATGGTGAGAATTAAGGGTTTGATTTATTGGGCTCACATGCTCCAATTAAAGCCTATCTTGGCACAAGCAAGCATATGGCTTTGTATTGTTCAAGCCAAGCTACTGCAGTCTGTTTCGTAAGAGGTGATGTCCTCATGTCTGCTGCCTAATGTTGTTGTTAAGCGTTTGCTTCAAGGAAACATTTGACACAAGAAACATCAAACGTGTTAGCATTGTCATCTTGGTTCAAAGCTGACTTTAAGAGCAGGTGTTGTCATGCCACTCGTGACCAAACTTTTCTTCTGTGTGTGTGTGTGTGTGTGATTCCAAAGTGATTTCCATGCATTTAAATGTTGGTCATTCACTTACTGACATTTGCATACCAGACACGAGATACAAATCTTTTTTCCCTTTTATCTCCTTCCTCCTTATGAACATCCTTTTTAACTCCCCTCCTTAATGATAATGATCACGCAGTGCGACAGCAAACTCACTCTCAGTTAGTTTGCGTGTGCGAGTGTGCAAGGTATTTTGGGTGTCACTGACCAAAGTCGTAAAACTCAGCTGTCCCCTAAAGACTTCTAACGTGACCAGTCTAGTCCAGCTGAGAACTCATTCATGGCAGCCATGTCTCAGGTGTTGTTTCGTACAGTTAGGACCCCGGTAGATCACATATGCTCTAAACAATTGTGGAACATGACAGCTGTTTACAGTATGACCTGCTGCTGTTTGGCTTTGGTCACAAAGGCACAAAGTAGTAGCGCCACACCGTTACGAGCTCCTCACCATTTTGTCTGTACTGTGAATGGGTGGTAAAATTCAAGCAAACATGCATTTGAACAGTTTAGGATTCAAAATATTGAAAAAAAGGTCTTACAAAGTGTTTTATGGCGAAGAAAATTACGTGGTAGTTCTACTTGGTAATACAGAGTGCTATTTGGTGAGAAACCACATTGACAAAACCTTTTTAAAGAGCGCGCTGAACACCACGCTCTAAGTGGCATTTATCTATTTTTATTGCACTTGCATCTCAAATGAAACCCTTGCGTTTAGCCTCGGTTCTGTATATTAATACCCCAATCCAGTATGCTATGGTCTCCCACCCAGGGAATAACAAATATGCAGCTGATGAGTAGTCTACCCCCTCTTCAAGCCCCTTATCTGTGGGTGAAGTATGGGTGTGTTGCTCTTCGCTGCGGGCCAGCCTGATGTGGTCTTGAGATATTCACGCAGTAGTTTCCCCTCCGGAAAGGCTGTTCGCAGTGAGAGCGGTTGGAATCTTTGTTAATTTGGAAGGTTTTATTTCAGAAATGTCAAGGGGGAAAAAAAGGAAATGTCTGTTTTAAATGGGTAAATTTATGGTAGGATGTGCACTTTGAGTGACATTGGACACACAATCTTGAACTATTTCCAACATATTTATCAAGTGAATGGCTAAATGATCATTTGGAGAGCAAAAGATGAAAACAGTTGAAATGACAGTTGATGTTTCAGTGATAAAAGTGATAGATTTGAATTACTTTTGTCTGTATGAGTGTCAGCTTTCCATTATTTCTGTGTCCGTAAACAATTTGTCTGTGTTTAGTGGATCCCTACAATTAAACTAAGGCTGCAGGAGTTTCCTAATGTAGACTATTTTGCGTCACCATTCACATCTATTAAAAAAAAGGAAAACGTCTGTTTTAAATGGGTCAGTTTATGGCAGGTGGTGCAATGCGTTTCCAATTTAACATTTTTACTACACCACATTTTTCATAGTTATAGCCTCATTGTTTTATCAAATATCATGACATGTTGCCATGTGGTGAAAACTGCTGTTTTTTTTTACACGGCAATATATGTCGTAGAAAAGTCAGCTTGATGCCATGTCATGGACCAAAGTGGATTGGCATGAATTCATCGGTTGTTTGAAGAAGCTCCAACTTCTGAATGCGAACCCAGTACTGTGGCGCCACACAAGCTTTTCTTCAAACCTTCAAACAAAATTTGATAACGTGGATTCAAACGACAATACACTTGCATTGTTGTAAAAAACATTGTAATTGTAGTTAATTCAGGACATCGTGGTCCCTTTGTCCAGATCTTGCCACTGCAGTGTGTTTCAGTAAATTCCGCCGCTTCAACTCCTTGACATTCCAGCCGTTCACACTTTGGGTTTCAAAAGAAATCGCTGCGGCCCGAGATAGTTGGCGTCGCCGCATTTTCCAGCAAAGACTACACACTCTGCGGTCAGATTAAAATTCCCCGCATTTCAAAGCGAAAGAATCTGCAACGTTGTTGCAGAACGGTGTTCTCTGCACCTCGTCTGCCTGTGGAGCCCTCTCCTCACCAATTCTGTCTCTCCGTGGGCCGTCCTTTTCACTCTTTTTTCCTCCCTCTCTTTCAGCTTCTAGTCTGTTTCGGCAGGAACTTGTTGACTCAGCTTTGATCTCACACGCGCACACACTGACACAGCTTAAGTTTTGTAATGTTGTAATGTAGGGGATAACTTATCAAACAAACATGTGACCAACAAAGTGTTTTCCTGCACTGCGCAAAAAAAATAAATCTAAATATTAAAAAAAACAATCATATGAATGTTTTTTTGTTTTCTGGCTTTTTATGACTTTAATGAAAGATACTTTGAACTCTTTATCTGTCGCTAAGCATTGTAATGGAGAACCAAACAGCAACATAATGTCAGTGATCTCTGTGTGCTGCTTGAGAGCAAAGTACATATCCAATTTCCTACTACTAACCCAACCCATCGGTGTTCGAACATTACCCGCCTGCTTTTAGTTTGATCTCAGTTTAGAAATAAATGCAGCTCGGGGTGAAAGAAACCCCAGTCGTTATGGAAATTACCTTTTTTTCTTCTTCTTTTTGCACTGCTCACAGTCTTTTGCGGCACTTCTTCTCGTCTGAGAACGACATTTCCATCTTCTGTCTGCATCCATTCTATAGCTACTTGCTTCCCCTGGTCGACCGATCTCTAGAATCCATGCTCTTCCTGGCTCTGATTTTGCCCTGACTGCTAGTCAAATGCTAGTCGGTTTGAAGAATTCAAACCGACTAGCTGGGACTACATTTAGCTCTTCTCTTTGTCCATTTAAGCCATTTAACAAATGCATAGCTTTCAGGTATGCCATCAATAACGAGGGCATGTTGCCGGCGACAGAAAGTAATACACAAACTGGATACAAAAATAATTTGACCGTAACTCCGCGCCGCTTTCAGCTTTGAAACAGCACAGCAGGCGTAGTGACATAACCCACGGCCTGCCACTGATTTATAGAAACCCCCCTCTATCTAATGTAATTATGAATACGATCAGGTTTCTGGGATCCACAATCTCCCGGGGCCTGAAGTGGGCCTCTAACATTGAAACCATCCACAAAAAGGCCCAGCAGAGGCTGTACTTCCTGCACCAGCTCAGGAAATTCAACCTGCCTCAGGAGCTGCTCATCCTGTTTAACTCCGCCATCATCCAGTCTGTTCTCTGCTCTTCCATCACCGTGTGGTTTGGATCAGCCACCAAACAGGACAGAGACAGACTGCAAAGGATCGTCAGGTCTGCAGAGAGAACTATTGGTTCCAGCCTGCCCTCCATCCTGGACTTGTACACCTCCAGAGTCAGGAAGCGGGCTGAAAGATCACTGCAGACCTCTCACACCCTGGACACAAGCTGTTCAAATGCATTCCCTCTGGTAGGCGCTGCAGAGCACTGAACGCCAAAACCACCAGAAACAGGAACTGCTTCTTCTACTAGCTGTCAGTCTGTTGAACAACTGAACAATTAGTCAGTCACTTACACCTGCACTACCTGCACTTTCTGGACTACTGTTTACTGTTTCCTAATGTCTTATTTTTCTGGTCTCTTTTTATATTTATCTTTTATATCTTGCTTGAAAAGAAGTACAAAGCGCAGAATCCGGCGACAAATTCCATGTATGTGAAAATGTACATTGCCATTAAATCTGATTCTGATCACCATTGAAGGTGTGCAGGAGTACAAACTGACTCGGAATGCTCACACCAATGCTGGATTTTCAAAGGCTAGATGACGTCTCTGCTTTTTATGGAGCTGTAGAAGCTTAAATGTTGACCGGACTTTGCTCCCAAAGCAAGTTTTATTTGTATAGCACATTTCCACAACAAGGCGATTAACAATCTCTGGAAGAGGGGGACTCCACACTGACTATCCTCCTGCCTGAGAGAGAGGCTCTGCCTGTGTTACAGCTCTTTGGCGAGGATTCACATAAAGCCTAATGGTGTTTACACCGAACGCGTGAAGATTTCGACCCGCGTTGAGATTACATGCTAAGTCAATGCAAAGCCGCGTAGATGCGTATTTTCATTCAGGCGCTCTTGTGGGACTACGAATAATATTATGAACCCAGACACGATGGAGTTTAATTTTCCAACGTTTTTGTGACGTCTAAAACAAGTATAAAGCAGATCTAATGATTATTTCATCTATAGTCTATTGGAAAAGATCGCTCTTTTCCCAGAGAGAAGCGGCTGAGATAAGCCACGCCCCCTTTGTGGTGCTGCAATTAGTCCTGCTGCTTTTGGTGTGAACACACTTTTTCCTCGATACGCGGCAAGAAAACTTTTGAAGCGTTCAGCGTGAACGCACCATTAAAGATAATTTAATTGTGTGAAATGGCTCTTGTTCCAAGCAGGGAAGTAGTTCAGACTCTTGCAGTGTTGCATTCCCGTTTCAAAGTGCGTTAATGTCGATTGTGATTACGGCATAACCCAGTTCCCTGAAGTCAAAACTACGTAAGTGATTTTAGGTCCTTGTGATAGTTGATCACTATTAAACCCAAATGTGAATTTAATGTCTACCATCTTGTCTTGTTTACACTGGAATCAGTTAAAACCTTTGCAGTTGTATGCAAAAAGAAATTGGTAAAATTAGGTAATTTTGTGTCTTTGTTGTGAATGAAGCGTCTCTTTGTCTGTAGCCCAGTGACACATTGTTCCTGCTCTACTTGTCACCTGTCCGCTCCAGTTCCTTATACCTCCGGCGCTCTGGTAAGCTGATTCCATGCTGTGTGACGTTGGAACCAACACCCTCAACTTGCCCACATGACTTGTAGGACTTCAATATCGGTCATTTCACCATTGGTAGTTCATGAAATAATCAGTAAAGCCTATTAGTTGCATACTCCTGTTCTATTTACATTATTGGAGACAACAGCTAGCCTAGAAAGGTTAAACAAACAAGGGTCAAGTGTGTCATTACAACATGAGTTAATAAATCAGCTCTAGTGTTATTGGTCGGTGTTTTTTTTAATGAACTTCCTTCTGCCTTTATGCTGTATTTCTGATATTTTCTGTATCAATGGGCGGGAGGTACACTGATCCCAACACACCTGGCCTTACCATCTAATTGGCAATATACCTACATACATATCAATAAAAGCTGTTAAGTATCCTGTTACTTCGGAAAGGTTCTTGTATTGCAGGTCACACCTCCATTATGGACACTTCAAGCTACTGAAATAGCTGACCTGATTATCAAGTCATCCGTTCAGCGTTCAGAAATAGACTTACATATATGAATGCCCAGTGTTAATAGGAATACATGGTCTATGTTATAGAGGTCCCTAAGGGTCCGGTGGAGATTGGGAAGCTGTACGTCGGAAGAGGAGATGTTGCGTCATCACTTGTTGGGTCATTACAGTCATGGAAGGTCTGACAGAGTTCACAATTACCAAACAAAGTAGTTGACATATTCTTTAATATTTTTAAATGGGAATTTGTGTTATCATATTGAACATTATATTACAATAGAACAGTAAAAAAAGAAGGAACTGAAAAGAAGATTGGAATAGAAAGATTTCTTCTTGCTGACGAGTAAGAGATGAGCGCAGCAGAAATATTGTTACATTTCTAAGCCTAGAAAGCAGTTTAAACGTTAGTTGGCGAGTAAGCATTTCAAAAGGTTGTACTGTTCCACTGTGTGTCTCTTGTAAACGTTATACTATT
The DNA here is from genome assembly GCF_023055335.1 of Clinocottus analis. Taxonomy (NCBI): domain Eukaryota; kingdom Metazoa; phylum Chordata; class Actinopteri; order Perciformes; family Cottidae; genus Clinocottus; species Clinocottus analis. The sequence continues at coordinate 52,079 of NW_027176220.1, read as the reverse complement.
CAAACAGTGGCTAAAGTTAGACTTTCTTGCCATTTTGACGGACCGGGTCATTTAAATGTTTTATTTATTTAAAAAAAAATGGGCTTAAGGTGTATTTAAAGGTGGAGTTTGTGTTTATAATCCAATACACTTTTTCATAATATACTGATATTTTGATAAAATGTTTGAATACATCAGCTGTCTGGACATAAAAAGTAAACCGTTCCAGTGGTCTTGGATTTGCGAACATTTAATTAATCACCTTTTTAGATAATAAAAAACCTAAAAGCATTTACTGTAAATTAGATGGGAGAAGAAACCTCTCCATGTGCTTTGATGATCACTCCCACTTGGCTGAACTTCCTGAACCACGATTCCCAAAATGCACCCTACCAGATGTGGCCCAGCTTCCAAAGATCGTGATTTCTCCCAGAGCTTTATGGCTCTGTGTACATCAGTACACACTTAACTGTATATTTTACTCTTGACCTGACTGGTCTGTGGTAGGTGGGAGGGGGGGGGGGCGTTCCTCAATGTCAGACAAAAAAAGTATGGCAGGTTGACTGTGGCTCAGTGGTGAGCAGGATCGACTTTCAATCAGAGGATTGGCGGTTCGATCCCTGGTGCCACTAGCCCACTAGCCTACGGTGTATGAATTGTCGATACTGATGTGGCACCTTGGTGGCTCCTCCCATCAGTGTGTGAATGGGTGAAGTATGTCATGTAGTGTTAAAGCGCTTTGAGTAGTCGGAAGACTAGATGAGCCCTGTACAAGTACAGGTCCATGAGCTGATATCAGGATGTTATTTACAAACAAATTCCTCTCCTTGTTTCCATTTTTTCATTTTTTTTTCCCACGGCCCTCTGCGCCTCAGGGATATTCTGGACGAGATCAAAAACCATTCGGACAGATATTGGAGGGCAATTGTCAGCAAATGGTTGTACTCCATTGCTAACACCTTGATTTACCGATACTCTCACTGGAGCAGGAATCATCGGCTTCAGAACGTTCCAATTTTTTTTTTTTACCTGGACACAGGATGAAATGGCAATGAAAGATTAAATGTGTGCGTGTTTTGGTCTGGAGTGGGTAATTGTACTGGAGAGACTACTGTGTGCTGCCAAACTGTTAAATAGCAGAGACCTGAGACCCCCTCTGGGCCACTCAAAGACTTACAGGAGAGAGTGTGTGTTTCCTGAGAGGAGAGGGGGGCACACGTGGTGTGCGGTGGAATAGCTGTGTGGCATAAACTAAAGGCACAGCCCCTTCCCATGACGCACACTTGCCTGCATATAGAGTGCATCCGCTGGTTTTCATGGGATCTTGTTTCGTGTGTGTGTGTGTGTGCGTGTGTGTGCGTGTGTGTGTGCGCGTGCGTGCGCGTGCGTGCGTGTGTGTGTGTGTGTGTGTGTGTGAGAGAGAGAGAGTTGGTGTACGTGCAGACCCTTATCTGTGTGTGGGGGAAACAGTATCTTTATCCCAGCTCCTCCAGGGTGAGCAGATTCCATGACTGTAATAGGCAGAATAATGCTGCGAGGCTTTCAGCGATCGGGATCTGAAACTTAACATTGACGGAGATGTTATTGCAAAACAAAAACACGATTGGCATCGGCTTAAAATATCTCTTGTTGTTTGGGACATAGGAGTAATCCATTGGTTAATATCAGGTAAAACATTTCAAAGGCCACATGTTTTTCCCCCAAAGAAAAATTGTCCTTGCTGAAACTGACAACGATCTTAAAATATGAATTGTTTGAACGTGAATTGTTGCATGCAGCTACAGCTTTTGGTGAAGTGTTTATAGAAGTTAATTCCAAGCAGTTTGAGGCGTTGTCAAAGTGTAAGAGCCAAAGCGGACGCAATCAGTTTAAGTGGCCCATTTGCTGGAAGCAGTCTGACTTTTAGTTTTAGGTTTAAGCCCTGAGGGCATTGGAGTTGTATGTAAGCACTGCACGTGGTTCAATCATGGGCTCAGTGGTGGAGTAGGGTTATCCTTCAATTAGAGGATCGCCAGTTTGGTACCGGCTCCGCTAGTACAAATTGTTTTTGTTAAAACCATTTTTTAAATCGTTGAATTCCTTTCTCTTTTTTTTCATTCATATTTTATGAGTCTTCAAAATCTCACATACATATATTTCAATTTTTCAGATTCTATGTATATGGCAAACAGTATACTTATTTTCTTACTATTCAAGTATAGAAATGAGGAGAAATAGAAGTAAAAGAAAAACAAACAAACACGCATATCAATATGTGCGTTTGCACATATTGATACAAAACTATAAATAAAACAGGGAGAAATAATTTTCTCCCTAATAATTTATCTCTGAATTTTTGGAATCTGGTGTCTATTTTATTTGGTGTGAAGTCTGAGTCATATTCACACCATTTAAGGGACAGTAGATCTCCTTCTAGTTTATATTCTCTAATGATTTTTTTCCACACCTTAAGGGTCAATTTGACCCATGGATTATCAGAACTGTTCATGGAGTGTTGCAGTTTAGAGTTAGCTATCATCCCTTGTATTGGAGTAGGAAATATTTTTTCTTCAATGTCTTTCCACTGTGCATCATATAAAGGATTGCACCAGCATATTATAGCTCTTGTCTGGGCAGCATACTAGTATTTCTTGAGGGATGGCAGACCCCATCCTCCTTTGTCCTTCATTAACTGCAGTGTTTTGAGACGAACCTTTGGTCTCTTGCCTTGCTACAAGAATCTAAATAACATTTTGTCCCATTCATTATGCTGGCCCTGATAAACTTTTATCGGTAGGTTTTGAAATAGATATAACAATCTGGGTAATATATTCATTTTGATAGATTGTATTATTGAGCTAACACTAAAGAAAGGTACGAGGTTCCATTTTGTGAAATCTTCTTTGATTTTTTTGTGTATAGGTGGGTTATTCTGATAGTTTTGACAAATCTTTTGGAATAGTTATGCCTAGGTACTTAAAAGAATTCGCTTGCCATGACCATGGATATTTGCTCTCCATTTGTGATGGACTATCGTTATACGATAGCGCTTGGTTTTTACCCACAACCTTATATCCTGATAATTGCCCATATTTCTCAAGTGCCAGAATCAGCTGGGGCAAAGAGTGTGATGGCTGGCTAGGATAAACTAGTACATCATCTGCGTAGCATGCTAGTTTATGCTCTCTTTCCGAAACCCTCTAATTTCTCTGTTTTGTCTTATGTATTGGGCTCGTGGTTCAAGGAAAAGTGCAAATAATATTGGTGACCATGTACAGCCCTGTCTTGTACCCCTTTCCAGGATAAACCTATTTGATAAATAACCATTAACCTTGACACTTGCAGTAGGGTTTTTGTATAATGCTTGTATGGTTTTAATAATCCTGGCATTGAAACCAAATCTATGAAGAGTTCTGTAAAGAAAATCCCTATTAACGGAATCAAAAAGCCTTCTCAGTGTCTATACTAACTACTATTGCTTCCATTTTGTTTTTGTTATGTGATTCATAATATGTAACGTCCTTTGTATGTTGTCCTGTGTTTGACGTTGGTGTATGGAACCTGTCTAAATTGTTGTGGATCAATTTAGCCATAAACTTTTCAAGTCTTCTGGCCATAGTAAAAGTGAACATCTTATAATCTATATTTAAAACAGATATTGGTCTGTATGACGCACACTCCGTTTTATCTTTGCATTCCTTTGGAATAGCAGAAATAATGGCCTCTTTCCAACAAGGAGGTGTTTGTGCCTTTTTCAAGACCCAGTTTAGTGTAGGAAGTATGAAAGGAATCAAGTCATTTTTAACTCCTTGTACCACTCAGCTGTATAACCATCGGAACCTGGCGCCTTACCTACTTTAAGTCTGCTAATTGCCGCTTGCAGTTAATTTTCTGTTAAATTAGCTCTTGTTTTTACTTTTCATTAAGAGTGGGTAATTTCAGGGTGTTTCAAGAAAGTTTCAATCTGGTCTTTGCCTCCTCCTGGGACTCTTGCATACAATTTTTTGTAAAATGCTTCATGAATCTCGCTTAGTTTGTTTTTGACCTCCATTGTTCAGGGCAATGGAGGCTGCACGGTGGTGTAGTGGCTAGCACTGACGCCTCACAGCAAGAGGGTCTGTGGTCCGGATCCCGGGCAGGGCGGGGTTCGGATACTGGTCTGGCAGGTCCTTCTGTGTGGAGTTTGCATGTTCTCCCCGTGGCAGCGTGGGTTCTCTCCGGGTTCTCCGGCTTCCTCCCACAGTCCAAAGACATGCTGCATAGGTTAATTGGATTCTAAATTGCCCCTAAGTGTGAATGTGAGTGTGAATGGTTGTCTGTCTATATGTCTGCCCTGTGATGGACTGGCGACTTGTCCAGGGTGTACCCTGCCTTCGCCCCTTGACAGCTGGGATCGGCTCCAGTGCCTCGCGACCCTAACGAGGATAAGCGGTTAAGATAATGGATGGATGGATGGGCTGGGCAAAGTTGAAAAAATGTAACTGATTAATCCCAGCTTATATGATGAAAAAAAATCAGTTAGTAAAGCTCATTTGCTGTAGTTTTTCATGCTCCTTATTATTTAAGTGGGTTTCTTGTAATTATACCACATGAGCCCTCTCTTTCTTCATTTTAGTTAGAATTTTTGGGCGTTTGATTGGATTTAACAGCCCGTTAACGTTGTAGGAAATTATTTTAACCTTGTCATTAGCCATATATTATGTCTATGCATCTTTATGCTTAAACACGTTCAAATGATTTACTCCCTGAAAAAACAACAATCCAGAACATTTTCACACAAGAAAACAAAAAACACAATAAAAGAGATTCCAAGGCTGAGGTCCTGAAATGACCCCTAAATAAGCTAGAAGGAATGTCTAGCTTGGGAGGAAAGCCTCTCCTTTTAGGTTGAGGCCTCCGCTGAAATTTCCCAAACGGGAGAAAAAAAAATCTTTGACCATCAGTGCAAAGGCTAACTTAAGGTCTGATCCCTCCATTGTACTTCATATTTTTACATATGTCAGGGAAGGGAATATACTTGTGTTTAGATAGTGACACATTTTTTTAATTGATAGTTATCACCGTTTTATAACATCTTCCGTCCATTCACGAGTCCTCCGGCTCTTGTTACGTGTCCACCCGTCCTTGGGCTTCCACTCACTCCCATGCAGTGCGAGACGGCTGCGCGGCCAAATCCTCCTTCAGTTCAGCAGTGAACACGTTGATGGGAAGTCCTCCGTTCTTCATATCTGTCGTCGCTTACTCTGCTGATTGGTAGATCCGTGTCCCATTCTCGTAGTGCACTCACAGTTTGGCTGGGAATGGAGTCTGGAAGCGAATATCGTTGTTTCAAAACTCGTATTCCTTGCGCTCCTGTAGAACTGCTGCGGAGGTAATCCTGGTCAAAATATATCTGCCTCTTATTGTTCATAAGCATCTGCCTCTTATTGTTCATAAGCAGTGCAAATTCACAGTGCAACAAATCTTAACAATAAAGAATTTATAAAAAATAAAGAAATACAAATCAGAAAACTTAACAGGATTTGTCAACTTGTTCTCTACACTTACAGACATGAACACTGAATCTGCAGGGGCTACGATGCTTCCCTGACCGTAGAGTATACTCCCTGCTGCGGGGGCTGCGAGCCCAGAACAGTTTGTAGTTTTGCCTGGAGTTATAGTCCCGTTCAGGGGACCTATGGTCAACACTGTGCAAGACAAGACACTGGCAACACAGCTGCTGACATTCCTTGCATTTGGAATGTGACCTTCCTTTTTTATATGATGTCAAAGTTTTCCACCACATGTTTGTCCTCGTGTTTTGCAAAGGATAATGCACATCATTAACACAGACCCTGTGAGTGGGATTCTGTCCGAGGCCAAAATAAAAAGTGGATTAGACCAGGACTTTCTAAAGTAAGGAGCAGGCACATGCACAGACATTTTGGGGGGCAGGTGTTCAAACCAAAAAAGGGCACCCATCACCAACGTTATTTATGAAATTAAAAAATAATAATATTCTCGGATATTCACAGGAGCATCCTCCTTGGTGCCATCTCTTGAAAGATTTGTATTACTTCACTGTGATTTATTTCAATGTCTTGCTCAATGGCAAGAAGGAGAAGATTGGAGAGTCTTTCTTCCCCACAGAGACTCCTGAGCCTGTTCTTTATTATCTTCAGTTTTGAAAAGGATCTTTCCACTGAAACTGTTGTCACGAGCAGTGTTGCGTAGATCCTAACCATCTCGTATATTAGGGGTGCTCACACTTATTTGGCTCGCAAGCTAAATGACCAAGTCAAAAAGGTCTACCTAAAATAACAATGGTGTATGTATATATATATATATATATATATATATATATATATATATATATATATATATATATATATATATATATATATATATATATTAATTAGACAATAGGCTTCAAGATGAACCTGTTCTGTGCAGAATCGATCGCTGTGTGCAATGCATGCTGGTTAGATTTGTGTCTGACTGGATCCCGACTTCCTTTGACGTCATGCACACGTGGTCAACGCTAATCTCAGCAGCTCTCCATCAACTGTCTGACCCAGTCAATGGAGAAACGCCTGGCTGTCGCCACATCAGAGAAAGCTGATTGGCTCTTAGATCTGATAGCAACCACCACGTGTTGTAAAAAATCTTATTTTATGTGTGGTTGTCGTACTTTACGCTCAATTGTTGACTATTAGTCATATGTTTAATCTAAAAACATGTCTTGTGTGGTTATTATAATATTTATACAACACACATCAAAACCAGTAGTAATGTATTTCACAGGCAGACATAAAACGAACAAAGGATGCAGCTGGACACACATTTCTACATAAATATGTTTTTAGAATCACATATGAATAAATCAAAACGTCATCTGTAAGCTACAAGTAGCCTAAAGATCGTAACTAACAGGAAGTCATTTTTTGCTATGAATACTTTGAAGGCAACCAACCGTCCGATTTGACGAGTTTTTTTTGACTCCACCCCTTGCTGCGGCCGTCTGCTTTTTCCAACGAGACTGTTAATTTGCACACCGGGAGCTGTGTTTTGTCGCTAAAGTTTTTTTTTTGTAATAGCATGCGATCGACCTATTGGGCACCCATGTTGTATATCCTTACCTGCCTGTATATCTCCCCTTCGCTCTTTTTATTAAACATGACAAATGTCAGCTGGACAAGACTTTGAAATCATGGATTTTGTGAATTTTTTGTTTGTTTATTTTTTAGGAAACGTTGGACCAGTTGCGACGTAATGTTTTTAGCGGCACTAATGTTGTGGTTATTTTAACAACATCGGGGGATTGCACAAACACTGTCATTACCTGTTTGTCTGATGCTGCGGGTCAGAGAGAAGTAGGCTGCACCAATTTGGCCTGGCGCTCAGCGCTGCATGAGCACTACATGGAGGTGGAGGGAGGTGTGCGGCGGGGGCTTGTCGGGGCGAAATTCTCTCAAGAACTCAAATAAATGCCCCGTCAGATATCAAAACACATTTGGGGGGAATTAATGACAGTAATTTTTATTCTTAAATACTAATGAATGAAGAAATAATTGAGCTCTAGCAGAAGGGGCATTTTTCTCATCCAGGGCAAAAGGCAGGTGCTTTAGCACCACTAGGGGTCTATCTGTGCACGTGCCTGGTAAGGAGCATTTTTCAAGGTGTTAGAAGCAGGAGGCAACCTCCGGTTCTGCCAAGTGAAGCCGATGCGGATGCATCTCCTAACCTGTATTCCCTCTACTGACCAGCAGGGTTGACTGGTTGTATCGAAAGTCTGTGAGAAAACTCTAACTTTAGTCTTGATTTATTCCCTCACTAAACATGAATTTATGTTCTGCATCTCTTGTTTCTTGTTAGTTAATTATGGTCCATTTAGAATGAAACAGACCATCAAGCAGATGCTTTAGGGTGTGGCTTCAATGATTGACAGGTTGTTGCCGCTACCAGATGCATATTGCGGTCTCTATGTCACTACTCCACTTGCTCCCATAGCCATAGATCTCCGGTTGGGAATATACTCAGGATTTATATAAATTAATAATCTGTTTGTTGATTGATTTTTTTATTTCCACTGTCCTCCTCTGTCTACAAATAATTTGTAGGTTATTTGTCTGTTTCAGAACTAACCGAGCATGACGGCACACATCGTGTCATAGTAGTCCAGCGTTGACGGCGTGGAAGGAGTGACCAGGAAGAGGAAGAAGAGCGAGAAAGAGATTGAGCCCTTTTTCTTTTCAGCGTCAGAGCTGATGGGTGAAACGGAAGATGAGCGTACGGCGCAGGCCGGCGTTCTCTTTGAGAACTTTGTCCAGGCGTCCACCTGCAAAGGCTCTCTGCAGGCCTTCAGCATCCTCTGCAGGCAGCTGGACCTTGACCCTCTGGACTACAGCAACTTCTACGGTTCGTTGAAAGCAGTGATCAGAACCTGGAAGGTGATGGCCCTGTGGACCAAACTGGACAAAAGAGCGGAGCACAAGGTCTACAACAAGAATAAAGCCTGCCAGGGCACAAGGGTAAGAGGGCCTGCATTGAGTTTGAGGTTACTAAAAACTAGAAGAACCAGTTTGGTGCAGTTCCTTAGCGTGTCTAAGATTATGGGAGGGTATTCACGCCTGTCTGAGCCATAAGCGGCGACAATTATTATTAATTTTTTAAGGACAACAAGACAAGGTTTTAGGTGTTACTGCTAGTTCTGTGATAAACACATTGTTTCCTTTTGCTGCTTCAAAATAAAAGCCTCGCACTGGTTTGTTGTTAAAATTAGCAGTAACTTAAAGGTGCAACAATTGAGATACTCCAAAGAAATTGGGGTCAACATTTTTCCCGCCACAGAAACATTTTCATTGCGTCTTTTGGAAGACGGAACTTCTGCTAGCGGAGCTGGAGCAACTTGAGGCCAGCGCCTGGGGGTGGAGCTGTTCCCGTCCCCAATCTAACTGGGGTTTTTTGCTGGCTGAATGCTACCTGCTGCTGCTAACCGCTAACTGAAGCCCTGTCTCACGACAAAGTAGTCTCCGGAGGACGCTGAAGACAAAAATACTGGTTATTTTCTTATTTCTGCCCATTTTGATTCAATCCTACGAACACCCTATCAAAACTGAACTTTAACGTGACCAACAAGAAAGGACAGTTTTACAAGACAGGATGGGCATGCTTAGCACGCTTTATTTCAGCAGATATCTATGCAACACAATACGTAGATGTCTTTCACGTAACGTCAAAACTGTCACCTTTTCACACTCTATTGATGATGTTACTCAAAATGAATCGTTCTGGTCTCTTATCTCTTTTTTTTGCATTGGGAGGGACTTGTCACTGCCGCACACAGGTGCTGCGTTTCTCTCCCAGACTTAACTGGAAAAGATGAAAAGCATTTATTGCTTTTGTATAAAGTTAATCAATTGCTCTAACATACATATTTAAGGTAAGCAACAAACTGAACATGAATAAAAGAAGCGGTGGCTTGTCCCTAACAGGGAGCCTTACTACTGAACACAAACGTTTATGTTCCTTGATAAAATACAAACGTATTGGCCGCGTTTCCCAGATTCATTAAGAAGCTCTTAAGCGCTAAGAGCTTCTTAAAAGCGCTTAGGAGCACTGTGAAAGAAGGACATGTTTCCCAGTGTCGTTCTTAGCTTAAGATGATCTTTCACTAAGAAGGAAACGTAAGATCAGCCTGACTTACTCTTAACAGCCTTCTCAGAAACCAAACGCTTAGTGCAGCCGCGTCAAGGAAAGTTATATCTGACACTCTGACACAAAACTATGCGTAATGATGAATGTGCAAGAAAAATAATAGCATAAGAAGAAATATAACTATATAAAAATAAAGAATTGCCCATGTGTTCCTGTAGCTACATAAATAAAACGAATCATCATTACTATCACTCATTACATTTTCACACATTCGGCAGCCGCGTGTGAGTTTACATCAGCTATAAAAACATCAACAACCCTGTGGTATTTCACAGATATCAGGGAAACTGACAGGTGTAACTGAACTTGGCTGGAACTTCATCAAGAGAGGCTCCACCTTCTAGACTCTATAAAGGCGTTGCTGAAGTCCATGTGTGAGACACCATGACTGCAACACAGCATATTCTCGACGCTAACCAACAACGTCGCCGTGCGCGAAACCAGATAGTTTACATAAATGCATGTGTGTGTCAGCACTTCTTCCCCACTTAATGTGCTGTCGGGCCGGGCTGTCCAGTCCAAGTACCGGCTTTCCTGTGTGGAGATCCAACGCCTCGTCACACTAGTGTCACCACACATCCAAAGGCCAACCCGCTGCAGTGTTGCCCTCAGCCCGGAGGTGCAGCTCCTGGCCGCGCTGTGTTTTTACGCAGTGGGGAGCTTCCTGAAGGTAGTGGGGGACGGCACCGGCCTCAGCAAGGCATCGGTTTCACGGAGTGTGGCAGCCTTGACTCCGATCCTCCTGTGCCATGCCCGGACACACATCAGAATGCCCACCACACGGAACGAGGTTCGCCAGGTCAACCGTAGATTTTATGCTATATCTGGGATCCCCTGGGTGATTGTTGTCGTGGATGACGCACGCACGCACGCACGCACGCACGCACGCACGCACGCACACACACACACACACACACACACACACACACACGCACCTGCGTAGCATAATTGCACCTGTGTGTGATTTATCATCGCCTCACGACAGCAAGTGTTATCTAAACTTTGCCCTATTCCTGACAATAACCACAACCAGCCTAATCCTAGCCTCGACCCTAACCTTAACCTAATCTCACTCAAACCTTAAACCAGGTCTTCATATTAAAATGTAATGACTTGTGATATGGAGACATGTAGTGTGTCCCCAAAAGGAAGGCCAGTAAATGCCTAGTAACACAAACACACTCCCTTTATTCAGTGCCTGGTCATCGGTGGCGGCCCTTGCGGCCTGCGGACGGCCATCGAGCTGGCCCTGTTGGGCTGTAAGGTGGTGGTGATCGAGAAGAGGGACACCTTCTCCAGGAACAACGTGCTCCACCTGTGGCCCTTCACCATCCACGACCTCCGAGGCCTTGGAGCCAAGAAGTTCTACGGCAAGTTCTGCGCCGGCACCATTGACCACATCAGTAAGTGTAAATCTTTGTTGACTGTTGAACCAACTCCTTTCGTTTTGGTCCTTTTTATTAATACATCTGTCATGAAGAGAGAGAGGTGAAGTTGACGCACTAAAAACTTTGATAGTGCTTTATTTTTACTTATAGTGCTGTGCAAATGAATAGAAATTAAATAATTTAATATTAGGGTCAGGATTCTTTTTTTATAAGTCACTTCATCAACCAACAGGGAGATTTTTATGTCTGTTGTTGTTTGTAATTTATTGCTCTATTCACTTTATGTAACCATTGTGGGATTAGCAAGCAAGCTGACTTGCCAGCTGTCCACCAGTAGACTCGCTAGCTAATTCTACAACGCTAAAATGCTGCACTGGTTAGGGAAAATGAGCCAAACAAAGTCCCTTACCTGGCAATAGTGATGTGCTTTCCTATGCTGTGAAAAGAGTGTGTGGCTGAAGCATTAAGTTCAATTTTACTATTTAACTCTGGTTCTCTACGCTTTGTAACCAGTGCTGTAGTGGTAAAATTAGAGGTGCAACAACTAATCCAAAAGAAATGAATAGGGTCTTTAAAAAAAATATTATATGACCCTTCATACGTCAGAATTCCCGGATACTAATGACCTTCACTCCTTTTTGGATCAGCTCTCCATTCCAACCTTAGAGGAAATGGTAAAAAAAAAAAAAAAAAAAGGCGCTAGACTCCAATTACAAAGGAGGAACTGTTTGAAGCGCTGTCTCATATGAACCGAGGGAAGGCACCAGGTCCTTCTGGACTACCCATTGACATCTACAAGCGCTTTAGGGAGAAGTTGTGCCACCGCTCTTCGATATGTTAGTCAAATCAATTGAAGCTGAACATTAACCGCTCTCCCTATCCAATGCCTTGATAACACTGGCATTTTAAAGCCAGATGTTTGCGAGACGTCTTGAAAACCATCTTTCGTCTCTGATCGCCTCTGACCAAAATGGTTTCATAAAGGGTCATCAAGGTTTCCATAATATTCAAAGACAACTACATTTTTTAGATGTTAGGAAGGAAAGCCCAGACACAGCAATAATCTCCCTGGACGCCGAAAAAGCATTTGACAGTGCTTCAAAGGTTTGGGTGCATGAAAATGTTATATCACTCCCCAAGCGCATCAGTCTTGACAAACTTTGTAACCTCATAACCCTTGAAACTGCAACAAGGGACCAGACAGAGGTGCCCCCTTTCGCCTCTTCTGTTTGCATTAGCAATCGAGCCACTTGCAATGGCAATTAGACAAAACAGCAGCATAACAGGTATCAGAATAGGGACTGTGGAGAATAAAATAGGACTATTCGCTGACGACATTTCATTCCTGACTCAACTAAAGAGCTCTATTCCAAATCTCTTTTGATTAATACATTTTTTCGGATCAATTTCAGGATATAAACTGCAATGACAAATACGCGCCGCCAAACAGCTATGTGGCGGGACTTAAGACTGAAATGAGTGACAGTCACGCTCAAGGCGTGACACTTGAGAGCCCTGCACCTCGATATTTACTTTAATACTACAAGAGGGCGCACCATTTCACCCTTTTTTTTTTTTACGTCGGTTAACTGTACTGGTCATACAGGAATGTTTTAAAATATTAAACAGAAACGTACATCAGTGTCAGCTGCAGCGCGCCGACCCGGCGCGTAGCGGGCCGTTACCGGCACCTTCGGGCAAGTGGTCTTCAGACTGACCCCGGGCCGTTCCTGGCACATCAACCTCAAACCGGCGGCCAAGCGGTCTTCAGACCGCCCCCGTTACCGGCCTCACACCGCCCTCACACCGCCTCTTTTCTTCTCTTTTCCTCCGCATTGTTTAGAAATTCAAATACACTTAATTTCAGCGGGAAACCAAGAAAACAATAACACAAGCACACGATTCTAAACGTATTTGTAATAAACTACAAAACTAAAATGCGCGTATAATCAACGTATTTGCAATACGTCAGACACCAACGTAATAAGGGAGAAAATACGTTTCTCATCAACGTAATTGAAAATACGTTTTAGTTCTGGGGAAACGTAATTTGTAGGAGACAGGGTTGGCCACAGAGGGCGGGATCTGCCTCTCCTCTTTATTGAGGAATTCACAAAGATTGTCAAAGGACTCGTAGTTCTGAACTACTCTTCTGTTTCACACCTCAAGCTTCCTTGTTGTGGCTTCTATCTTACTGTGGACATGAAACATGGTCATGCTTTTCCTTGGAGGGATGGATTCAGTCCATTTAATTACCCGAAAATATCGGCCAAATACGTCAACTTACAAAGCCACTTTAAGTCACAGAATTGATCTGACAGTTCAAACCGGGAGTTCACAAAACATTTCCTGACTTCGTCACGCAGTTCAAAAAGTCGGGTAAGCACCATACCAGTGAAAGCCACCAGACTTCAGTGTGCAGGAGAAACTGCCGGTGGTCGCTTCCCATTTCCGTGCATAATATGGCAAACAGGCGTGATTGCAATGGACGACTTCTGATGAAATTTACTGTTCTCACTGCTTCAGCCAAAACCGCCTGTAATTCCGAAGGCATCGTCTTTGTTGCTAGTGTAAGCTATTGTATTGTGTTTTCAGGGCTTTTATTTTGAAGAAGGAAAACGGAAGAAGAGGTGCGGAAAAATGTTGGTAGTGAAAAAGAGAAGACGTTAATAAAGAAGTTGCCAGCTTGGCTGACGAACGATCGTGTTATTTTATTAGTACCACCCAGTATAGGCGCAAAAAGCCCCTCTGTTACACCAGTAGAAGAATAACACGTAATTTAAATCATAAATATTTTTATATTAATTTCAAACTTTTCAAAATTGAAAATTAAAAACGTTTGTTTATTTATAAATGACTTTTGGCGGCCCATACACCTGCAGTATCTTCGCGGCCCACCACTTTGGGAATCGCCGCACTAACTATAGTCCAGTGATATCAGGAGTGACTAATCTTATTCACAGATGGATAACAATGCCAATTTCAATGATTGGAAGGATTAATATCCTCAAAATGTCCTACCCAAATTTCTTTACTTATTTCAATGTACACCACTTGCACCTCCAACAAATTTCTTCCCAAATATGAATAAAGTCTTCAGAAATTTCATATGGAGTAACAGACGAGCAAGATTACACCTCTCTCTACTATATCTGCCATATGACGGGAGGGTCATATGGCCTCAAATGGTACTATTGGGCATGCCAGCTTTGGACAACCTCCTTCTGCTTCAGATTTAGTTCATCCCTCTCATGGGTGGCCATGGAAAGAGAGACTTAATCCAGCATACGCCTTCATATGTATCTATACTCAGATAAACCGAATAAACTAAAGAAACTCACAGGTAACTTCACAGGTACACACAGGTCCATTCGTGTTTGGCATGAAGTTCATAGCTACCTAAAGGTTTTATTTTTATAATTATTTGTATTTTTATTCATTGTCTGGTAACTTGCTCCTTGTGTTTACTGTATGCGTAACTTTTTCTTCCTTGACAGGAAAAAAAAGAAAATCAAATGAACACATTTTGAAAAAAAAAACCTAAATAAATGTAATACAATAATTTAGGGAAACAAATGAACTAAATCCAAAATATCAAAAATCTGTGTTTATATATTAACAAAAAACAAAAACAATATATCGATACTCCAGTGTATATTATACATATATTCCTTCACCACTATTAATGGTGTGATTAAGCTAACCATTTCCTGTATTTGAACCTACAACCTGCTCTATTTATAACTTTGTGATGAGATTACAGGAGGTGGATAACAGAACCCAGTGGCATATGGTACAGCTTATAGGTAGCACTGCTAGATCCAGTGACAACAACTTGCCGCCGTAAATAAATCGATTCTCAGTTAGCTTACATCAAGCCGGGTTTATATATTTGCTTAGTGTGCTTTTCGGATTATACAACATGTGTATTTTTGTTGTTGTGCGTGTCAACTTTAGGTATCCGCCACCTCCAGTTGATGCTGCTGAAAGTGAGTTTGATTCTGGGAGTGGAAGTTCACGTCAACGTGGAGTTTGTCAAACTGACAGAGCCACCGGCTGACCAGACTGACGGCAGTAAGTCTCCGTATGTTGAAGGTCATGAGTGGCAGTGACACAAGGGGACTCTCCTAAATATCTCAACTGTACATAGAAAGCTCCCTGCTCACAAAATACACATGTTAAAGTGATCAGAAAGTGGAGGTGTTTGCAGTGGCAGCATTTATAGTAAACTGCAAAGCAGGTCTATTGATAGAGTCCGCTGATGGTTACATTTGAGTTCCACTTTGAATTTGTCTGTGTTTCCTTTTATATAGCATGCAGGGACTCTTTTGACACTTAAACAGACTAGGAAACAACTAGGCAACAGAAGTTAGCTTTTTAGTGGTAGTTGGGAAAGAAACACATGAACCTCATTTGGTCAGAAGAAAACACAGAAGACACAAGTAACACTACAGAGTCCCCCACATGTATTATTACTGCTTTCCAGCTTTTAAAAGACCTCAGTGTCATAACTTTAGGTATTTATCTCCTCCCTTTTAAATTACATTTATATCATGGCTTCAAATTGGTTTGTTCCTCAGGTCCTGGGTGGCGAGCGGAAGTCCGGCCCCCCGGCCATCCCGTCGGCAACTTTGATTTAGACGTGGTGATTGGAGCGGACGGGCGCAAAAACACACTGGACGGTGAGAATGAAAATGAAAAGCAGAGCTCACAAGCAGGGAGACCGACTTTAAGGGGCAAATTACGTTTGCTTTAAACGTATCGCACATTTCAGAGGCAGTCGGTGTGGTGTATGGGCCCAAAGACACATTGCTTTCACTCAAGCGTGACAGTGCTTTTCTGTTGTTATTTGGTTGTTTGTTGTCCCTTTAAGCCAAACCATGATGTTTTTCACTAAATCAAATCCTAACAACTTGTAATGTACAGGAATGTCATTCTGTCTGAGTTGTTTGGTTGATATGGTTCAAAATGAGTTCAAAGAAAATGTTTTCTTCCTGATCCCCACTTAATGTGTAGACCTACTGTAGCTTGGCAGCTCAGCAATTCTTTGAATACATTTTTACTGATTCATTTGACTGTTACTTATTGTTAAAACAACTGTTTTCTTTTTGCTTGGTTCGCTGCTGAGGCTTTCCTTCCCCTCTCTGCAGGTTTCGGGCGCAAAGAGTTCCGAGGGAAGTTGGCCATCGCCATCACAGCTAACTTTGTCAACAGAAACACCACAGCGGAGGCCAAAGTGGAGGAGATCAGTGGCGTGGCCTTCATCTTCAACCAGAAGTTCTTTCTAGAACTCAAGGAGGAGACGGGTGAATTACACCAGCAACTTTTTGCTAAAGACCCTCACTTCCTCTGTGAAGTCAACGGTAAAGGAAAATGCATCTTCTCCCATTTCAGGAATCGACTTGGAGAACATAGTTTACTACAAAGACAACACCCACTACTTCGTCATGACGGCAAAGAAGCCGAGTCTGCTGGACAAAGGCGTCATCATAAATGTAAGTTTACACATATTTTAGTTAGCAAATCAGAATACATTTGGAAACCTGATTTTGATTTGACTAAAACAAATCATAATAAAGCATTTTTGTCTAATTTTGCAATTTCAAATTATACGTTTTCTTAGCATTCTGAGGCAACAGCTAACCTTTTTGTTTTGTACAATTAGCATGGTGACAGGTGTTTTAGCGTTGTGCTCCACTGACATTACCGCCGTCGGACTCACGATTGAACAAAAAAAGGACCTTCCCCCGTTGGAACTCTGTGCCTACATGTGACATTGAATTAGTAGATTTATTTAGCCCGCAAATCTGTTGTGTACAAATTTACATGATTCCGGCCCTGTGGGCGTGGAGCGCTGTGTAATAGTTCGTTGCTCAGCCTGAGAGTCTACTCTGGCGCATTGGTCATGGCGTCTCCTCTTTTTTTTTTCCTCATCATTTGGAGCGGCTGCGCGGGTTGGTCCCCACGGCCCGTATGCTCGTGATGGTGTCGGAGTGGGTGGTTGACTGTATGAACGCGCCGTGTATTGAGTGGGTCGGTCTGTGACAGTAACTCCCGGGACCAGTGGCGGCTGGTTGAATTTTTTTTCGGTAGGGCCATTTAATACATTTCAGCGAACATCCCCGTGTGATTCAATGCAAAAAAGGTATCACACGGTACTACTTTGCAGTTAAATATTTAACCTTTATTCAGACACTTTGACATAATAAGGACATGTTATTAATGCAATTCAGTCTCACTCTCTCTCTCTCTCTCTCTCTCTCTCTCTCTCTCTCTCTCTCTCTCTCTCTCTCTCTCTGTCTCTCACTCACTTACTCACTCACTCACTCACTCACACCATAGGCCTTCACTGCGTACCTATTGTCCACATCAAGGCCGGACTGGGGGAAAAAAAGTGTAGAGCTGCACAGCCCAACACCACGGGTGCGCGCTGCGCGACCCCCTCCCCGGCCGCCAGCACCAGCCGTGTCTGGACTCCTCGGGGGATCCACAGATTGCAGCCTCAGGGCAAACGCACCACAATCTCACTATTACGGCCATGGAGGAGGTCACACGGGATGTGTGGACCGACCTGCATTGCTATTTTGACTACTTTGACAAGAGAAAAAGGCGCGGCCACTCCGTGGAGCAATTGTGCCGTTACGCAGCGCTCGCGATCCTGACTGACTGACTTGACCAGCCTAAACCCATCAACAATGCATGTTGTCCAAGTAACCAACAAACCACCAGTCACATTTAGTAATAACAAAACTATTCAACAACATTAAAGCCTGCACACACACACACATGCAGAGCTGTTGTAGTCGGACCAACAACAGCAGCGGCAACGCTGTGTATGATTAAATACAACTGCACATGTAAAAAATAAGTTACAAAGCCAGCATTTGTAGTCCTCTGTGTGAAAGGCGTCATCAAGGCGTCGCAAAGAAGTTATAATCCACCAGCAAGCTAGCTTTTGGGCCGATCTGGGACTAGGTGGACTCTCCTGACTCTGTCATGTTGTTAAAGTGGGCAGCGCGCCTCTTCTGCCCTGACGAGAGCGGGAGACCTAGGTGCGCGCATAGTCTGGGCCCAACCTCGGGCTGGCCCTCCCGGAAGTCTTTTTTAGGGCGCTGATTGGATAATTTATCCATCCATCCATCCATGTCTCTCATTTAGTTCTTTGGCTGAACTGCTTCTTAGACCCGCCTTTTTTGGGCCAAATTGATCTGGCCCCACAACGTGCACTAGCAGCAGAGACATGCACTAGAGCAGCTGAACAGAGAGGACAAGCAGGAAAAGCAGATTTTTTTTAGCAGGTATCCTATTTTATAAATATTACCAGATATATTTCATAGCTCAAATTACTAATAATGCCAATTTGTATTATTTATTACTATTTTTATAAACATATATATTTTTAATTTTTTTTGGTGGCTCAAGGTGGGCCCTCTATTGACCGGCCGCCACTGCCCGGGACACTCTTTCCCCCCAGTCCGCCCGTGATGAGGACTATATGGCACTCACTGAAGGCCTCGGTGTGAAACACACGGCCCACTACTGAAACACGCAAACTGTTGCCTCTGTGTGTCTCAACTGTGTGTCAGTCAGGGCAGCGCTTTGGCAGTAAATGGTGAGCCCCCATAGGGGATGGTAATGAAATGGTGCTCTAATTAGCTGCTCTCTGCTCTCTCTCTTTCTCTCTCTCTCTCTCACACACACACACACACACACACACACACACACACACACACACACACACACACACGAAGACATTATGAGTCAGCGAGAGTTGCTGTTGAATGAGGATATTATTATGCCATCCGGGTGCTGTGTGTTGTCAACCCTTCCACCCAAAGCTTGTCAGAACACACACACACACACACACACACACACACACACACACACACACACACACACACACACACACATAGAGGGATTGAAGCTCTGCCTCGCTGTGCCCACAGCGGTCCCTATCTCCTCTTACATCAGCCGTTAGTGCAGGGTGATATCTCACTGTGTACGCATGTGGCCAAAACGTCAGAGGCCTCATCATGCCTGATAATAGCTCACTGATCCAACCAACCAACTCGCTTTTGTCACGGATGTTTACTTCATTTAATGCTGGTTCTCAGGAAGTTTTAATTTCTGATAATAGCATCTGGCTTTGTCAGCATATCAAAGCAACATGACAGTTATTTCAGGAGATGACATTACTCATGGTGGTGGGGTCCAATCGGGAAGCTCCAATGCCCAAAGGCAAGCCTAGATTTGTCATTGAATGCTTCCATAGATTCCAAAGAAGCAAATAGATAATAACAGCTCCTTTCTGTTGTATCTTTAGCTGAATACTACACTGCATCCACAAGCTGTATCACTAATCTCTGCCTTTTAAGCTCCGACACTCTTTTTAGGCTTTTGCTTGAAAATGACATACCCAAACTAAAATGGGTGTATGAAATAATGCGAAATAATGCATTCATAAAGTTGCATTGTTTTACTTTGATAAAGTGAAGCAGAACAAAGATAGAGAGGATTTAGTACAGAAAAAATTCAAACGAAGGCTCACATTTGGTCAAATTTGGCATGAAAAAAGAAGAAAAAAATTCAGATTTTTAATTTTTTTTTTAAAATTCATTGTTTTCATAAAACAATATATTTTCCCTTTAAAATAAAACAAGCACACAAATTAACAATTATCAAACTGTAAAAACAAAGGTAAGCAGTATTTGCTGATTGTAAAGCAATAAAGCTATGCTCTTTTGCTCATATCTCCCTGGTTCTTTGAGATCGAAGGATTTGGAAGGCTTGTGTGGAATCTGTGTAGAATTGTCATGCTTCTGGATATCAGGTTTTTTTCTGATAGCACCAAGCTAAGGGTTGCTGGTTCTGGAAACATGCTGATTTTGGTCTTTTTTTGTTTTATACTTTTATGATTATCTTTCTTTCTGTTTGAGTTTTTTGTAAATGGCTGACTGGGTCTTGTAGCAAAGGCTTTGGTGTTTAATTTGGTGTATAACATCAATATATTTTCTTGTGATTTATATATTGTATTTGCAAAAAATACGAAAAGCACCCATATTAGGGTGCCATGGTTTTTAAAAGGTTAAACACCCCTCTATCCCTCTCCCCTCACCTGTACACATTTCTCAATACAGGACTACATAGAAACGGAGCGATTACTAAGTCCCGACAACGTCAATCAGGAGGCCTTGCTGTCATACGCCCGCGAGGCGGCCGACTTTGGCACCAACTACCAGCTGCCGTCCTTGGACTATGCCATCAACCACTACGGGCAGCAGGACGTAGCCATGTTTGATTTCACCAGCATGTACGCCTCGGAGAACGCTGCCTTGATCCGGGAAAAACACGGACACCAGCTGCTGGTCTCGCTAGTGGGCGATAGTCTGCTTGAGGTGTGTGTGTGTGTGTGTGTGTGTGTGTGTGTGTGTGTGTGTGTGTGTGTGTGTGTGTGTGTGTGTGTGTGTGTGTGTGTGTGTGTGTGTGTGTGTGTGTGTGTGTGTGTGTGTGTGTGTGTGTGTGTGTGTGTGCGCTCACGCGTTCACGCTGACATCAAGTTCTCTGTTTACAGCCTTTCTGGCCCATGGGTACAGGTTGTGCTCGGGGTTTTCTGGCAGCCTTCGACTGTGCTTGGATGGTGCGGGGCTGGGCACAGGGCAGGAGTCCTCTGGAGATACTGGCTGAGAGGTGCTTGGGTCCATGTTCCACATCCTGTATTTTTTAGATGACTTTAGATGTCTTTCCGAGCCCTGAACACAATGACCAGCTTGCTGTGAAACTTCTTGTCGATGGTCATGCTCCTCAGAGGATGAATGCAAATATTGTTGTTTCCTTAGGGAGAGTGTCTACCGGCTGCTGCCTCAGACCACCACTGAGAACATCAGCAAGAACTTTGAACAGTACGCCATTGACCCCGCCACCCGCTACCCCAACCTCAACTCCAGCTGTATTCGCCCACACCAGGTCAGTGCCAACCTGGTGATCCTGGGCTGTAATAGTTTGAGTGATTTAAAAATGAATTATCATGCGTGTTGAAACCTGGGATGTTGAGCGTTTTTAAGGAAGATTTAATGCAATGACGATCCGTTTTGATTTTGTTACGACTTGTCTGAGCAAGTCTGAATGAAATGTTTCCTTTCATATCTTCTTCTGTGTTTCTCTACTTCTCCCCCAACTGTCTTCCTTCAGGTGCGTCACCTGTTCATTGATGGCCAGCAGGACTCCTGTTGCCTAGAGAGAGGAGGACCCACACGGAGATCTGTGAACTTGTCCAGAAGAGGTGTGGTGATTCAGTCCGGCCGACAGTGTCTTCGTGCATGAGAAGTATCAAGATACTTAGGAAGGGAGGAATTATGATTTCAAATTGAGATTAAATGAAAAACGCCTTTTTGTGCTGCAGTCTAAGCCTGCCCACCTTTTTTGTGGTCCAATGAAATATGAAAGAGTCGATTAAAATCCCTCTAAAATGCACACTGCTCAAATGACACATTTCACTGGAAGAAAAGAAAGAAGTTCAAAGGTGCTCCACCTTTCCTTTCACTTGTTGATCATGTAGTAAGTGATCATAGGGACGGTGTGTTCACGCTGCTGTAATAACAGACGATAGGTATCACATGGCTTTAGTCTCATCTAAGTCCCAGGATGACTCACCTCATCTCAGACAATACGGCTGGATAGCGTCACACAACAACATGTAGGTCAAACACAGTGCCACTCTCAGACATGTACCGACCTGCTCTGCAGCAGCCGGGACGGACTGGGAGGTTTCTCTCCGAGAGGAACGAGTGTTTGTTTAGTCACAAGTGTAAGCAGCATTAAGGAGATTAAGGCCACTCTGGTGCAGCAGAACAAGGCTATAACATAACCATGTCATATAATCACCTCATGTTATGAAGTCACGGTTGTGTGGTTTGGCTAGCAGCAGCTAACTTGCAAAGCCAAAAAAAACAATGTAAGCATTTATTTTACATTGCATGTCCGGCTCCCTAAAGAAAGAAAGGCCTAAGTGTTTTGTTTTGGTCTCCGTCCTGACAGAACTTGCTCCTTAGCTGCTACCAATCGGGGCTCGGTGATAAAATGAATCTCGAAAGCTTTTGCGATATAATGTCCCACGACAATGATGATAGATTTTAAAAATTGTTAAATTTTTTCATCTGTTTTCTTCTCAACCCAAAAGACAACACGCAGATGCCAACTGCTTTTGCTACTGTTGTGTCTGTAAAACAGCAGATGAATAGTTCTGTGCCTCGCAACCACAAACGCCAATTTCTTACTATTGGCATGTTTTTTTGTTTTTTTTTAATCGTCTTTGGAAGGTCTAGAAGAGCCGCACGATTGATACATTTTTGATCCCCTTTTAAGTTAGCTTAGGTATAAACAGGAAGTGAGCCAGCCTCTGTTGTACATACTCAGAAGTAGCTCGTATCAGTGAGAAGGCCGACAAGAGCAATAAACATGGCCCGACCCATTCTGATTCAACTTTATGGTCATTTTGGAGTGCTGCAAGTTTGTGGTGCTGAGGATTACAATATACTTAAAAGTATTTCCAATATTTTATCAATTCATAATATGAAGGTTAAAAAACCCAAACCTCAAAATCGAGCAACGGCACCAGAAACATTTGCCTCCAAAATGACCGAAAAGTTCCGGTTCACTCGACCCTCGTAAAGTTATGATGAAGTGACTGTTTCAAAGTGAGTGTGGCAGATGTTTTTTTTTCCACCGTTAATAAGTCACCAGTTTGTTGCCCCGAGCTGAATTTGTTTACAAGGTTCCACTTCTTTACGTTCGGGAGGTGATTCAAGTCACAAGCTCTGATTCCTCGATTCCTGCCACAGACTCGGAAGTGCGTCCCGGCCAGCTGCTGACCTGGTGTCAGAAGCAGACTCAGGGCTACAGAGGGGTGAACGTCACCAACCTCACGTCCTCCTGGAGGAGCGGCCTGGCCCTCTGCGCCCTCGTCCACCGCCAGAGGCCCGAGCTCATGTAAGCACACACACACGCACGCACGCACGCGCGCACACACACACACACACACACACACACACACACACACACACACACACACAGGAACCACGTGGAAATGTTAATGGTTTTTCAGGTTTTTCCATTGCCTGGTAAAAAAGTCACCTGTTCAGACTGGCCCAGTTTGAAGGGAGCAGCACGATGACAAAACAAATACTTCTACTAGTGTGTGGACAGCCGGCACCCGGCAGGAGAGAAAAGCTTTTGTTTTTCAACAATACAAATAGTTCTGTTCCAGAAAACGAAACCGGCTGTCATCTTAAAACTGTTATAGTTCATCAAAAATATTTAGATTAGGTGTGCGTGTGTGCGCGTTTGTGTGTGCGTGTACGTGTGTACGTGTGTACGTGTTTGTGCGTGTGTGCGTGTGTGCGTGCGTGCGTGCGTGCGTGCGTCCACTTTTAAGACTCATTTGATTTTGCTGACACTTCATCCAGGCAATTTTATGGAGTTTACTTACGCTGACCTACTTCATCCAGTCCGTTGGCACACGACTGAGAAAGCAAATAAGTGTCCCGAGTGATTGGTGGAATGACGTCACTTCTTAGTGGAAGGACTCTTGCTTACACGTCATCTGAAATCCTCTGACCAGGCTAAGGCCAAGGTTATCTATCACACAAAACAAGCTCTAGGCGTGGGCGGTCAATCCGCTAGTTCCGCTAAGAGTAATTTCCTGCCTGGCTAGCTCTACATATTATTGTTTTATCTGTATCTCTCTGTTCATCCGGTAAGTGATGAGAGAAACAACTAGATCATAAATATCGGATACAGCAGCGTCCTCTTTCTGTCCGCACTGGGAACCCTAACCTCCCCTCGCTCTCCCTCAGCGACTACGACTCTCTGAACGAAGAAGATGTGGCGGGGAACAACCAGCTGGCATTTGACCTGGCCGAGCGGGAGTTCGGCATCCAGCCGGTGACGAGAGGGAAGGAGATGGCTGCGTTGGCCGAGCCGGACAAGCTGCTGATGGTTCTCTACCTCTCCAAGTTCCTCGAGGCCTTCAGGAACTCCCCAGGAAACAACAACAACAGTCAGGCTTCTTCGTGCTTCTTCCGGCGAAGCTCTTAAGGGGCTCAAGTTTAAAAATACATATTTTTCCACTTACCTGTGGTGCTGTAGTCCATCTTGATTGTGTCAGATATTAGGCGGTAATATTAAATTATGTGTTTTAGATTTGGGGGTGAACTATCTTACCGAATATACTTTATACTAAGTGTTATAATGTGAA
This sequence comes from Clinocottus analis, assembly GCF_023055335.1. NCBI lineage: Eukaryota > Metazoa > Chordata > Actinopteri > Perciformes > Cottidae > Clinocottus > Clinocottus analis. Next base: position 27,785 of record NW_027176220.1, on the reverse strand, counting down.
ACATAAGGGATTAAATGAGTTGAACAGAAGTGTACATGTTAATGTAAAGTCTAAAGTGTCACGGGCTGGAGGAAGTAAGGACCCAAACGCTGACAATCGTATAAAGAATATTTAATTACAAAAAAACAGAAAAGGCTTCTTAAAAACAGACCAGACTCCAATAGAACGGAAGAAAAAAGCAGAAACTGGACCAGGGACAGGAACTTACAGGATACACAGTACACACAACAGTGTTGCACAGTACAACCTGACAAGGGAACAGGAGACAAACAAGGGGAAGGTAATGAGACACAGGTGGGAACAACGAGGAAGCACAGGTGAAGACAATAAGACAATCAGGAGACACATCCACAATAAGGAACAAGGCACACGGGCAGGAAGTGCGGAGACACAGAGCATAAACTACAAAACAAAACAGGAACCCACCCAACACCGTGACATAAAGCTGAATGGAAAATACTGATTGGGGGCAGTGACTGTTGAAAGGGAGTTGTAATCTGTCGGTTCTTACATGGACCGGTTCCAGTAGAGGTCATTATTTTTCAGTGGTGAACGCCTAAAGAACTGTAGAAACCGTCTGCCAGGCTTGTTGATTTTATTGCAAACATGGAAGTTTATTTTTGAAAAGACACCACAAGCAGAAACTGACCCATCCAAAACTGACCCTAGAGCACCATACATTAAAGCTTGGGGCCACAGACCAGGTGTCAGCAGTTGGAAACAAAAAACCTCCACACAACAACTCTAAAATGACCATAGAATTCATATCTGACTTCCCAAACCTGCTTTGACAAAAGGAAAAGACAAAGTCGCACCAGAATACAAGTAAAGGATCCAGCCGTGCAGGGCTGGACTTTCTATACAGACTTCCACACTAACCACAGTCACACTATACCTAACCAAAAACAAGCTGCCAAAACAAGATCTCTGTTTCTTTGTACCTGAACTAAAACCCAGTCCAGTGCAAAAAAGTGTTTGTACAGTACTGTTGAAGTGCAGATGCTCATCCCCTGCTTGGCCTCGAGTTGCACGTTGCGCAACTCAGGTTTCAGTCCCCACCGGAGACTTGATATGGTTTCTGTCTTCAGAAACCATATCCAATTGCTGGCCGTGACTCCGGAGGCCCTCAGCTGGTCACGCCAGCGCTGTGAGCCCCCCAGTCTCGGACACGTTTCCCCCTTCTTCCCTTGTTAAAACTGTGTTGCCCGCGCCTCTGTCGCCACGCAGCAACACACGCCTCGCCTTCAGTAAACTATTTCCACCTCGCCTTCAGTGAACCACTTCCACTGTCCATTTGGTAGACTCCCCCCCCCCCTCTCAGATTGTACTGGCGGCCTTAGCTATTGACACTCTTAATCCTTTCTTAATTCAATACGGGTAGATAGTTTTGTTTGGGTTTTTCTTTTGACAAAAACAGTTGAAAGCTACTGTGAGAAGCTTTACATATGGTTATAAAACAGTCTCGATGTAATACTGATGTTGTCTCGGTGACCTACAAAAGGAAACAAGACAAGACGGATTTGTATGTAGTTATTCTTAATTGTCACAATCCGACAAAAATTAATCAACATGATTATTAGGAACTCCTTTGGCTGCTTAGACTCCAATGGGGGCCTCTGGCAGAGACCAGACTGATCCAGCCCCGTTGGAGGTATAGAGTGCACGAGAGAACCAGAAGCAGGATTGTGCGTAGCAGACTTTCTCAGTAAAATTAAAGGGTAAACGGTTCAGCTTTAGGCAGCATTTAGAGTTTTGTTGGAGGACTTGATGACAACTGAAGAGGTGGCTGTGAAAATAGAAAACGAAGGTCACACCAAGGAATTTCAACGTGTATTGTACTTTAAAAAAACAACTGCTTAATTTGTCTAAATCTTGACAATGTCCATTGCTTGTAAATGGTGGGAACCTGGGTCTTTAATTTCTAATGGATCCTTGTTTGTATTCCAGGTTCAAGAGAACCAGATGAGAACCACGAGGGGTGTCTAGTTCAGACCAACCACAAACCGCTGAACCTGCCTCAGCCCAAGAAGAGGACACCCAGGGTAAAGACAAATACCGTCACACTTCCACATTCCGTTCAGCATAAAGGGGTCGATCTCTTCCCCACAGAACCCTGTTCACGTTCATTGAAATGTTGATTAGATAAGCTAAAGCTAAACTAGAAATCAAGGCATGGTTTGTAGTGATGCCTACCCCAAGCGAAGGAGTTCAAGTATCTCGGGATCTTGTTCACGAGTGAGGGTAAGGTGAGCGAGAGATCGGCAGGCACATCGGTGTGGCTGCAGCAGTACAACAGGCACTGTACCGGTCCGTCTTGGTGAAGAGGAAGCTGAGTCGGAAGGCGAAGCTCTCCATTTACTGCTCGGTCTACGTTCCCACCCTCACCTATGGCCTCAAACTCTTGAGTCGTGACTGAAAGATGAAGGTTGGATGGTTTGTAGTAAGCTAGTTATCTAATCTGCTGGTTGATTTAGAGGGGCTCTTGACACTCGCTCACATAAACAGTGTGTCGGATCATCAGCTTCAGGTGAAAGTTTGTTACGATTAAATGCCTCTGTAATCTGAGACATGCGTTCATTGTGGCATTGTCTGCTTTCACAGGATGACAACACGCCGGAGGACGATTCAGTCAACAAGAGGCGGCGAAAGGGCAACCACTACCTCACAGAGGTGGGTTCAACGTGTGCCAGTCCCTCTTTGCTTTCCCCTGACGGGCCAGCCTGTGGCTCCCAGTTGATCCCACTCTTCCCCTCCCCTCTGTAACCCACCCAGTTGTCCTGTCACAGTGCGCCCCCCACTGGCGAGGACGGGGAGCTGCGGGAGAACAAGGTGCGCTCCATGGCAACGCAGCTGCTAGCCAAGTTTGAGGAGAACTCCTCGACTGGGAAAATGCGTAGCAAGGTAAGAGGTGGACCGGACCAGAAGGGACTGCTTTATTTAGTTATTTTTATTTTGTTTCAGACATAGTGGAATAATTCACTCCTACGAAGCTGGCTTTAGTATGGAAGCAAAGAAATCCCAACACATTTTAATCTTCCAGAGCTACTGAATACTTATGTTGACATTTAAAACCTGTTTATTCATCTAAATGTGTATCTCGTAAAGGGCTTCTAACATATGACTCAGTTCAGGCTGCTTGTCCACATTAGTTTGACTTTACGTCAATCGTTTGAGTTTATCTCTGAGATTTCCTATAAACTTAGAAAGACATGTACATTAAATAAAACTCTTAATGGGGATGTCAACCCACTATAAAATATGTCGATGCTATAAAGTAATTGAAATTTCAACATTGAGTATTCAGCAGTTAACTATCACAGTTGGATATATACGTTTCTTAAGTTTCAAATTCTTATGGCTATTAGACAACGCTTGCATAACGTAGTTTTGACCTCCTCATCACTGCCGCTCTATCTGCTATTCTTTTGCTGACTTTATTTATTACCTTTTTTTTCCTTTCCTTTCCTTTCCTTTCCTTGCATTCCCTTCCTTTCCTCTCTACCTCGCATCAGTCTGATGATGACCCAATCGATCCCTCCACCTCTCCTCCTCTCTCTGGGGAGGAGGAGGAGCCGGAAGAGAGGGACAACCCACGTTTTGCAAAGCCCAAGAACATCCGCGCTACTTCTCCTCTGCCTCCCCATCGCCCAAAGTGGCAGGTATGCCCACCTTCCTCGATCAAGCCCAAAATCTTTTCTGAAAAAAGCCGTGAGCGCCATATTAATATGTAACATTTGTGTTTTAAAATAAAATCCCGTGCTCCTCGTCTCTACTTTCCTCTTTCCAGCCCTCCGTCTACCTCCGGCTGCTTGAGAATCCAAGTACCGTGGCTCAGCAGACCACTTCCGTCTGCTCCCCCAAACCCTCTCGCTCTCTCAGTCGCTCTCCTTCTCCCTTGCGAACTCCGTTAAGTCCCCCCCGCACACCGAGCCCTAACGCCACTGAGCGCTACCACCCAGAACACACCTCTCCCGACCTGACAGCCAGCCGTCTCTCTGCTTTAGACAGTGACCGTTCCTCCGAGAGCTCAATGCAGCAGGTGACTGTCAAGCCAGTTCTAGACAATATTCTTAATTAACCTTTCTTGGAAAAATATTTTCCTTCTTGTCTAATTGTTATACTGCTACCCGCTGTCTGTGCAGAGCAAAGCCAAGAGACTGTCTACTAAAGCTTACTCTGCTCGGAGTATAAAGGAACGAGCGGTCCTCCTCTCCTCCATGTTTCCCGGGTCCAGCAGACCTGCTGCTGCTCCTCTCCCTGAATTGCAGGTCGTGTATTGCCATAACCTCTCTGCGGTTGCTGTTGAGAGACTGCTCCATATTTCTTAATAAAGGGGTGCATCTTCGACGTGTGACGCAATGCATGATGATTCCGTCTTTAACACCACAAGCACAGTCGGTGTTCCATTTGTATCAATCCTCTGTTCAGAGTTTCCTTTGGTGGGACTGAAAAATGAACACATTTTACTGATTTCTCTTGACTTTCTTGACTTTCATACTTTTGTTCTCCTCGGTCTTACCTTTCTGTTTGACTCTTCTTTTGTAGGCGGGACTTTCTACCTCTTCACCTCTTTCCTTCTCCCCAACTGCTCCTCCGTCTGCCTTTGTATCCAAGAGCTCCCTCATCCACCCTGTAGTCAAACCCCTCCGTGACCCCACTGCCCAGGCCGGTTTCTCTTCGGTCCCCCTGTATCCTACTGGACACGAGGACAAGACACAGAAAGAATCCTTTGCTCCCTCGTCTTACACCGACTCTGTTGTTGCTACCTCCACATTCAACGAGAGCCAGGAGATCTCCTCTCCCGTCCCTAACACTAACTGCACTGAACACAGCCGGTCATCTCCTGATGCACGTTCTGTACCGCACCAGGAAAGCTATGAGAGGGTTTATGAGGAGAAGGTTCACAAAAGCGCTCTGGAGACATTTGAGAAAATTGCTAAAAACAATCACATGAAGGTAACGTTTCCCTTATTTGTCTCGTCTCGTACCTGCAGAGGAAGAAAAGCGAAAGGAAGTGGCCTCCTCTCAGTTTTCCACAAGTGGCGTTACTAAAGTATGGAAGTTACTCAACAAACAAGAGTGGACATTTGGGTGGAAATAGGTCAAAGTTTTTATGGAAGTGGCTACTTGAGTACTGAAGTTATGTGACATTCAACCTTTAGGTTAAAATAACTACAAAATGTGTCTTAAGTACAGAACTACCGTAACAATTAACGTTTTTACTTAAGAGGCGTTAAGTGCAGAAGTTGCATGACAAATAATACAATGTTGGGGTTAAAATAAAA
>NW_027176220.1:2500-17500 GCF_023055335.1 Clinocottus analis | reverse complement strand
ATTTTAATTATTAGGAACCGGTGTACCAGGTAGCATGTACTGTATCTTGTTTAAGAGGACATTTTCTATATTGATCCCTTTGGGTCCTATGAGCTTTGTGTGAAAACCAAATGTTGGATCACCGCAAAAAATGAGGGAACAAGTGTCATAATCCCAGACATTTATTTAACGCAGACCTGCATTCAACAGTCTGATATAATGTGGTTCATGCAGAGGACATGTTGCTAGGATTTGTAGTTCAATATCTAATTAACAACCTTTGTTTAGGTAAAGTGTAGTCCATACGTTATCCGTTAATACGTTGAGTGGTTACATAGTTCTGTAATTCTCATCTCTTGTTCTCTGAGTTATGAGTGTGTACGTTTGTGTGTGTCTGTGAGTGTGCATGTGTGTGAGTCTGTGAGTGTGCATGTCTGTGAGTGTAGAGTTCATTGAGATCTGGCTCAAGAACTGTGCATTTAGTGCTTGGTTGAAGCCTGTTGAAAAGAACTCATTTGAAGCCCGTTGCACTTGTTGCAAGAAAACGCTCAAATTAGCTGCTTTGGGTATAAAGGCATTAGAGTCTCATGGCATGTCAGAAAAGCATAACGCCGTTCTAAAAAGCCAGCAACAAACACCTGCATTCACACAGTTTTGTTCTATTTCATTGGGAGCATCACCCGGCCCCAGTGAGTCCCAGTCTCTATCCACTCTGACGCCTAGAACTCTGGTACCTCCGGACAGCGCTCGGATCAACGCCGATATTAATGTTAATGAAATCATCTACTTTGCTAGTCATTTTAGGACTATTGATTTTACTTCATATCCTTCATACTTTGTTTGCCAGTAAAGATGTGAAATAGATCATAAATTGCATTCATAATGGTCATAAAAAGGTCAACGGTCACAGGGTGCGAAAGCTGTGGGCTTTCTCAACACAAGCGTTGTAATAAAAAAAGTGAGTTTTGTTAGAGGGCGCTATCCGACTTCCTGTATGTGAAGTGGGATTTAAGATAAGCAGATCATGACACAGAAACAATACTTTGTAATATTCAACCCGATTCTGGGGCGTCATTCATATTCGGGCCCACGTGTTTCTTCTGGCGCGCGGGCTTCAGGCCCCCCCGGTTAGTTTTGATTACGGCCCAGTGACCTCAGTGTTGGCCGTCGGAATCGGGCCAGTGTGCTCGGCCCGATTCTGGGGCGTCATTCATGCCGAGTCCGCAACGGAATCGCCAACCGGACCCGGGCCGACGTCTTTCTTCCGGTGTGCCGGACTCAAACCGGATCTGGGCCACTCATTTTGGCTACCTGGGAAAGGCCAAAGTTAAGCAGTAGACTGGACATAAAGGTCTAAGTTACAGAGTAGACCTGATATAAAGTACACACGTTGAGTGTCCCCCATCACCCTGACCCGGCTCCTTGCAGAGAAACCATCTCAGGGCTCCCACTAATTCGGCCGAATGGTGAGTTGTATATTTATGCGCTTTATAATTGCTTTATTACGTAATATTTATTACGTCATATGTATTGCCCACACCATGAAGGCCCGGGAAAATACTGACTGACACGAAACCAGTCTGTGGCGCAAAAAAGGTTGGGGACCGCTGGTTTAAAGCATGTTCCCAAGAGACTTTCTTTTCTGTTTACATGTTTTACATATGCCTACCAAGTTTCATACATCTAGGTCAACCGTAGTGCTGGGGCTGCTTTAATGAATATTTGTAGGGGGTGCTGTTGAGCCGAAGTGCCATTTTGAAGCATTCAAATCATATCAGGTAACTACATCTTTGCCTTTAAATGTGTGTGCCTAGTTTAGTTACGTTCTGAGCATGGTTAGTTCCTCAAAAGCACCTTCGTTGTTGACCGCAAAGGATGGGTCGCCATGGCAACGGCGTTGCACAAAACATTAAAAGCTTTGGGGGCTAGCATCTTGATAGTCCTATGTTTGTTTAGAAGTAATTTAATGTCGATCTGATTGACCTACTAAGAGAAGCAAGCCAAAGTATAGAACATTTTACTTCCTGTTACCATTTGGTGGTGATCTGACTCTAATTAAAAATTAGACAACAAATGTCTTCAGGCCTGGAGTTTTATCAGATCTGTGAAATCTGCAAAGGATCTGATCATTTAAAGTTGAGTTACATCAGTTTATTCGTCCACGACAAAGGATCAAACTTCCGCGATGCTCCCAATCGACGCTGTTCAAGGAATTCTTACAATCTTCAAGGTGATGCATTATCAATGTCTTAAGTCTCTTTCCAACACATTTGAGAGGGATCTGAAAAATCTGTGAGGAGGAGGAGGAGGAGGGTATAAAAGTAGAAAACATGTAACTTCCTGTTGGCACTCGTTGGTGCTATGACTAGGATTCAAAATGATCATGTGGATGTCTTCAGGGTCAGGAGTTCATGGCATATGAGAAATATGGAGCAGATTGTCTCATGTCCCGGCGAGTTAAAACATCCATTTTCATGCAATATGGGGTCTAATGCCGCTGCTCTGCGCTCGCATAGCTCGATATTTAAAAAAAACTTTTGATACATTTTTCCCTGCAAAGGTCTCAACATCATATTGCCCGAATGTGAACTCAATCGGATTTAATCTCTAGGAGGAATTGTTTAGAGTAAAACGCCTGAAAACAAGGAAAATGCCGAACTTGAGCAAATCACTGCAGCGCCCCCTAGTGTTTAAATTATCTGAAGAAAATGTGGGTACGTTAAGGGACACAATGTTTGTGAGGATAGGCCAAGTGATTTGGAATTCATGGGTATTGACGTATTCAGCCACGCCCTTAAGAGGTTAATTGATTCATATTTTCTAAATGCAATGAGATATCAAAAAAGTTGAAAGTATCATTTGATCACAATTAACCAATAATGATTCACAGAAAGGATCGGACTTAGCGTTTAGGAGGAGTTGGAAATAAAGTGTGGCGAAAATGGCGAAAAATCTCAGTAGGCGGAGCAATAGGTCCGCCCCCGCTTCGAAGCGAGGCGGACCTAAGAAAATATTAATAATATTAATAATATTAATTAATATCTTCGTGATAATACGTCAGAGAGATATGGTTACAAATCTGTCGCAATCAGTAGACGTTACACTTCCTTGTCTCAGTCTTGTGGCACCGTAGGTGATTCACACAGCGAGATATGAGCATTCTACACACAGCTGTGTCATATTTCCACACACACAGTCAGTCAGTTTCGCCTAAGGCTTAGCCGAAGCTACACTGGACAGCACAGCGCAGCTTCACAGCCTGAAGGATACAATATATGTGATAAAGAGGACAACGCCAATAAAAGGGATCCGTGGGAAAATGGGTAAGTGTATTTACTGAACTTTGCAACAGCATATTTAGTAATAGGAACTGTAAGCCAGCTAGAGCTGCTGCTAACATGGAGATAGTGATAGCAAGCTAACACGACGTAGAGGGTGTCTATGAGACTGAACAGTGCATAATAAAATATTGTCACTATCCTCGTTAACTTTCTTGAAGTGAACTTAGTACGCCTAGTAGTGATAGATCTTTGTTATGGGTTTGTAGGAGTAATGCTGTGTTCACACCGAACGCGACGTGGATTTGACGCGGACCACATTCTATGTAAAGTCAATGCAAAGACGTGCTGCGGGGTGAAAAGTGTTTTTTTTTTCTGTCGGGCAGCGCGAACAGCCTGTTTGATGGGGGACAAAATGAACGTTTGACACGGCGTGAATTCGCGTGAGTTCAAATATCCCAACCCTGACAAAAAAATCGTGTGAGTCATAGCCGCGTTAGCCAATCAGCGTTGAGAAGCGCCGCCTGTCGCCGATTCAAACTGCTGACGGAGCCTCGGAAGAAGCGCTGATAGCGGCCGTCATTCAGACGCTGTTGTGGGACTACAGATAATAATATGAACCCAGACACCATGCAGTTTGATGTTCACACTATGTGGAGTTTTTAAGTGTAAAGCAGAACTAGTGGTTATTTTTATGGTGGATGGCGGAAATGGTAATGTAACACCAGACACAGTTCCTGGAGTTGGTGAAATTGTATGGCTTTTAAAAACAGTGATATTATGCTATGAAACCAGAAATGCGAGACTCAAAAAGTATGTGGTTAGCGGACCAATCACAGCCTTGCGGGCTTGCGTTGCTTTGATGGGTAATCATAAATTTGGGGTGACACACGCAAAATGGCCGATTTGACCATGCGATGGTAGCCATGCGTCTCTGCGTAAAACCAGAGTATAAATCAGCCTTTAGTACGCCTAGTAGTGTTAAATCTCTGTTATGGGTTTGTAAGACTTTAACTACTGTTGCGTTAGCTACCGCTAATCGGAGCTAGCTAGCAGAAGTACTTTTAGCTTGTGCCCTGATCAAAGATGGCTCTGTGGCTCCCAAAGTTAGCACTTTGCTGATGGCTCTCAGCTTAGCAACGTTGATGTATCATTCGTTACGTGTGGTGTATAATTGTTACTCTCTTTCAGTGAACTTAAACTAAGTATTAGTGATGTATTTTACAGAGAGGATTCACAGCTGCCAGGGTCCAGAGGACAACATACAGCATTTGCAGCCGGCTCCAGACAGTTTCTGCAGATCACCAGGCCACACGCAGGCCACAAAGCCAGCCACGGCTCATCATCCCCAACATATAATAATAAATTTGGTTTCAGACATTTATTTACGTGTCTACCATTTTATTCATATATTCCACTGCTTTTGTGAACCTAAGACCTTTTGGTAAAACAATTTCTAGCACCAAACCGTTCGACCACATGAGTAAAGGTATGTTTTCAAAATAGATATGAAGAAGTTCCAAAATAATATATGTATTTTTCAGCTTTAGGGCCATGATATCACTTTACACGTGGACAATGGTGCCTCATTATATAGAGAGCTAAGACCGTTCTACAATTTTAGATGTAAAATACATGGGTATGTATCATATGCAAGTGACTTTAAAAAGTGAATTTAAGAAATTATATGAAATCGAGAAAATTACCTCAAAACTGGCCTCAGACCCCAGAGAGTTTAAGGGTCCTCATACATTTTTTGTAGAGCAGTACCATCAAAATTTCACGTCAATTGGTAATTGTTGGCAAAAAGCGATACGAATTCAATAGGTCCCTCCGCTCTGACTATGTCAGTGCTCTGGCCCTAATAAACATTTGCATTTCAATAGGTCCTCCGCTCTGACTACATCAGTGCTCGGGCCCTAATTAATGTGCAGAACTACAATAGTTTATTCTTCTTTTGATGTGTGACAGAAGATTACTTCATATTTTTTTCCTTACAGGAAGACCAGCGGCGCGTCACACCCTCGTCAGCGGACATTGGGGGCTTCTCGGCGCCGGGCAGTGTTAAGCTCCAACCCCCAGGTACCCTGGTTTCTTTGCTTAGACGAGGCCTGAGCTGGTCGCGGCTTGCCAGCCGGGCCGTGTGTGTGTTGCCTCGATGGCTGTGGGGAGGTGCGTGTGACTGTCTCGCAGCCGCGGGGCGCCACACCAGGACCCACTTGCACGACTATGAGTTCCTATACGAGCTGCTGAGCCTGGGCTGCCCTCTGCTCTGCATGATGCACGAGGTGTTGGGACAGATGTCCCAGGAGCCCCTACTGGCCCGGCAGCAGCTCATCGGCCACCAGTTCTCGTAAAAAAGGGGGGTATTCTGGGCCACTTGACCTGACTGGAACCCATGGATTTGAATTTGTGCACTTGTACCAAAATGGCAGTTTATGGTTCATTCATGTTATAATTTTGAGACCAAACACTCTTTGTATTTACTACATTCCAAGTGTCCTCGGTCAGAAGTATTTTATGAAGTAACTTGGCCATGAAAGTGCTTCACTGAATGAGCTTCTGGTGCTTGTGTTTGGTGCCTGGTGAGGCTTGCCTGCAGTTACAGTGGACAACACAACAAACAAACTGTCATGAAGGTACTCTGGTGATATTGTGTATGTGTGTTTTTAAGTGTTAAATCGTACATATTGGGTCGACTTTAGGGGGGTGCATGTTATAATACGCTGCAGACACTGTTATTGACGCTCAGGGTCTACTGGTGCTCTACCCCTGCCAAATGCATTTTCGACTCACGAGGGCTTGTTCCAGTCATTGGGTGTGCAAACCAATTGGATTGTCACAAAATGTTAAACCCCTTTAATTGTGGAGTAACCGGAACAAGCCTTGTGACTCAACCTCGAAAGCCATCTAGGCGGCGTGGTTTGGTTTCAGTGAACTCGATGTATGTCAGAATTTATTCACATGGCTTTTGGTCGACTGCCTGCTGCACCTTAACTCTGCACCACCGGGATGTGCAATGGAAATTCCAAAACAGTATTACTTTTTTGTTGTTGAAGTTTTTATTTAATTTTGCCGTGTATTTTGTGAAAAGTGTATAAGTGATTTTACTTGAAATATTTAGGGCTCATTTTTTTAGGGTTTTCATTTTGTAAGGGGAAAAAATCTGATAAAAAAAATGGATGATAAAAATAAAAGTTTAACCATAAAATGTAACCTTATACCGGTATGTGTTCTCTTACAATCAGAAACTCATTTGAGTTTTTTAGAATATTTATCTTTCCTTTGTGTTACCAGAATACCTTTTATTTTAGTAGTTCTGCTCATCACAAGAGAACTCCTATTTTCTTGAACATTTTGTTAAATCTGCATATATTCGCGACAGAAGTCAGCAGCTTTTGTTGGTTTTGGTTGTGACATCCAGATCTAAGTATTTGTTGACAAAAATCTGTACAAGCCAAAAACAATGAGCCTTAACTATAATTAAAAATGTACAGTCTTTTGTGGCTTTTTTTTCTTTACTACCGAGTGAAAATACATATTTCTTTTTAATCAAAGTTTTGCATTTCTTTTCTTTTTTTTGTTCTCGCATATTCAATGTTATATCCCAAAGATTAATTGTGCAGAATTAAGGGGGAATTCTTAAAATGCACTGTTGGAGTATTGACCTGTTTTTGAGCAGTTCTCACATTTCAATGTCTTATTGTAATAACTTGATTCCCAATTTTAATGCTCTCCACTCAGTGTTCCTTTCCATCCTCCCTTTTCTTTTTCCTCCCTCATATTCAACTTTTTTTTTTCTTCTTTCAAATTCATTTTTTTCCATTTTGTTCACTTCATTTTGTTCAGTCTGTTTCAAGTTTCCAATTCAGCACACTCTTATTGGCTGATTCCTGCCAGCGGGGAAAGGTGATGATTGGCCTGCTTTGGTCATGAGATCTTGTGGTGTTGCTTTTTTTTTTATTGGCTTCCCTTGTAGCTCCGCCCCCCTTCCTCACCCCCCCATTTCACCTAATCCAGATTAACCAATCACAAATCAGCATGTGGATTAGACATACGTTTTCTTGGTAAAGGTGTTATGTGTGGCATCGTGATATGTTAAATAGAATTCCAAAATAATTATTATACCGTAAAACCGTCCAGTTACTATAAACAAATTGCATCACCTCCTCTTAATTTCTACCTAATGCCATTCATATCTCAAGCTTTAGCCTAGCGGTCCCCAACCTTCTTGTGCCACGGACCGGTTTTGTGTCAGACAATATTTTCCCGGACTGACCTTTACGGTGTGGGCGATAAATACGACGTAATACATATGACGTAATAAAATGATATGACCAATATGAAGCATTTATAAAGCGCATAAAGATACAACTCACCATTAAGCAGAATTATTGGGAGCCCTGAGCTAGTTTCTCTGTTACGAGCCCGTCCCGTGTAAGTTTGATGGGAGAAAACGTCACTCGACATGTGTTCATGTCCTGTTAACTTCATTAATTAGACCTTCATGTCCAGTCCACTGCATAATTTAAACCCACTTCACAAAGACATGATGTTGAAAATGGGGGCAGGGTTTTCAGAGCTTTTTTGGTGATCTCAAGGATACTCTGCCTTGATTTTAATCCAGAACACCAAGTTGAAACACTTAAGTTTCATTTTTGGGGTAACAATCACGTAACATGTGTCAAGAGGTTACCTCTGAGGTTATCCGCAGACGGATGTATCCGGTCTTTTTTCAAAATAAAACTTTTTTCTGACGATTTAAATTTTTTTTCATTCATTGTTTCTCTGCGGTCCGGTACCAAGGGACCCACAAACTGGTACCGGGTCGCGGCCCGGTGGTTAGGGACCACTGCTCTAGACCATGTGTTTTTTTTAAAGGACCTGTGTGTATGATTTAGGGGCGTCTTTTAGCAGAAGTATGTAATCTAATGTAATAACCACCTGAAACGGAGAACTGTTGTGTTTTTGTTAGCTTAGAATGAGCCCCTCATACCTACACATGGAACCGGTCCTCTTCACAGAGTCCGCCATATTTCTACAGTAGCCCAGATCGGACAAGCCAAACACTGGCTCCAGAAAGGTCCTTTCATATTTTTGACGTTAGTCTCGTCAAACGATTAGTCCACCCTGCAATATGTCAACTATTGAATGGATTGCCATGGAATGTAATACATCAGGGTCCACAGAGAACGTAGCCCACAGACCTTTTTAGCTCCGCTAGCAGGTCAGACTTTTCACTTATCCAGAGAAACATCTCCAACACCTAACAAATGGATTGGCACAAGATTTTTCTCAGACATTCATGGTTCCCAAAGGATGAGCCGTTATCATTTATGCGATCCTCTGAATCGTCCTCTTGCGACACAATCAGGTTAACATTGGAGGTTGAGTGAAATGTCTCGACTTCCTGTTGAAGGAAATGCCATGAAGGTTTATACACACGTTCATGCTCCTTATAGATAATTTATGAAGAGTGACCAAATACTTTCTCATCAGCCTCAGTTGTACTTTGTAGGGCTAATTAGCCAAACATGTTGACATCAGTATGCTAACTTTAGCATGCTGACGTTAGCAGTCCGGCCTCTCGGAATTGATGCACATATAGCACCTTTTTTAGTTGGTTTTCGTTTGCCATTCTGTTAGTTTGGTGTCGCATTGCATTCTCCTAACCTAAGCCACTAAAACTCATGTTGTGCTGTGCTCCCTAACACCAAACCCTCCTTGTGAATGCCTCTGGATTCATGCATTTGAGTTCTCTCTGCTGTATTGGCAGTAGCAGCTTCCCCGCCTCTTGTCACGCCGTTTTGACAGTAACAAAACGTGTGCGCGTTGTCTGTGGTCTATCTGTGGTTCCCTCTGTTTCAGAAGGAGGCCCTTCCCCTACCCCCTCCCGCTCAGAGCCCATCTCCAGATCCCTCTCCTGCCCCTCCTAGACTTTTCTCAGGAGATCAGCAGCCCCGATACATAGCCATTTTATTTTGAACAATGGCTGCAAGTTTTGTAGTCGAGGTCCCGATGAGTCTTGAAGGAGTCTGCCAGCCTTGTTCCTCATTTTCTACATTGATAATTACTGTAAAAATGCTTAATTTCTGATATTTATAAACTGTAAATTTATATTCAGAAATAAATCCATTTTGATTACATACAACATTTGCTTCGTGGTTTGTTGCCAATTAGCTGAATTTAACTTTTTTTTTTTAACGATTCCCAAGAAAACCCAAGTTTGATTCACGTTGTCAGTCAATTTTCTTTTTACCACAAAATGAACAACTTCATCAACAATCCAACCCCCTCCCTACACCTGTTTTAACAGCCGTAACTTCACCCACATGAATCCCAATTACAGCTTTTGTTAACACGTGCTTTGTAACATCCGACAAAAGGCAGACCAATTTTATAAAAAAGGGAGAAAAAAAAGACCAAACTCCATTTAACCTGAGCATATATTGAAGTGAATCACCTGTCTGCTTTCCTCATGGGTTCTGCTAGTGGGTTCTGCGCTATCCTTCACTCTGTGTGTTTTCTCTTTTTGGGTATCGGTGCATCACCTGGTGACAGTGTCATACCACCATCTAGTCTTATTGTCCGATCGGCACACTTTGCACAAGACTGTTGTCCTGGGTCTTTTTATTACTTTGCTGTGACCAAGTGGAGCCGCCTGTGGGAAAGGTTCTGTACAATGTTGACTCTGTGACTGTGAGTACTGGTATGAACACGTCCTGTAGTTGGATGTTTTAACTGTGTGAGTAGCTCTTCTGTGCGGCATGTGTTCTACTTTCAGGTGCAGAAAAGTGTACATATGTATATGCATTATTTAAAAAAAAATATAGGAAGTATTTTAGTATGTATTCGCTGCCTTCATGTTTGTTTGATACTTGAGGTTTTCAAAGTGGATATATTTTATGAGTTATTATGTATGTTATCAGAAGAAGATCATGTGGATAATTTTATATTTTTCCGGATTCAAAAAACTAATAAGTAATCTAGACTCACTCATGGCGGAAACCGTCCCGATACTGACTCGGGTAGCTGGATCATATTTCACTGACTGTGCCAATAAATACATTCATGTCTGTGTGTTCACTTGTTACTTTAAGTTTTACAAAGTTTGTCAGTAAAGAAATCAGGCCATATGTTGCTTCACACACAGAGGTGTACAGCTCAATAATTATTAAATGCAGGTATTGGTTCGGTCCCTAAAGCCCAGGTGTTGCTATCTGGAATGAAAAAGTCAGCTTTGTGCATCCCTAATAAATACCTTTAGTAACAGACTTTTTTTATGTATTCAATGTCATCTGAAGTTGTATCAAACAGCATTATTAGGCTCTCTCATAAATGGAATTAAATATCTCAGACTTTGAGAACCGCTCGTTTTCGGTGTCAGCGAACCAGCCAGTGAGCCTCTATGCATGAAATTAGCTACGTGCTCGTAAATGTGTACCGTTTGATTGAGTGTGTGCCAGTTCAAACCTAATACCCACATGCTGTTTTTTATGTATATATTTGCAGTCATGGCGTCCAGCTTGCATTTGCAGGAGCTCGACAAAGGTCAAGGAGGAGTTCTCGAAGACACAGAGATGGCAGTGGAAGCGTTGGATGACGCTTGTATAGTCACTCCCATAACCCAGGATCCTACAGGGGCCCCGGACCACAGCCAGGACGAGACGAAAGGTCAGCACTGTTACTGTTACTGTACTTTTAATATCCCAGAGCCACGCAGAACTATGTGAGTTCTTCTTCAACTGGTGGGACTTTGTGGAGGGTGAGATCAGGGTGAGGCTAACATACCGTTGGGTTTTCTCCAGTGGCGTGCCATGGATTTCCTACTTATGCCTTTTACAGTGAATCAGCTGTTTAACATCGCACACCCCTGCGAGCTAGTAAGTGCCCCAGCCAGGAGTTACTTACACTCAATATGCTGCACTCCGCCACATGGCACCACCACTTTGAGAGGGAAAAAAAGACACAGCGCCTCGGGTAGAGCTCACGCAGCGCCTACCGGTTAACCAGCCAACCAAGGAGTTCCCCGCATCAACAAGAACCACACTTAGTTATAACATGACAAAACAACCCATGATAAAAAACTGCAACATAGACACATCAACATAACAGCACTGCAGATTACAAAAACACAGAAAGTTCAGCGACGCGGTTGTACAGTTGTTTACGGTGCACTGCAGTTCAAGCAACAGGTGGCTATGTATGCCGGTGAGAAGAGCCAAGTAAACATGCGTCATTAAATCCATCACTTAGCACCAAAACAAGCAAAACACTAAATAAAAAATCACTAAACTTCTCTGGCTTCAGCCCTGCAGCTCCCACTGCTTTGTGCCCCAGCCAGGAGTTACTGTTAGACACTCAATATGCTGCGTGTTCATACAGACATGCCACTCTGCCACATGGCACCACCACTTTGAGAGGGAAAAAAAGCACACTGACCAATCACAGTGCACGTTAATGGTCACGCCGGGCCCTGTGACCAATCAGACTGTTTCATGTATTTTAACTAAGCTACTCTTCCATATAAAAAGATAGGGGAAATGTGATTGGATAAAAATACTGTTAACCAGCTCCAAAGCCGAGGCGTACCAGAGGTCTGAAGCAGAGGAACAGATGAAGATATGAGCTGGTCAATGAGAAAATAAGCTAATAGGGAAAATAATTAAAGTACATGTAATGTATTTGTGAAAAAAAATATAAAATAGCTATAACTTTTAATTATAACAAATTAAAAATTAAAAATATATTCTGTTTAGGCCATCAAAGAAGGCTTGGAAGGCCCTGACGGCCCACTACTAGTTTTCTCCCACTTTAATAGACTAAATGTAAAGAAACAAAAAAGAATTGTGTGTGTTTTTTTTGGTCACTTTGCAAGGTTGGATCAACTCATCACACTGTCTGAATCTGTGACACATATTTTATGAACATAATGCCGACATTGTTATGTACTGTATATCTCCACCGCATCCATAATTCATTTAGCGTTTTTTTCTTGTTTTTACAAATCCTAAAGATTGTTGTTTCCAATTCCTTCTCTAACATTCTTTCTGTGTTCTCTTATGAACATAAAT
Organism: Clinocottus analis; assembly: GCF_023055335.1. Taxonomy (NCBI): domain Eukaryota; kingdom Metazoa; phylum Chordata; class Actinopteri; order Perciformes; family Cottidae; genus Clinocottus; species Clinocottus analis. The sequence goes on along the minus strand of NW_027176220.1, from coordinate 5,169 downwards.
AAATAATAATATTAAAAAAATACTTGGCAACTTACATTACCAAAGGGAACGGCGGTGTGATGAGGTTAATCCAACCTTGCAAAATCTTTTATTTAAAATTTTTCAAGCAAATGTCTAACATATATTATTCTGGACTTTCTTTCTCATTCATTTGTGATTCTAAATCTGTTTTTTTTTCTTTCTAAATCAAACACCTCCACCCAATCAGAATTATTTTTTCTTTCTTTTTCTTTTTCTTTTTTTTCTAAATTCCTACAATGGCCCTATTACTATATTGAGTAATATGACAGAAGAACACCAGCATCAAGAAAACACACCTTTTAATTCTAAAAATACATCGAGTGACATATACAGCAAATGTCTTTTAGATTTGTACAGTGGCGGCTGGTGGATTTTCTTTTTTGGGTAGAGCCAGCCAATCAATTTTAACAAACATCCCCATATGATTCAATGCAAAAAGAGGTATCATGCATTACTTTGCTGGCCATTGAGCAAGGTGAGTAACGCACGTCACACGCCACATTTGTACACTTTTTCATGAGAAGTTCATTCCCCTCCATATTTTAGCCACACTAGTGGCACGGCTGAAGAAGGCGACTATATCTCTACAACACCAACACCAAGCGTTTAAAGCATCTGTCGCCCTTCATTGTTTTTGCAGTCAGTCACAGACAGTCCTCAACCCATGTCTTCCAGCCAGGACCCAGGGGAACACAGGGATGACCCCAGGCTGGGACTTTGTGCTTTTATCATCGCTTTATTTTGTGTTGACCTCTTATGACCCCTGTCTCTGTAGATCACTGTAACCCTAAACAGAATAACCGATGGAGACGGAAGATCAGAGCGAGTGAGTACATCCGATTGTTATTATTCCATCCGTCTGTGCTTTGCGTCTTCTTCTGGTGTTTAATTGTATCGTTCTGTAATTCTGGTGTTTATCATAGTATTTATTCAGGAGGCTAGAGTATATAAACACTGTTGTAATGCGGCATTACAACCCCAGAGGGCAGTGTTGTCTTTACAGCGGTTGTCACCAAAAGTCCTTTTTTTCTTTTTTTTATCAGATTTGTTCATCATTTGCTGTTTAGCTTAATTCCCCAAAATGCTGCAGCTCCATCAGATGGCCTGTTCTTGTCCAGGTGCATCAGCGCTGTGATGTAAAGTCAATGCGCCACAACACCAGTTGTCTGTGTCAGACGTTTTAAAGGCAGGCTTTGTAATGTTCTTGTGATGACATCCTCACAGCTGGTTTCTCAAGGTCATCAACCCTGCTTTTAATGTGTCTTCTCTGTTTTACATTGACTTTACAGGATCATTGTGCTCCATTAATAATGCAATGCTACATGTGTAACCTACGCTGGTGTGACCGTATAATAGCAGTATAATAGTGTAATAGTGACTTGTCAGCGTAGGAAAAAACAATGCCCAATCCCACGGACTAAGAAGCTGAAGCGACAAAATGAGACGCAGCCTTCGTTATTTCTCTTATTGACACCTGGCTAAATGACGGAAAAATAGTATTTATTATTTGGCCGACACATTTATTGAAAGTGTGATCTTTTCCTTTCCCTCACGCAGCATTCCCTCTGATCTTCGTCAAGCACTTCCAGAGAAGCTGGCCCCAGAGCAAAAAGGGACCGGAGACCGTCCCTGAGGCAGACTCTGACTTTGAGGACGTCCCTTCAGCAGAAAATCTAACTGTATGTACTATATATATTTATTTATTTAATGTTTTTTTAAATTTTTATAATCCTGTGTGAATTTTAATGACCTTTTTGTGCACTGACAAGATCTCCGTTCTCTCAGAACTGTGACTACAGTTCAGCGACACCCGCAGCTATCCAGAATCCCTTAGAGCGAAATGAGACGAGCGACGAACCCCCTGCGAAGGCAACGCAGATGGCCCGCCACTTGTCTACCCCAAAGAAGCTCTTAGTGCTGTCGCCCTCTGAGAAAGAGAAGCTCCTGAGCTGGGACACGCCAGTTACAGCAGAGGAAGCTCCTATTAACACCAACAACACACATCAACAACTCATTCAGGTGGCGTCATGGAGTCCTTTATTAAGGCGGAAATATTGGTGGTTGTAGAGAAGAATAAGCCTGCACATGAACTTATTTCCTCCGGTACGGACGGTGATGTGTGCACAGATAAGGAGCTAATTCCACATTCCCTCCCCCCTTCCGTCCTCTGATGTTTTTTATCAGGTACAAGCAGAGGCAGCAGCAGATAAGCTTCAGACGGACTCGGGCCAGAGCGGGGAACCGTCCCCGAGCCAAACCTCTGCCTCGTCCCCCTCAGCCCTCCAGCTCATAGCAGCCGCCTTCAGGAGGAGATTTAGTGTGACCAACCCCTCCGGCCGGTCCAACACTGCAGTCCCAATGTGAGTTACTATACAGCACTTTGTGCCGTTTATTTTCCAAGCACCGTGTTCTCGTCAGGGTTTTAAAGCTAGAGCAGGGGTGTCAAACTCATTTTAGTGAAGGGGCCACATGCTGCCCATTTTGATTTTAAGTGGGCCAGACTAGTAAAATCACAGCATAATAACGCATAATTAACGACAATGTTTCTCTATGTTTAAATCATTGGTGAAGGTTTTTAGATGATAAACTCTATTTTAAGGTATTTCAACAATTACTAGAAGCATAAAGACCAACAATTCAGACATCAG
>NW_027176219.1:355000-375000 GCF_023055335.1 Clinocottus analis | reverse complement strand
AGGCAACAATTATTCAAATAGACTTTGAAGTTGTAGAAATTCAGAGTTCTCTTTTCAGATTTGGATGTGGCGACTTGATTGATACACAAACCTTTGTAATCCGCTTATATGCAACCAACACTTCTTGTTAGAACCAATTCACGCATAGAGCTTCCTAGGTGGCTGCTCAACTAATATTGCTGTGCTATCCAAAAAAAGAGCTATAACCTCAGCAGCCTGAATGTGTGTGATGCCGGTTCACCTTTAAGCGACTCCTGGCAAAAAGCTCCACCACTTCTGCCCGGAACTGGTCGTGGTTCTTATTCAAGAAATTATGAACCTGGAAAAAGATTTTTTAAAAAAGATATATATTTTTTTTAATACAAATGTTCCTGCATCACTGACTGCTGTTTATAGCATACAGCTATAGAGCCTGATACCTGATAAGTGACCGCTCCGGCATAGTGATAGACAGTGAAGACTGGCAGTGGGTTCTTGGGCTTGGCATAGTAAGGGCTGTTCCCATGGTGGTAGTGGCACTTCTGGAGGAAGGTGTGGTCAGTGGCCTAATGAGAAAATAATGATCAGCAATACCAACAACATGTATATGTTCACTTTTTTTATATTTGATACTCCCTCAAGATCAGATGTAGAACAAAATGGAAACATTTGGTCTTAAAACCACATGAAATCTCTACAGCATACTGTCTATAAGCAAAGCCATTTAATTAAATAGGAATATGTATATGTGTGTGTGCGCGCATGTGTACCTGGGGGAGGCAGGTCTGATCGTCCAGTATGCGAAGGATGCCATGTGGTCTGGAGGAGATCAGCTCCAGACAGGAGTGGAAGTTCTTCAGTTGCATAGGATACCACTGGATCTGTTCTGCACTGTACTCCTCCTGCGGGCAACACACATGGGAACAACATTGCAGATTGCACTCAGTTTCAGCCTGTGAATATAGGAAAGCTCTAAGTTCTATTTTCTCTTGGGTACACGGCCGTTGGCTTCAGTGCTCCCATGCTAACACATTAGCGTACGCTACAACTAGCATGAAAAGCTGCACTCCCCAATGATTCAATTCAGGGAGCACGATGACAATGTTAGTTTTTTCAAGCGTGAGTATGAAACGTATCGATGAAACCTTTTTTGTTTTGGTTTAGACTAATCTGCGGTTTGCAGAAACATAGCACGTTAACATTTCTTCTTTCAACTGAGTCGCTAAGAGCCCAACCCTTTTGTTTTGTGTACGAGTTAAACAAGAAACAACATGTTAAGTAGTAGGTATGTTGACGTGTATATTCTTTGTGCTAAGCTAGGTTAATAATCTCCTGGCTCCAGCTCCAAACTTTACACACACTCTAGATATAAGATTGGTATCAGTCGCCTCATGTTATTCTCAAAAAGTCTTTCTCGCTAGCTAATGAGCTAAAAACACAACGCTGAGTGTCTAGAGAAGGATGCTGTGAAAGGGACTCCTCACAGCCCAAATGTTGCTCTTATTGGCTTATCACTGATCTACATGGCGTTAGCAAAAGACTCTTCAACTATTGAGGAAGGCGTCCAGTCATAGCCTATAAGCCCTTTGTGAAGAGTGACTTAAAAGGCTTAGTTGAACTGCGGTGATCTCGTACACAGCCCACTGACCTGCTCCTGGGAGATCACCGCCTTGTTGACAAAGTGCTGCAGCTGCTCATTGGCAAAGTTGATACAAAGCTGCTCAAAGCTGTTCACTCCCAGGTCCTGCAGAGGAACATGAGACATCACATTTACCGCCACCACAGGAAAATTATTTTGAGATCTCAACCAAGGCACATTACCGACCTCAAAGCCGTAGATGTCAACGATACCCACAGTGCTGTCCATCTCTGTGGGGCTCAACCAGTCATTGGTCTGCTCCAACAACCAGTCAAACAGTACTGAATACAAGGCTTTGGCAATGGCATCTCTGCAAGGTGGACAAGGTGGGGTGGGGTCTGAGGGAACTAACACTGTACATGTTCTATTTTCACACAAAATAATATTGAATTCCACAGGAGTTGGCTAATTGATGACACTATTGCATTTGAGTGCTCGTAAGCCAAATTATCTTTTACACTGAAATAATTTGATGAGAAACTTTCATTTGGTGTTGATTTCTGTCCCTGTGCATAAAAGCAAACACCAGGGTCCCTTTTGTTTCATTTTATCATAGACTTCTATACAATCTGACTTTTTACAACCAGAGGAGTCACCCCTTGATGGTCAGTACTGAGATTGACACTTCCGAAATGGCTGAACGGATGAATTGATGAAAACGGGTCATTCAGTTTTGGTTTGAGAGGCTTGTCTAGTACCTGTACTGACATTGAATGCATCAAAATGTTCCTACCTGTATTCTATGGCACTTTCCACAGATAGAGGGCAGTAAATCCTGTCGTAGGTTGTCTCCTGTGAACGAAAGCGCTAATCACTGTGCACACATGTAGAATTACGTACAACAACTCCGCAAGAGGCGCGGCCGGTGCTTGAGTGGCTACTAACCGTGACTCTGTGAGTGATGACGGTCTGCAGGGCCTCGGAGGAAATCTGCAGCAAGGAGCCGACCCTCCTGGCCTCGGCCTCACTGAATATACGCGCCACCTCGAATGACTCGCTCTGAGGCACAAAGCATTTACTGATGTGTGATATCGATGTCTGATCTGTGGACCTCTCACTCACTCTCCTGAACACACACATACACACACACACCTCGTACGAGCTGAAGCAGATGTTGCCGAGCTGCAGGATAGAGGAGAGGATGGCCCAGACGGTGGAGATCTGGTCGGCATGCAGACCTATGGTCTCAAAGCACTGAACCAAAAGCTGGAAGTCCTGCTTGTCCTGTTTCCACTTAAGCTCACAGGCACCACCCTGGAGACGGACAGGGAAAACGGCAAACGTGTAACATGTGAAGAGGAAGGGATAACATCCTAAAAAAACAAAAAACAAAGCTGGATATAGTAGTTCAGCAATGCGTGATGTACTTGGTTTAGGTAGTAATAGGTCTCGGCTCCTTGCAGGTAGAGCTCCTCTTTGTCCCAGTCATTCATACCTGCCAGCAGCTCATAGAACACATGGAAGTTCCTCTCCTCATTAGCCTGTAAGGGAAATGAGGAAAGAACCAGCGAGTGACGTCAACGGTGTTTGTCACTCACAGCATCACTGCAACATACTAATCACTTGGCTTCACTTCACACCAAAGAAACTAGTGGAAAGAAAAAAATGATGCATTATAGTAAGGATAATTGTTATTGTTAATGCCTCGTATTTTTAAACATAACATTTCCAAAAACTTGAAGTTGTTGTGATATGGTTTGTTCAAAGTTTTAGGCCGCAACAGCACCATTCCAAGGGATATTGATAAAGCGTCCAGTTGTGTTAGGCCTGTGCGCTGTGTTCTATTTTCAGTTACTCTGACCCAGTAACTTATTCATGAATGCTCAAGTGGGCATCCCATTTTCAAGCAGAGGCCTGAGCCTAGGGTTCAAGAGGCAAAAGGAAAAATGAAAGGTTTACCAATGTCATTACGATTTATCCTTTGGGAACCATGAATGACTTAGCCAAAGCATCCATAGATATTGAGCTATTTTATCAGATAATTTAACACTTTGAATTGTTTGTGGTGTGAGGTGGAAAGTTAGGGTATCACCAAGTTCACTCATATTCATTTTCTGGGGTCCTTTACTGACTGTACAAAATTTAAACAGTTTAAACAGTTGTTAAGTTGCCCTATTCAAAACCCCCAAAGTCAACCGCATGGTGTAAAGAAAGTTCACAAGATAATTGAAAACTGCTGGTGGGACAAGAGGAAAAGCCAATGGATAACCAAAGTCATTGTAATTTTAACTCTGGGGGAACATGATTGTCTGTACAAAGGTTTCAAGGCAATCTATTTGACATTCGCTGATATTTAATTCTGTGGTAGCTATAAATGGTGGATAAGCCAACCAACCAAATCAGCTATTTGATGATGTGCACACTGTAGATGAAGGTATCCTGTATCAAGCTGCGAAAGCTGAGCCTCTAAACTGTACATTTTCCAAAGAAGCAAAAGCACTCAACCAGAAAGACGAACTTGATACATTTTCCTACAAGCCAACACAAGCAAGCCAAATGTGACACGGTGACTGACAATTTGTCCAGCAGCCACATTCACACTGAAGGGTACCAAAGCCAACATGATGCACTGTCAAAAAATGTGCTTCTCCAGTAAACGTAACGTCTGTTTGAGCACACAGCACACTCACTCAATGTCCTCACCTGAAAGACAATCCTGGACTTCTCAAGTAGATATTTGGACAATGAGGTCCCTACAACAACACCACTGTTAACCAAGATGAGAGACAGTTGACAAGTAAAACCACTGCAACCAATCTTGTCAAGAACATCTGCTGAAAGATCAAAAGATATCGACATCGGGTGGACTCACTGGAGGATGTGGATGTGGAGGTACTTGCCGAAGCGGCTGGAGTTGTTGTTAAGGATGGTCTTGGCATTCCCGAAACTCTCCAGGATGGGAAAGACCTCCATGGGCTGAAAGAGAAAAGAAGTGAATCAAAGACAGTAGGGAGTGGAGGACTGACGGTAGACCTGCCAATGTTTTGTAGTGTTGCTGATCAAACTTTTATTTAAAACAAATTACCTGTCGTAGGTTGTTGTTTCTGCCCTTATATATAGAGCTGAGGTAGTGGACTATTAGCTTGGTAGCCTCAGTCTTCCCTGATCCACTCTGCCCACTACATAAGAAATAAAAATGACTTGAAATATGACAGTTTAAAATTGAGATGGCACAAAAAAAGTGAACCAGGGATGCTGTGCCTTACAGTTGCCGCCCTTACAGCTTGACCACCAGGACAACCGATGACATGAGCCAAGCGTGGACAGCTACATCATTCAGCCAATTGAGGTTGAAGTGTTGATCAAGTGATAGTGGACATAGTAATGTTGCTAAATAGCACTCACAACGTTTTTGATGGAACCAGGTAAAAAATCTACCAGATTGGTTGATGCTTGGGGCCGCACGGTTGTGTCGTGGTTAGTACTTTGGCTTCATCCCAATAATAGATGATGGAAAAAAAACAGGTCTTTTGTTTAAAATCTGAGGCCGGAAGGACCTTCTTAAGCCTAGTTTATGCTTCTGTGTCAGGTCGACAGCGTACCTACACCGTCGACGCACACCCCTACGCCGTAGCTTGACATGCACATCCCAAAAATCCTAACGACGCGTCGCGTTGACGCTGGCCGCAAGCGCTGTGATTGGTCCGCTCAGAACGTAATTTCCGGCAGTTGCTTTTTATTTTAGTGGTCGTACAGACCAACTCCGCAAACGTCTTCTCTGTCGCCTGCGCTTTACCATTTGCAATAAAAGCATTTGCTTCGACTCTAAAGCACCTGAAACCACACAGCCACACACCCCTGGCGACATGGCAGTGAATTGCACAGCAACGTGATCCCTCGACGCAAAACTTCGAATGCTCAACGACGGCGTAGGTACGGCGTCCACTTAACGCAGAAGCATAAACTAGGCTTAAGCCTTCTCTGTTGCCCTAAACAGAATCACAAAGTTCTAGCATTTTTTTTTATTTTCTATTTTTTTTAATTAAAAGTTATACATATTTTTTAATTAATTATTTTTCAAAAATACACTAAACATGTAATATAATTATTTTTCCCTATTATCTTATTTTCAAATTGCATAGCTGTCCTCATCTGCTCATTCAGGCCTCTGGTATGCCTTGCTTGGGAGCTGGTTAACAACATCCTATCCAATCACATTTCACCTCTCTTTATCTATGGAATAGTAGCCTGGTTAAGAAACATGAAACATGAAAGCCTTCTAGAGGGTCTGGACGTCTGATTCGTCACAGAGCCTGCGTGACCATTAACAGTGATTGGTCAGTGAAGCTAGAATCTAGAACCTAGAATCTCAGGATTTACTGATTAACCCTTTTCCACAGAGGGTTACGAAGGGTTATGAGCGTCTGGTGAGCTCGCGAGCAAAGAAAGTGTGAGCACCCCTGCCATAGATTGTTTAAAATAGAGACGTAGTTTCTGTGACGTCACAAATAGGTTTCTGAAGAGATGTTATAAACCTCAAAATGGGCGTCTCCGGCCGTCACCATCTTAGCACCGACTATAAGAACGGGCAAAGAGATGGACGGTCGATGGAGCTGAGGCCACCTGGTGAGGCCGCGGAGCGCAGATATTATCCATAGGGACTCGTTCCAAGCTGTAAAGGCAGGTTTGTTTCTGCTGTAAAATTGGGCATCATAACGTGGGGGTCTAATTAGGGTCTATGTGGCCATTTAAGAAACTGAGTGCATTTCTCAGCTCTGGCGATAAATCCCAGAATTTGACATAACTGCAGAAGAATAGACCAAACATGATGATATTGGGGTTTTTGTCAATACCTAATGACGATGCACTGCTCCTGTGTGGAGACCTGAGACTGGCTGAAAGCGGTGTCGGCTATGGCGTACACATGGCTGAAGAGAACAGAAAGTCAGAGATTAGTAATGGAAGTAAACGTAAGGTGGACAGATGATCTGAAACCTTTGGTGAGATACGTGCTGCCAGTTATTGAAAGTACAATAAGATAAAGAAAAATAAAGGGAAACCGAGAAGAGCCTGTGCTTGGTAATTATCTTTTTTAATGTTGTTATCTCGAGATCACAAGTTTATTATTTGAGTTATCACTGAAAAACAAGCTTTTAGTGTTGCCTCTTGTTTCTTATGCTTATGTCCAGGCCTCTGTGGTGCTGATTATCTTTTACATCCTACGATGAAGGGCTACTTACATATCATTGTCTTTTTTTTTCATCACAAAAAATGAAATATATTAACACTTTAATGTCAGAAGATGAGCTATGTTATCCGCGATAAAAAATAATAAACTAGGGATCTCGGGATAAATGGCATTAAAAATAAATAATACAAACAGGGCCGCTCTGTGTGAGAATTGTTTGCTCACGGTGGGTATCTATGCTGCTCTGAGCCCTGGTATTTCTGTCTCAGCTCCTCTGTGTAGATGTTGAGGGGTTTGAAGGGGTTAATGGACAGCAGCATGTTTCCAATATAAGTCTGGGAAAAAAGAAAATTACACAGGCATTCAGTAAATGAAAAATGATTTACTTTTGGGAAAAAATAATAAGTCTGAAAATCAACAGACAACAGGTATTGTTACGTGTCGAGTTGTGAAAGTGCACTATTATCTATCTGTAGTTTATTACCCCCCAAGATGTGTTCACCTCCATTTAAAGTATTCAAAGGCTAAATTTCATGCTTGCCCATTGTACTAGTTTTTCTTGAGCTTTCCACCAAATCTCGTGTTCCTCCTTGGTGGATGGAGTTTGCTCAGTTTCCTTTTATTTTTTGCTCATTTAAGTTGTTTCAAAACACCTCTTTAAACAAATTACCATTTTACCTGCTTTAGATCAGTGGTTTTCAACTGGTGGGACCTGTTTTTAATGGGTCGAGGGCCTGTGCTTGGGACATTTTAAAAAAAAAATTAGAATTTAAAAAAAAAAATACAACACAATGTCGTTTTTTTAGCAGGCACATTCTGCCATGTTCTCAGCAGCGTGTTCCAGATTGTATCAAGCCAGGTGGAGCGGCCGGCATCACCAGCAGGCCCTCCCTCTGACATCGCCTGCCCGACTGCATTCTGTGCTTCACAGAACACGTTAAATTGACTCTAAATCCTACAGTTCCGAAAACACTGACTAAGTTTTATACTACTCCTGATCTGTATACACACGCATGGTTTGGATGTTTCCTGCAGGTTTTCAGAGCTTTTGGGCGATTTTAGGACATTCTGCCTTGATTTTAATCCAGAACACCGGCACTCCGGCAGACTTGAAATGTACATTTAAGTTTCATTTTTGGGGCAACGTTCTCTTGTAGCCTCTGAAAAGTGTCAAGAGTAAGAGGCTCAGGCGCACAGACGGATGTATCCAGTCATTTTTCAAAATAATAATTTTTGTTTTTATTTTTTCTGTGCGGCCCGATACCAAAGGGACAATGCGTCACTTGCTCACAGACATCACACACCCAGCATGTAACACTACTGTCTCCATACTACCTCAGGTTCAAACTGCACTATCTTTTCATTAAATACATTGGAGATGTTGAGAATGTTCCTCGATTTGGGTCGCGGCTTGTAATTTAGGGTGATGGGTGGGTCCCAGAGCCAGACCAGTTAAGAACCACTGCTTTAGATCATAGTGTGAGATCAGGAAGTAAGCTTACGTAAATACAGTCACGGTGAAACCTCTTCTTCAGATTCAGCAGCACAGAGCTCTCGCACACCTCTCTGAGAAGAGCAGACAGAGAGCTTTAAAAAGGGTATTTATACTGTGTGTGCGCAGGCGAATGAGAATATATCTATATATAAAAAATACATAGACAAGTGGGTGTATAGATAGCTATATGAATGAATATGAATGAATATATGAGAGAGAGAGAGAGAGAGAGAGAGAGAGAGAGAGAGAGAGAGAGAGAGAGAGAGAGAGAGAGAGAGAGAGAGAGAGAGAGAGAGAGAGAGAGAGAGAGAGCACTCACTCCAGCTGGGCGAGATCCTCCACCTCATCCACCTCTATAGCTCTTTGGCAGCCAGACTTCACCACCTGAAAAAGGCAAAGACATGAGCAGCTCCAAGGACACATGTTGGCATCAAATCCCCATCAGTCTCCATCCATTTAGTCAGGACTATCAACTTAAGACATCTTTGCCCCTTCCTTACCTTCTCTCCACAGGCATCTTCTAGTCTGGCAAACATTGAATCAAAAGTAATTTTTTTAAATAAGCGAATGAGCCTTCGCCAGAGCCCTTTATGGTTTGAGATGTGTTTTGTTTCTGCACTTCCCCACTGCAAATGGTCCACTCCATCCGTAACCTTTCCACAGCGGGTAACCAATCCACTTGCAGCGGTGGAGAGGTGTGATAGCTGATATACTGCAATCTCATAGCAGTGTGCTGCAGGTGTGTTGTATGCTCTATTGTATCTACACATAAGCAGCAAATAAATAAAACAGCAGTCAGGCTTTTATGCTCTATTGTCATGTGTGCACACTGGCTAAAAGTGATCAAGTAGAACTGATATGCTCATATTCCAACCCTGAGGCGTTCGTAATCAGACAGCAATTGTGTAACTTTTTTTTAATGAGACAAAAACATATATTTTGCTGTCTTTGAGTCAAAGGCCACCGTTCTTCCACTGCTGGAACTTCACGAAAATGTAACATAAGGTGTATCCATTGTCAGTGGTTTCGTTTTTGTTTCGCGTGGTTCACTGTCCGCAATGGAGACAAATTCATGGAACTAGTTAGACGCTGCTCAGGCACTGATAACTCATGCGACTTCGAGGTACTTACAAGGGTAGCAGGCACTGCTGGCAGTGTTGTCAATCATGATTACAGCTGTATCAATCAGGACAACCAACTAATACTTTAAAGGGTCCCACCCATATAGTCCATGGGTTAATGACTCCAATTTGTAATAGTTATGAGTAGAAGAATATCGGGGGCAATAACATAGAGATCCAGAATTCCCTGTAGGTTCTAAGGTCAGTCAGAATCTGTGGAATGCATACATTGCCGGTCAGCATGAAGCTAGAATAAATTTTGCTCTGCGTTAATTTTGAAAGCGCCCAAAGAATAGCCAGGAGATGGGCCTAGCAAGACTTTGTCATAATGCAATATCAATCCAAACCTTTGTGCTGACCAGTCGACTCTCCAGCATCTCCTGGGTGGGGTCCTCTGATTCCCAGGGGCCTCTGCCATTGTCGGCAGGAACAGTCCTGGCCTGGCCCCCATCATCATAGACTGTCCACTTGGTTAGCTTCTCCACCGTCTGGTGGGGCAAAAGGTTCTCTGCACGCAGCCAGTCCTGATCCCACACACAGCAAAGACAGAGGATTGATCTTCAAAGAATCATTGGATCCCACTGATTCAATTACATGTTATCCCACTCCGTCCATTGTTATTTCTCTAAACCTTTTAAGTGCAGAGTGTAGTTTCAGACATAACTCAACACAAGTGTTTTTAATGAAGAGTCTACCACCAAAAATGTAACATACCTGTGGGTCTCCACTCATCCGTGGGTTACCAGCCCAGTGCACCTCTGGTTGGGGGATTGTATATATGCCCCTCTCACCCATTAGCTGGGCCACTTCCCTGTCTGCCTCTTCTTCGTACAAGGACCGGACCCCTGACGTCACAGCACTCCTCTCCCCATTTGGAAAGGGCTGAGTGGTGGACGTGGGTATCCCAGTCGCAGCCTCTTTCGCTGGGTCTGGTCCCTTGGCCTGAGTCACCCCAGCACTTACTGTTTCTCCCGATAAGGACATATTGGTCAGCTTGATCTGCGTGGAGTTCAGTTTCCCTCTTGCAGCCTGTAGCACACTGACTGCATCTTCATTGTCAAGGGCAGCTCTACTCTTTCTATCCTCAATGCTGGACGATCCCTCCAGTGTATCACTGGACCCATGGCTCCTCACGGCCACGTCTGCACTTGATGTTAACCTCCCAGGCAAGGACTTCTTGATGGACTTCAGGAGGCTGAGATCTGGTTTGACAGGTAGCACAAGCCTGGCACCTGGTTTTGGGGTTTTTGGCCGTGATGTTGTGGGATCTCCTGTTGGTCCAGTGGTACTTGATGGAGTAAAAGGTTCAGGAGCTGCCTGGGGAACCTCGGCCCCCTTTGACTTGCCCAGTTTGTTCATCCTGGGGAGTACCACCGCGTATTTGGCCTCTACTTCTTTCTCCCCAGCTGGGACCGCTTCTTCCCCTCCCTCACCCGCCTTTCCATGGGAGCTGGTATTTTCTTTACCCATTCTTTCTACAGAAGAGGTCCTATTTTTCTTACTGGTCAGACTGGTTTGACTGGCCACTCTCATAGCCATCCTATGTTTGAGGATATTACCCTTTTTTCTAGGGCCTTGCTTCTGCTTTATTGTCCGGAAGGAAAGCCAGTGGGATACCCCAATGGCTTTGGTCCAAGCAGAAAGCTTCTTCCTCACGTTAAACCCATGTGGCATGCTTTTCTGAATCCAACCAGACACTCTGCGAAGAGTGGCGCCTTTTCTCCGTGCTATCAAAGGTTCCTTCGTTTGGCTGGAGACCCCTTCAATGGCCTTGCACTCAGATGCTTCCTCGTTAGGCTTCACTAACACTTTATTCGCTTTATGTCGGAGAGACGCTATCTTGACCTTCCCCAAGAGCAAGCTCTGTGGCCGCCCTTTTATGACATGCCCAGTGTCCTGGTGCTCCTCAGGCTCCACAATGGCTTTGAGGTTCTTACCTTTGGCTTTGAGAAGCATAATTCGGTTTTGGCCTTTGATGGCTTTGGTCAATGTTGGTTCAGCATTCTCCTCTTCGACAACTAGATCAGCTTCTACAGGATCATCTTTCTCATTTTTTGTTTGGGTATTGTCTTTTAGTGCATCAACCTTGTCAATGGAAAGGTCTTTTGCTGGTTGAATCTTCTCTGTTGCAGAACTTGATTTGTCCTCTTTTTGTCTTCTCTTTTTGTTCTTTTTTTCCTCCTTGGCTTTTTGTTTGGCTTCCTTTTCTCGCCTCTGCTTCTCTGCTTTGGTTTTCTTTTTCTCTACCTTCTCCGCCTGCTTATCTGCCTTTGTTTTTTTAAACATCTTGTATTTCGGTTCTTGTCTAGGCTCCGAGGCACGTGGAGTCTGTCTGCGTCGTCTGCAGGCTTTATCAGCCGTTGGCTTTTCAATCATGTCCTCCTTGGTTATCACCGCATCTTCACTCACATCACTCTTGACCTCATCAGATACCTCAACTTCCTTCTCAGTTACTTCTTCCTCTTCACTGGACGTGACTGCTTCCCTTCTGGATTTGGCTTCCTCTGAAAGCTCTTTGTCAGATTCCTCATTCGCCGTCTGTTCTGTATCCGATGCCTCAGCCTCCTCCTCAGTGCTCTCCTCACACCCATGTGTCTCGGATAGCTCTTCGTTACTTCTCCGCTCCTCCTCTTTTTCATCGTTACTAGTTTCCTCATTCGTCACCTCCGCTGAGCTTCTTGTATCACTCTCTGATTCCTCCTCCCCAGTGTTTGTCACTTTGTCACTGCTCTTGTTTTCCAGCTTGGTCGGGAGCTTGTTGTTGATCCTCCCACGCATAGTTGGGGCTGCTTTTGATGGAGGCTTGAGTTTGGAGGTCTTGCTTTTGCCCTTCTTACTATCATTGTCATGTTGAGGTTGTGTTCTACGACTTACAGTTGTTCCGTTTTCGAGTGTGCTCCCCACTTTTTTCTGCGATTCTTTTGGTTCTGTACCTCTCTTTCTACTCTGATCTACTTTATTCTGAAGACTGCTCTTCACTTCATCTGTCTTTTTGTACTCCAGAGTTGGTGAATCCACACTTCTTCTTTGTCTGCGATTAGGCACTTTGGAGAGAGGCTGAGATGCATTCTGTTTTACATTTTTCTGCTGATTTCCTTTTTTTTCTGCCTCTGCCCTTTGCTTTGTGGCATTTGTTTTACCTTTAGACTTGACTGGTGACATGCTATCAATTCTTCAGTGTTGAAATAACCTAAGAAAAATGTATAAATTGTCTGTATTTAGTTTGGTTTAGTTTTTGTATTATTTATTGTACTTTTTGAGTTAGCCACTTAATAAAATCAACATTTGCAGGCTGTAAGTTGAGTAACATGTCTGTCAAACTCAATGAAACCAGGTCCTTAGCTCAATCTTTCAACATCTATACCAGGTTTCACACTTTTAAGTCCCTGATCCTTGTTCTGAGGCTCAAGACATTCAGGCCAGATCCAGTTTCGCCATTACCGGCTCGATTTGCTATCTGTTATTAAGTTCAAGGGCAGCAGTGCATCTCTGGCAAGACAAACAATAACTAAAGTGGCTATGACTCTTTTCTACGCTGGAGGACGACGACCCCTTTTCCTTTCGTAACAGCAAACAGCTATTATCTGCAGGTTAAATCTAAACGGCAGTGAAAGGCTATCTTTAAATCGGCCTAAATGTAGTTGTATAGCCTGTACACCCTGGGGGGGTGGTAAGCAGTGAGAGCTCATTTCAGTGTAATATAGCTTACCAGGCTTCTCAGGTGAAACCCAGGCATGGCTGGGGGGCTGCAACGTGCTCCGGCGTGTCCTCAAAGAGCTGGTGTCACTGATAAAAACATGCACCCATGCTCATGAGGACTGAAGGGAGGTTACACACCAATATCCCACCCACCAACATCATACAGGAAGGCTCAGAGCCAATTATGCAATACACACCCACCCAAAGTTTGCATGTGGTTTATGCATGCACACGATGCCCCCGTCAACAAAAGGGGAGCTGGCGTGCATCAACGCACACACATGCACACACAAACACAAGTTGCCTTCTGAATAATACAGCTGTAACCGCCAGGTCACACGGCTCGGCTGCTATTCATATGGCCAGCTGGCGAATGCTTGGGAGGAAAGGTGAGAGGTGCCGCTTAGAGTGATCAACAATAGGGGCCGATGGAGTGGAGGGGCGAAGATTACGTCACTCCGCACAATTTTCGTTTCGCAATACCACATTGTTTTCAGTATTTGCTCTATGTTCCAGCAAAACATGACTAGAGAAAAGTGAAAGTCAGCACTTACACTTCAGAGGATTTTCTTTTCTTTGTTTTTTATTAAAGACAAGTGCGAAGACTACAAATAAATAAATAACGTTTGACATTTTATTATTAATTACTACCCCTTAACCCACACATCTATCATTCTTGACCATAACTCCTGCAATGTGCAGTGTTCCAAGAATACATGATTGATCAGAGCTACTACAGCAAATGTTAACAAATCGATTTGGGACATCTGAAATGGGAGATAATGTCAAGTAGGAATAGAAGATCTTCTTATTCGAAATTTAATCATGTAATTTTATTAACTTCATGTTTTTAATGGGGGATGGTGATTAGAAAAGGTATTCCCCCAATTCCTGCTTCCAATGTAACCTTACACCCCTCCCCCCAAGATATTTAGGATGTGTCTAAAAGAAAAGCACTGGTCAACCACATTGTGTGGTTTTAAGTTGGACATCTGATTTCCCCAATAGTAGAATGAATACATTAAAACCTGGTTTGCAGGGCTTCATGCAGCAGAACAAGGATCCTAAAGGTGATGAAGTGCTTTCTCAAACAGAAGACCAGACTAAAGGCAGAAAACTGCTTTATAGCTAGGAGTGACTTAATTTGGAGTACAGGCCTGGAAGAGCGTCGTCATGGAAAAACTGAGCGTCTGCTAACATCCCGGGTGTCAGAAACTTCAGTCACTGGAAGCAAATATTCAAGTCACCGTTTTGTTTGTGCTAAAGGATGCTTGGGGCTTGCTGTGGCAACGGCTGAGCATGTCATGGCGGTAGCTCCTGTGAATTTTGCTAAAAGAATTTGGGTTTTAATTTGTTTATTCTCGTGTTTGGTACGAGCGCATGACGGTACATCACGGACAACATTCTTCAACATCCTAAAATGCAATGGCCAAATTATTCTTGAATCTTTTTGGGGATTACACTTTTCCCAAACTCTGAATCTGTCTTAGAAAAATGGAAGCAGACAGCTAACCCCCATTGAGCTTCAATACCAAAGTCCCACCCAGGCGCCCGTTTTCCAGCTCGCTCGACGTCTTAATGTTCCAAACGACGAGACTAGTCTCGCAGGGTCATCTTGAACAGAGCCGCTGCTGTTTAGCCAGCTCTGCCTCCGCCCGGTCCTTCAAGGGCTCGGGTTGCAGCAATGCCGCTGCGGCTCGAGGCAATTAGTGGACAAAGCTCCTCGCTCTATAATGGATGATCAAAACTCTTGGCTGTGCACATATGACAACCGATCCCTCTTTTATCCACTTCACCGGAGATGGCCCGGCCACAAAAGGCCGAGATTATGAAGCTGGGCTTTAAGAGAAGAGCATGAATTGAAAAAAGAACACAAGAGTTCTGGGAATATAATCAGTCGGGCCAAAATGATGCGACCGAACAGCATTTAGACGCCGCCGAAGACTTCCTCTGGTGGGGAATGGAGCAACAATAGTGTGACAAATAAAAACAGACGCATTGGTTTCTTGGGAAACAAAACATGTAATAATTATCCAAAACAAATCTGTAGTGTGAAGTATAAAAAAGGAGGGTTCTTAATCAGTTCACTACAAAAATATATTCTAGGCTGATGCTAAACACCCAGCATTCTGAGACACAGTACCAAAATATTTCCTTGTACGATCTAAGTAGCAGCCAACCCCAGTTACAACAGGCCCACAGGTACATACATACTGTATATATTAAAAACATTTCACTACAATAGCTTACAGTTACATTCCTAAATTACATTATTCATTGCTGGCATATAAAAATGGTTTAAATTTACAAAAAAAAGTTTTTAAACCAAACCCTATAGAAAGCTGTCCTCCCCCTCCCACTCTC
Source organism: Clinocottus analis (assembly GCF_023055335.1). Lineage (NCBI taxonomy): Eukaryota > Metazoa > Chordata > Actinopteri > Perciformes > Cottidae > Clinocottus > Clinocottus analis. The sequence goes on along the minus strand of NW_027176219.1, from coordinate 359,575 downwards.
TCAAAAAATAAAATACAGCACTGTGAGCCGCAGTAGTGGAGGAGTACCTATGGCAGGTTACAAGGTAGCGTGGACGGGAGTGGAGAGGGCTACGTCAGCAGTGTACGGACGTACACAATAGTTTGTAATGCTATTGCTGATTTATGAATGAAAACTCATAAAAAACATGTTCACACCAGTTTGACATACGTAAAACAACTTTTGAGTCTTTTTTTTTCTTCTTCCACTTCTGGGACATTGCTGATAACATTTCCCTTGATATAGTTATCTGAATACTATGGAAGCTCATTCACACACACACAAAAAAAGAAAGGATTTACAAAAACAAATTAGGAAATAACACTTTCTATTGAGTGTAAAATGGGTTGGGACCTGGGCAAATTATTTAATTGGCTACATTGCGTCAAAATTATAGGATAGGATGTAAATGTTATGACTTCAGAGTCTAAATTATGACCCTCAATCAAATTTAGTAGTTTGTATAAGTATGGTATGAGGTTTGATAGTAAAAATGTAAAAAAAACAATAACATCGTGTCAAAACAACAATATGCCAAGTCAAAACTACAAGACTAAATCAAAAATATGAATTATTGTGACTGATGAAGCCTGTTAAGTTTATTAATATAAGTAGTCTTTCTTTTTTATTTACCATCTAAATATTTTGATTTAAAAAAATGTCCTCCATAAATCACAATTCTACATATAATCTCATAATATTGACTTTTTACACTATATTGATTGAAACTTAGAAGATATGATTGTTTTTTCTTCTCCCAGAAGAAATGGGCTTCCACAGTATTAAATCAGAGCTTTCTTCAAATAAAAAATTAGGCACAAATCGCATAAAATTTAAGCTCTAAAATATTTTCATCAACATTATTCAAATCCCCCCCCCATTAACACACACAAACACACTCTCCTTCCAGCTACCTGTCCATGTAGGTAGATGAAGGCCAGTCAGATTGCACAGCAGAGAGCGAGGTGATTGGAAGAGCTGCTGCCCCATGAAAGGCTGATGGTGATAAAGATTTTAGAGGGACGTGGACGTGGCCTCTAAGGCAGATCGGAGACACTGGTTCGATCCTGGTATTGGTCTCCATGTGATGAATTATGGCACCGGTCACATGTCAGGAGTGCGCTTCATTGGCTTGAGGTGATAGAATGGTGGTGACCTCGTTGTGATTACTCGCGTACAGTCTTTAGGCACAGGTGGCACCCCCCCACCGCCCCAATGTCTTACGCCGTAAGCCTTCACTGTCTCTCCACAGGGGTGAGTGGGGAGGGGGTCAGTCACTGAGGCGAAGGCTGGGGGGTGGGGTCAGTAGTGGTTGCGTCGGTCGAGCAGGAGGCGAGTGCTGCTCCAGGACTTGGACGCTTCAATTGCGTCAGTTCACACTGAAGAGGAGACGGGACAGCAGATTGAAACTCGTGCCGACAGTTTTTTTAGTTTGCAGAAGAATTGGTCTATGAGTCTCACCTCAACCGTTCAGATACATCGCTCAAGCTACAGCGTTCTTCACATTATTCTCCAGGAGGGACCTGCGTGAACAGAGCTGCTGTCAGCATAACAGATTCTCTCACACACACACACACACACACACACACACACACACACACACACACACACACACACACACACACAAAACAAGATTGTAATAACTCCAAATGATAATTCAGGGGGAATGGCTTCGGAGGAAAAAGACTGAAGAGACGGGCCGTCGCTGTTTTGCGTCATTGTGCCTCGAGTTGAGGCTTTTGTAGTTTGCGCCGCTCGCTGCCTGCTTCGGAAAAAGTGTTGGCAACGCCTGCTGGTTTCTCCAAAGTTACCTCACCCAACTTTGTTAGCAAATTATTCGTTTGCTTGATACTTTCAAAACTGCGTTCAGTTTCTTGGCTACTTGGGGACAGAAGAGGCACCTTTCAGTCTAAAAAGCCCAGGACATACTAGAACGGGAATTGAGAATTCTAAAACGTTACATCTGTGCCTTCTGTTAAATTCTGAGAATGAGGCGTTCCTTCGAGTTATGGGTGCTGGACAAACATCACAATTGCTCCTGTTCATCAGAAAGGGACGATACTCACGTCTGCTCTCCTTCTAGTGACTTCTGGATCTCCTGAAGCACTTCTGCAAGACAGGGAAACGGAACCATAACTAACTGGTGCACTTAAACGCTGACGCAGCGCTTTAGTGACACGAGACGGCTTGCTGGGTCAAACGGGAGTTATTCAAATCATGCGCTGGGATGAGGTTTGGTAAACAACTGCTTCAGGGTCACAACCCGCTGATGTGGGCGTGTCTGATGGGAGCTAAAAGCTGACATATCAGTTAGGGGAGTGCACGTAACACCAAAGCTGAGAGGCAGGAAAATATATTGGTTAATTAATGTTTTTAGAGATCTTTTTTAATACTTTGTCTATATATATATATATTTCTCAAGTTACCATTACATATTGCCTCATTTGCATATTTAAACATAACAACAAAGAACTGTTATTGTCTTCATGCAAGTAATCAACTGGGTAGGATTCACGGTGATATACATTAGTAAAACATGTTTTAACCCTATTTACCTGTAGGGTCAAAATCTCCGAATAAAAAATACTTTAGGTTGTTTTTTCTAAATAAATGTTTCTTTGCTTCTTTTACATCCAAACTTCTATCCTCTCCATATTCTGAAGCCTTTCACTAAGGGGTTTGTTCATACAGCATTCATTGCCCAATGTATGGAACCTTTTATTCCTCAAAACTTCTGTCCTGTAAATGTATGCAAATGAGCTCATATTTAACGAGATGAGATGCAGGTCATCAACTGGGAAACTTTTATCCATTAGTGACACTAGAGACACGTCTCCCGTTCAGGGTTCAAACCGTAACCGAGGGGCCTCCTGGATCTTATTACTACTTCATACTTCTGTACTCACTCTCGTCATTCAGCAAAGCATGCTCCATAACACGTCTAGCTGCACTTTCTGGAACACAGGCAGCAGGCAAGAGCACACGTCAGTACAGTCGGCACAAGCACAAGAGTTTAAGGACAGCAAACAGAACTTGACATGAGGAGTTCCCTCAGCCAGAGGCACATGCGCGTTAAGAATGATGCATTTAGAGGTCTCTGACAGACATGTTACCTGCATCCTCACCGTCTTGTGTGGTAATTCTAGAAGGACAAGAAGAAAAGACAAAAAGTCATGGGGTACTGAACGAAATTGCGAGTTTCAAATCAGAGAGAAAGACTGAAACAGGCAACAAGTTGTACCTATGAGCAGATGAGGCTCCATCGGGCTGTGGTCTACGCTGGGTGGTGGATCCGGTGTGAACAGGAACCTCCACCAGACAGCGAGGCTCCACCAGGTTCCGGGAGGACAGAGAGAACCGTTCAAACTCCGATGGAGAGATCAGGTAGAAGCCTGAGGAGGACAAGCGTCACAGAGACAGTCATTTAGTCACTTGGAACAACTCCTTTAAAAACAGTCATCATTGCTGTCGTTTCAGAAGACTGGATGACGGCATGAGACTGTACGGGTACTGTACGAGGCCTACCTAGCACAGGCCCAGGGGCCCCAATTACCTCCAGCTGCTGACAGAAATCTGAGGATTATTCTGTTCATAAACTGAGAAGAAGAAAATGCGTCTGAATGACTCGTCATTAAGTAGCTTATTTGAAAACAAAGTCTAAAACTTGGAATTGTTAATGATTACCAAATATATTTCTTGGAAGCAGATGAAGATTTATTATTTGATTTAGCAGGACTGCAAATAAAAAAAATAAATACTAAAATCCTGAGACTAGTTCACATTGTTTATACCATTTCAAGAATATTCCCTTATCCCAACAATACCCCTTTCAAATTGGACCATATTTTGGGAACCAAACACACTTTTGTATTTTGTTTATCATAATAGATGAAACATTTTGACCTTAATTTAATCTTATTTGAAATAAAAAAAGGCTGGTTTTCAGATTCAAACTAGTATTTTGGGTTCGTTTACATGCTTTAGTAAAATATTTGTATTTCCGCTGAGTGAAGTGTGCGTGTGTGTGTCATTACCCTGGCCGTGCTTGGTGAAGACACAGGAGGCGATGCCGCTGACGTCCTCTCGCCGCACACAGGGGTAGTGGACCTGCATCTTGACAGTCGGCAGCGACACCACGTGGACGTCTCCCTGATTGGTGAGGACCACAAGGCCGCTCTCACCATAGTCCTCCGACCGGCTGCTGCCGAACCAGGCCACACCCACCCGCCGTACCCTGGAGCCGTCCACGGCCGTCAGCTTCAGCTTCATCTTGGCGCTCACCTTTGGCAGCGTGAAAACCTGAACCAGCAAGAACACAGTGAACAGGTTTCTCCTCACAGTGAGCACTATTTCATAGGTTTGGGAGAAAGACCTCTTTTATTTTTTATTAAATAAACTATTTTTTTTTTATATAAAAAAAATAAAAATATTTCAGAACCTTTTGACAAACAGCAACCTCCTCTGCAGTTTAGATTTAACTGCAAGCTTTGTGGCTCAACTAATTATTAAGGTACACTTTTCTTTGCTAGAGTCCAAGCCAAAGGAGTTTAACATTCT
>NW_027176219.1:345000-350000 GCF_023055335.1 Clinocottus analis | reverse complement strand
TAGCGGATAGGAATGATGGTTCAAACTATGAAAAACAGATTCCTGTTGCAATAAAACAGAATTATCCTTCCAACTAGGGGAGCACTTGATGTGCATCAATGTTGTAATTATTTCTTTTTCCAGACACTATGCTCAGTCTTTAGGAACGCAAAGAGAAGTGCGAGACGTAGTAATAGCAGCTGTGCGACAGCCCTCCCACCTGTCCAGCTGTGCCAGCCACAGTCAGATAACCGCTGTATTTGCATAGGTGGATCTTCTGAATGCCGAGCCGTGGGTCGTCGCTATAGGGGTCAAAACAGCCGACCTGGGGGGAAAAAATAGAAGGTCATAAACGGTTGCTATGCCAGCAATTTTGCATTGTACTTCTACACAAATTAGGAGCAATTATACACACACATATATACATACATACACCCACTAGTGCTGTCAAGTAATTCAAATATTCAATTGCGATTAATGGCATTTTTTTCATAGTTAACTCGCGATTAATGGCATTTTCTTTTTCATTTTAATGCTCTTAACATGAAAAAGTGAATTGGCTTGCTTCATGAAAATGTTTTATTTGTTTGAAAAACAACTGCCAAACCAAGCGGTTCAAAATAAAATTATAAAGGGCACATTTCAGGTAAACAAAGGCGCAAGCGAGAGAGAGATATTATTTTAATTACTTATTGTTTCATTATTATTGTTGTTGTTATCTGTATATTTCTATGTTTTTCTGATGTGTTTTAATACTTTAGCAATATTGTTGTTGCAACATTCATGCCGATAAAGCTCCCTCCCTCCCTCCCTCTCTGTGTCTGTGTGTCTGTGTCTGTGTCTGTGTGTGTGTGTGTGTGTGTGTGTGTGTGTGTGTGTGTGTAGTCTGGCTTCGTAGGTCCTGTCGTTGGATGTGATGCGTATTATATCAGCTAGATCCTCGTTCTCCACAACGCTAACAGGCTACACGCAGTAGCACCCATTTAGTTGTGGGTGCAGTAAGTTTGTTGTCCGTAGTCATCCCTTCATGTCTGGCTATGACGAGGGGGCGCAGAGTTAGCATCAGCTGTGTGCTTGGCCATCGAGTCGTATTTCAGACTGGATAGCTACAATGATAGCTCAGTTCACACTGACAAATGGCTTATACCACTTCGGTCTTGTCAAGGGAACCACATCTTATCATTAATTTTGGCGGATCGCGCTCACCATTCATTCATTTCAAACCGTAACGTTAGCCTAGCTTCCAGGCGTAAACGGCGTGCCTATTGTTTTGCTTCCGGTTGAGCTATATCCGGTGTTGAAAAATTTAAATGCGTTAACAAAATTGACGCGTTAAAATTAGTTTGCGTTAACGCGCTAATATGACAGCACACACACACACACACACTTATACATACATACACTTCTTTTTTAAACTCCAAAATCTGATCTTTACTCTTTCATGACACAATGCGTTTATTAGCGCACAATGAACTGGAGCAGATCCCTGAAACCAGCACCGGATGTGTTGAATCTGATAGCTATTCTGAAAATCAAAATAGAATCACAAGATTCTACACCCCCAAACTCCTTTGATATTTATGTTTAGAATCGGTGGATTTCCACTTAATGAATAGTCGTGTAGGAATTAGCCAGCAGCTTCCATGCTTCAGTCACAATTTATTTTTCACCTTTTCTTCAAGAGCAGTTAGTGCAAAGAAACAGACACACACCTTTCTGAATGGTGGCCACTCTCCTTCAGTGCCCTGGTTCATATTGTCATTGGGGTCGGCGTCTGTGTGGAACACTCCAGCTGTGCTTAACTTGTACATGGGATACAGACAGACACCGGATGCATCCCAGAACCGTACCGCCCCATCCTCGTGCCTACACACACACACACAAACAAACAAACAGGATATTGTTAAATCGGTCAGAAAGATGTCCCAGTAGATATTTCCAGTGTTGAGAACTGACCCTGTGAGCAGCAAATCTCTCTGTGGAGCATCGGGGGCCAGGTTCTGGCCTCCCGTTATTGGCCATGGCTGCATGGAGAGAGGGGAAATGAAAAGTTTAACAATAATACCAATTTAATGCCATCTTGTTTAACCAGAGATGAAGGAATGTGTCCTTATTCTGGATGCCGCATCGCGAGTACGATGAGCGGCTTTTGTGTCTGGAGTAATGAGGCAGAGGTACAGACACATTGTGGACTTTTGTTGTACTTTCGGACAGCGTTGTGTATGTTTAAAACACCCTGTTACAGATTATTGAGGAGGCGTTTTTTATAAAAAGGCCAACATTGATGAGATCAAAAGTAACTTGTCACTGAAGAAAAAGTAACCTCCTGTAAGGAAACTCATTAAGCTATCTCAGGTTTACACAAGGCTTAAAAAAGGTAGCGGCCATCTACACTAACACTAAGCCAGAGCTCACTCGTATTTTGAATTTACTTCAATGGCCAAGAAAAAGAGACAACTTCTGCCCGGCACATACCTTCTTGGAGTAGTGCGTGCTCTGCAGGTCTCCGGCCGCGAGGACTCGCTCCCACAGCTTGAGGGGGATGGCGGAGACGTGGTGGGAGCAGGTGATGGCGGAGCTGTGGAGGGGAACCAGGTATGGCGTCTGAATGACCGGCCAGCCGTCTGTCTGCAGGTCAATCACCACCAGCTCCTCCTCTACCAGCACCACCAACGCACTGGGGTCTCCTGTAAAGTGACAAAGAGCAATAACAGTTACAATACAAACCGCCGTGGGCTCATTTCAATAATACTGGGAAACAATTTTACATGTAGTGGGCCACACGTATTACTCGTATGTGTTTTTGTTTTAGAAGATGATCTTGACAATACGAACGTGTGCCGGTGGAAACGGAAGCAGATTCTCCACTCTGTGCTTAGTTACAGAAAATACAATTAGGCTTTCATGTGCTTACCGTAAACGGTCCAGAAAAAGTCTTAAGGGACGGGTCCACTTTACGGAGCAGGCCGCCAATTTTTTGGGCAAAATGGGCATACTAATCAGTTTTGGCTTCCTGACCCGCTGCCCAACTCTCACACATTGGCTGCAGGGAAAGACGTTTCAACTGGTTGTAACTTACAGCCTTACCACTAGGTGGCTCCTCCTCCTACCCACCGGACCTTTTAGTACAGCATAAGCTTCCCTTCCTGGCTGGTCGGTAATGGAGCTAGGACAGTCTCAATATTGGTAAATGCGCAGAGAAAGATTCACAAATGCGCACATAGATTCACAATTGTCTTTTTTTCAAAATGAGTCTACCTGGAGACGTCGCCCTCATTTTCAACCAATCGCATGAGCACTCCTTCCCCACCCCTCCCCACGTGGCTTCATTTGCGCCAGAGAGGGGGCGTGGCTTATTGTGAGCGGCTGTCATTCAGATACTGTTGTGGGACTACAAATAATGTTATGAACCCAGACACAATGGATATTGATTTTCCAACATTTGTGGGACTTCCACAACAAGTATGAAGCAGAACTAGTCGTTATTTCAATGGTGTCCTTGAGCAAGACATCAGGGTGACCACACCAGACATCCGGGTTTTCAATGCCCTGTCCTGCGTTAGGCGCAGCATCAAGCCGCACCTGTATTGGGCCTCCTTTTTGAAGTTGCACTGGCCCTTAATAGCAATTGATGCTGTGTTCAAACCAAATGCGGCGCGAATATAATCGCGCCGCGTCAAAGGGGGCGTGGCTCATCAGCGTCACTTCTCTCAATGAAAAGAATGATCTTTTCTGCTATTGACTATGGAAGAAATAACCACTAGTTCTGCTTCATAATTATTGTGGAAGTCCCACAAACGTTGGAACATCAAACTCCATTGTGTCTGGGTTCATAACATTATCAATAGTCCCACAACAGTATCTGAATGCAACCGCTCACGATAAGTCACGCCTCCTCTCCGAGGCAAATGAAGCCAAGTGGGGAGGGAAGGGGGAGTGGTGCTCGTGCCATTGGTTGAAAATGAGCACGACATCTGATTGGCTCCGGATAGATTCATTTTGAAAAAAGACATTTGCGAATCGAGCGATGCCAGGGGAGTTTCAAAAAAGCAACTTGTAAATGTAGAGCCACAAATGCAGTGCGATTCACAAATAAATACATACAAATGCAGAAATATATATATATATATATATATATATATATATATATATATATATTTTACATTTATATAAATCATTGTAATGTATTTGTGAATCATGTGTGCATTTGTAAATCAAATACATTTGTGAATTGTTCAGTGGGCATTTGCAAATCTTTATGCGCATTTGTAAATCTATGTGCTCATTTGTGAATCTTTCTCTGCGCATTTGTGAATCTTTCTCTGCGCATTTGTGAATCTTTCTCTGCGCATTTGTGAATCTTTCTCTGCGCATTTACCAATATTGAGACTGTCTTGGCTCCATAGTTGGTCAGTTGATCTTTACTCAACCATTGCTCAAATAATAAGAGTAAACTGATCTGAGCAAGCCTTCTCCGCAAACCGTTAGTACGAGAGTAATCTTTACGGAGCACTGAGCAAACACCGACACACTGCTGGTCGTATTGCTGGAAGGAAGGGAGGCACAGCTAAAACAGGAACAGGACTGTCCAAAAAAAAAAGACAAGTGCTCTGAAACGCCACTTTTTTTTCTTTAAAGGAGACATCAGATTACTGCAGAAAGTTGAGGTTACTGAAATGAATGTCAGTGCACTGTGGGACAGTGTGTGTGTGTCCTGCCTATGTGCTGTGGTCCGCCTCTGATGGCAAAGAAGTCGATGATACGGGAGGTGAAGTCCAGAGCCACATGCGTTTTATTGTGGATCACTGTGATGCAGTGTCTGTCCCCGTAACTGGCCCTGGGCATACCACCGCTGAACAGCAGGAATGGAGGCCTAGTGTACACACACAAGTTTAGTTCAAGTTTGCTCAGAGATTAATGTGTAATAGGTTGTGTAACACATCTGGGAAAAAGTTAAACATTATAACAGTGAGGACGTTAGACTTTCACTGAGGGAGGGACAAATAAATGAATTGGAATAA
>NW_027176219.1:320000-337500 GCF_023055335.1 Clinocottus analis | reverse complement strand
CAAATTGTCACTATTTGTGTTGTTGAACTATGGAATATACCTAGTAATATTTGTAAAATAGGATATCTGCGCCAAATATCTGCTTTTCGTGCACCTCTCTGCTGCTAGTGCACCTCTCTGCTGCTAGTGCACGTCGTGGGGCTTAATCAATTCTGCCCAAAGAAAATGGGTCTAATACGCAGTTTAGCCAATCACCAATTAAAGAAATAAATGAGTGACATACAATTCATCCAAGCGGCGCTGTAAAAAATACTTCCGGAGGAGCAATTCTCATCTCGCCCAAGAGCGCGTTCCTGTGTCTCAGTCACTTCTCGCGTGTTCTCGCCGGCTTCTCTCCTCTCGCAGCGAGATTTTAATGAAAAGACAATGGAGCGTCGCAGCCTGAGCACTACTCTTGCAAAAAGACTCCTAACAAGATCAAATCTGTCCTCCAAGACCCATTTCAGAGAAGAACTTGAGCAGAGAAACTTCAGAGAGAATATACACACACACACACACACACACACACACACACACACACACAGACACACACACACACACACACACACACACACACACACACACACACACACACACACTCTCTAATGCAGGTAGACGGAGATGTCAGATGTTCACTCGGGAAGACGTTGACGTTTCACCGTGGCACAACCAGCTTAAGTAACATCCCAACGTGCAGCATGCGGTGGTCGCGAGGGGCGTTCAAGTGGAATGCGTCAAACCAGCCTCACTGAACAACGTAGACACTTCACTAAGTCTGCCTGTGACAAGCTGAGTAGCACAGTTGCGGAATTAATATTGTTTAGGATGCGGGGTTCACCATACTTTTGCGAGTGGCAACGGGGGACCCGTTCTTGCATGAGCTCTGACTGTAGAGAGAGCTATCGTCGGTCGACCAATCTCAGGGTTGCCAGATGCACGATAATTATCCTCCAAATACAACCATTTCAAGCCTTTGGTACGATACTTCTCCATCACCAATCTGGCAACACTAAGCACCTTGCCACCTCCACAAACTAGTTCGGCATAAAACATTGCTGCATCAATAATCAACTTGAATTTCAGCCACAAACTTTTTTTTGGTAGTTTAGCACGACTTTTTTATGAGCTAAAGATTGTGTAGATGCATGACTGTGGAGCGTGATAAAACGATAACGGGGTTCACCTTAGGACCTGTAGTTGCATTGTTTACAACAGCACCCCAATGTATAAATGACAATGTATATATCCCTCTTTTATCATAAATCTTTATGTTTTTACAAAAAATATACCAAGAATATCGGTAATATGTGATTAATCCACAGAAACCTGTGATTAATCTAATTAAAACTTTGAATCATTTCACAGCCATACATACATACATACACACATGCATGTTCCTAACAATCCTTTAGGTGAGTGTGTATATATGTACATACATACACAAATAATTGTTAAATATTTAACTGCAAAGTAATGCGCGATACCTCTTTTTGCATTGAATCATATGAGGATGTTTGCTGAAATTGATTGGCTGGCCCTACCAAAAAAAAAAAAAAAAAAAAAAAACACCAGCCACCACTAGTGAGTTACCACAACCAGGGGAGCATGCAGCCAAGATTATGATGCAGTCTGCTGCAGCAGGAAAGATGAGCTGTACACAGACATTGAGGGGCACGCACATGCATTACCTCCCCCCAGGAGTAGTAATAATACAAAAAAAAATTTAATGAAGAATACATTCCCAATGCTCTGACAAAAAAAAATTTTAAAGTGTGAAAGAGAAACTTATCGTTTCTACAGTATCTCTTCAAAAGGATTACAGACAATATCAAGAAATTATTATGTGGAATTTCTACATTAAAAATGTCACATTTAAGCATAAGAATAACTTGCTCGGATGATTGTATGCATCAAACAAGGTAATGTTTTGCTATATATCTTGTAATCAGTTGTCATTTACCGGAGGCCAAAGGCTCCACATCGTACAGAGAAAACGGCTCGCTAAACTGCATCTTATGGAGAAAGGTTCCACCACAGACCACCGTCTGCTCGCTGGCTCCTTCACTCCCTGACACTCAGATTGCTTTAGAAGACAGCCCAGCAAAGCAGAGGGGGAACTCATAACTTGCGGTTGGACATTTGATCTGCAGCGGTACAAGTCTGTGACAAAAAAGCCCCACGCCATGAGTTACGCTTTTCTGTCTAAGTCAGCTCATATGCCTCAGAACAAACTAAGACAGTTCTGGTAGAACCGTCACATTAAGGTGGGGCCTCGACTCACTGCTTTGGATTGCGTCACATATTTCCCACTGCGGCTTCCGCAAAGACAAAAAATAATAGGGGACAGTTTGAGTCAAATATAAATCTAAATGTTATGCCTATACTTTGGTGTAGTCTAGGCGGTTTTATTCAAGTTTCTTACCAAAACTACATTCTACACGATTACATGTGATAGTTATTTACCTTCACCAAACATTTGTATTAATATTGCCGGATTACAATCGCCAGTAAAACTATATTTCACAAAAGTGATGGTTAACATTAATCTGTCATTAATCCACGATTAATACATTACACTATTAGAAATAATGATATATCCTCTGAGTGAGAAGTAGATCGGATGAAGGATTCTTGGGAATGTCAAAGGAGACAAACCGACTTTGCTTCATGTAGTTACATAAACAGATCGGGTAAGTACCTTGCCACAGAGCTAATTTCTTAAATGACAATTTTGACCAGGAAAAAATGCATTTCAGTAACCCCTAAGATATTTAGTCTGCATCAACTGAGCAGCCAATTACAACCTCACAGTACACGCCTGGAGGTTGATCAACAAATGACACGCTTGTTGTTGCAGTGGGTTACGAGCGTGTAGACATTGTCTGTCTGTGTGTGTCCCAGGAGAAGCAGCGGTGCAGAAAAGAGCGCGCTCAAAGCCATAAACTCTGCTGACAATGGCAGGTTGTGAGGTCGGTCCGCAAACACACCGTCTTCTAAAAAAGGGGCTACGAGAGTAATCTGCTGATGGAAAATCGGGCATCGCAATACAACCCGTACATATGCAGAGGTGTACACCGGTTTTAGGGAAAGAAAAAAATTAAAAACAGCCATTGGGCACACACTATACATCAGTTCCTCTACTGTTGTCAGACGTCCTAATCCCCCGGTCGCTTCTCTCCGATCAGATTAATTGCGGCCTTTCAAGTGACCTGACAGACATTAGAGCACAAATTGCCCGTTCATTAAATAGCACCCGGCTGTTATTTCTGCACTAGCTACTTATCAAAAAGGCCACGGCTGGGAACAAATGGCACAATTATGTGAACAGCAGTGATGTTTAAGACTTTACCATCCTTCTCTGAGTCCACTGAACATTTAACATGCTGAGAGAGTACGGCAACACACGATTGCACTTCATTACAGGTGGCAACCTGCGGTTCTGCAGAGTATAACCAATGTGGGAGTAACTTCGACCTTGCATTCTCTCTCCTAACCAGCAAGTCTCGACTCCTCTGGTTGTATAGAAGTCTATAGAAAATTACTCTACCTTTCTTGATTTATTCCCTCAGTAAACATTGTAAACATCAGTTTGAAGTCTTCTTCAATACAGCAGGAGTTTGCATGTGGAAGTGTCCTTGAGCAAGTGACTGATTGTTTGCATGCATGTAAACACAGACTACTTTTTTCCCCGTTTAGGTTTCTGCTTTATCTTGGATTTAAAAAAAGAATTTCACGCGTATTAATACTCAGAACTGTAAGGAAGAAACAAACGGTGTACCCTATTGTATGAGGAAAACAGTCTTTTCAACACAGACCTATTCATTTACATTGACAAGACTGTGGGCAATGTTGTTATTGTCACAGGGAAGCACCTGAAGGTTTCAGGTAAATCCGAAGAACAATGGCAGGTCAGATGTAAGGGACTCAGAAAGAGACCAGCCAGTTTCAGTAGAGCCCTCTACAGTGACGTGGCCTCACTCTGCTGTCAGATATGGATTTTCCCAGCAATTCTACTCTGCAGTATGGTGGGGGCAATGAACTTGTGATGAGGAACTGGCAAATGACAGCGATCGGCCCGTGCGTCACCGTGATCTCATCTCTCAGCAGGATGAGATGACGCACAGTATTTACTTTTGATAGCAAATTAAACTGGCTTTTCGACTCTTCTCACACGAGCCACATTCATCAACTTGGTCCGCTTTGAATGCGTCGTCTCAACCGGCCAATACACCATCCCAATTGCTATCTTTCGTTCGGTGATGTCATCAAATTCCCAGCATATCAACCGAGCCATCTAAGTTGAGAAGGGAGTTGACGGAGGAAAAAGAAAAGAAAAGAAAAAAAAAAAGTACATAAACATGCCTGAACACGACAATAACAAAGCCCAAGTGGAGGCAGCGGCTCGACCAGCAGAGCTGCTGCAAGGACCACGTCTGTCATCGACATAGCTTGCATAGCTCCTCGGGGGACCAGCCAACAAATGCCTGCTAATCCAAAACATTCTTCTTACAGAGTCAGCAGCTGTGCTGTAATTTGCTGCAAGAGTGTGCAAAAAAACAATACAAAAATAAATTACAAAAATAGATGCTAAGAAATCTGTCACTACCAAGTGTTAAAGTATATACACACTTCATTCATAGTGTGTTAAAATGCAGCAAGGGAAGAAACCATATTCACACACCTACAGGTGGAGCAGAACCGGTTTGACAGCTGCTGGAGGGAGAACTGGCTAGCCCACGTGGTCTCACGCCACCCACCCACACACACACTCTTGTCAGCTTTGGGCGTGGCTAGTAGGATATCATATCTCCCACCAACTCACCGCCTCTTTCCTGTAATCAGAACCAGGGAGAGACAGAGGAGGAGGGGGTGCTGATCAGGAAGTTTACACACTCAGATTGTCACTGTCAGTGGGACAACTGCAATTTACTCATGGCAGGGACTTTGCATACAAGGTGCCCAGTGCCCACCCTCCTGCTGGGTTACCATGACCACCCTCACCAAGACTACATAGGCAAAAAAAAAATATATATATATATATATATATATATATATATATATATATATATATATATATATATATATATATATATATATATATATATATTCCAGCTTTAATGTATCGGAATAGTGGGAATGACACGATTTGCATCGTTCACTTTAAAGACGCGGTACACATGGCAGGTCTGAAAACTCGGCGGAATAAGGACCGACGATGAGTGAGTGTGTCAGAGAGCACTGGGGTTACGGATCGGTAGAGTCAAGGTTCACTGCAACGAATCGTGTCCGTGTTTGCTTGGACACAGCGTTAAACCACAAGGTATTATTAATTTAGCAGTGAGTATCAAACCTGTCTAAAAAAATACAAAGAAAGTTGTCCAAAAAAATCCTCACATTTATAAAGCTGTCAAATATTTGCCACTACCCACTTATTATTCCAGCTCATAGAACATAGTTGAAAAGTTGAATCCCGGTGAGTCATTACCGTGAAATGATTCAGTCCTACCTCTGCATATTTAGATTTAACATCATATTATTGCCAAGACAAGGGCTGCGTAGAGAGGAAAGACACATTGCCCAATACAAATGTACCGAATATGTAGCTTGCGAGTTTGGATGTGGACTTTGACTATTTTAATAAAATCATACACACTACATTCTCACAATAAGCCATGTGCTGGCACATCTGCCCTTAAGAGAACGAGTGAGGGCAAGATTCTGCAGCATTTCTACTTCCTGTGCAATCCCATTAGGAAGCGACAGAAAAAAGAAACTGGCTTGTTTTCCTGCCTGATAATGTGTTGCACATTGGGAGCGGTGCGAACAGGGAACCGGGTTAACAGTTAACAGCGCCAAACACAGCGTGACTGTCTCGAGCCAAAGCGCTGTTTGAAGTTTACAAGCCCCAGTGACAGCACATCTCACCGATGTGAGGTTCGATACATTTTTCAAAAGTTTTCATGCATGTATATTTGCATCATTTGTGCAACAAAAAACACACACCGATTTGGGAGCGGCTTTGTTATTTGGCCTCCATAATGGCTGCAGGTGGACTTTACCGTGCAGGTGTAACAGCCACTGAGAACAAAGGCTTTTTGTTTGGGCTCGTCTTGTACCGATGCAGGTGGAGTTGCAAGGACACAGTCTTTGTCCTTGGAGCAAAATCCCGTCCTGATTGTGTGGACCCCGTGTGCTATGTGCGTTTAGTTTGAGTTAAGTGGGCGAGCATGCGGTTGGACACAGAAGGACATAAACGCATCACCTCTTCGTACAACAAATGAGCCGACAGAGTTAGCTTCTGCTGAGTTCGTGTTTAGAATATACAAGTTGTCGATTTGCTCTGAATTGCCCCGAAACAAGCCTAACCGGTAAACCACATCTTGCTCACAATCACACACCCCCTCCTCAAACGCACCAATTACTAATGCTAGAAACCAGACCGTTGACTCAAAGGGCGCTTACTGACATACCTGCTGGGGAGACGCGCCTTGCGCGAGGTTATACGTTTCCGTAATTATGCAACCTCCATCTATTTAAAACACCACTCACTCACCTGGTCGCACAGCGGGGAAACGCCATGGTTTCTCTGGTTTAACTGGCAACATGGGTAAAAACTAAAAATCAACGGCTTCAAAGTTGCTACCGTGGTGCCCAGGTGTGCTAACGCCTACTTTAGCTCGTAGTAAGTTTCGCCCTAGACGCGTAACATAGTTTGCTGGAAGCTTTAAGTTTAGTGAAGAACAAGCAAAGCAATGGTTGGCAAGGCATGAAAAAAACGCGTCCGTACAAATCTTCATACAAGGAAATTCAGATTCAATGTGGCTTTCTATATAGACAGATACTCTTTTACATAGAACATGACTGACGAGTGACTGTTCCACTGTTTCCCCGGTGGAATAAGTGTGTGAGATGGTAAACGTCAGACAACGTCAACTTTAACCCATACCTGAAAGTTCAACGTGTAATATAAGCATGTATGTAGCGAGCAATGCTATACACATGCAAAATGTGCAAATTAGCCGGCACGGCGCGAGCACTGGATTCGGGGGTGGAATAATAGTTATTAGCCATCTAGCCAGTCGGCAATGGGGGATACTGGTGTCTGGCTAACCTAGCAACTTATAGTTAGCTCGAGTTGGAGCCGATCAGGCGCCGGACAAAAACCCCGGTGGCTTTGCTAAACAAACGGTAACGGTAACGTCAGTTCAATTGTTAGTTAGCCCCACTGGCTTTCAAGCAAACACCTGTTGGCACGAGCTCCCAACCCACCTGGTTCCAAACAGTCGTTGCTCAGATGATGTCCACGGTTCTCAGCCCCTGGATAAGATTCCACCCCCGGCCAGTGTCGGATGATTTAGTTGGCTAAAGCTCTATCCCTCAACAAGTCGTTGGGAGACCAGACTGTACGCGAACAACGTGACTCCCAGAATCCAAGCGACCGTGTATTTCGCTGAGGGATATCACAACTGAGCCCAGGTTCCAAACTCAAACGAGGACTGGAGCGCCTTCTTTTTCCACTGCCGCGGTGGTAACCTCGGCGTTTCCTGCTATGCTAAACTTCACTGTTTTGCTAACTCCTCCCTTGTGATGCATTCAAGTGCACCTCGTTAAACTCCCACCGAACGACAGAAAACCGCCCATCCCGGCCAACTTCCGCGTTGGCTTCTGTTCCAAAACATGTCACAGGTCACTGCAGTTTTTCCTCTGACTTAATTTCATCATCTTTCTTGAGGCATTATACTGTTCATATTTGTAATTAAATGAATATCTACTTATGTTTGGATAAAACAATGGTTTAGATAATGCCACAACTATAGCTCCCACGAAGCTTTGAGCTCATCCACTGAAATATGGTTTTTGGATGTTGTTAACAAAATATTTATGTTTGCCCCACTGCCCCAACAAAATTTTAACAAAATGGTCCAACTTTTTGTGACTCTTCCATCCATGCTTTTTTTAAATAATAGAATAAAGAAAATTGCAATTCCTTTCATGTAAACCAGATTGCTCCATCAGACAGAATCTAATAACATGCGCAATCACTTAGTTAAAACAATGCAAATAAAGGTATATATGTGCAAAAACTATTGTGGCAGCAAATAACCTGTTTTTCACTAAATATCTTTTAAGAATAATACCTTTTATGTGTAAAGTTATCATGTTCATTGGGAGTGTTCATCCTGAAACCACAAGGTAACCGGTTCGATCCCTGTTCTCCCCCATAGTTTGCATGTCAAAGTGTCACAAGACTAAAAAAAATGCAGAGAATAATTTCCCTTCTGTGGGATTAATAAAGGATTATTTTATCTAAAAAAAAATGAGAATCTGCACCTCCCCTCCCACGCCCCACCTGTAATACCTTCGCGCCTCACGAGTGGGTCGCGCCCCAGTTTGAGAACCACTGCGCTACAATAACATCTAAAACCCATATTTACAAGAGAACATTGCACTATGGGTAAATCTGTCACAACGTAGACAATGAATGGAAAAGAACTATTGACAAGAATATTATTTGATGAAACAAAGAAATCCCATTGAAAAAGCCTATAATTTGATGTGACCGTTCCTTTTACTCACAAGGTAGGTTGATGAAAACACACACTGACACCACAGCTTCTGCAACGCTTCCTTCCAGCAGAAAATTCAAACAAGACAGGAACTTTTGTTTATTTAAAAAATACTAAAGAAAAAGTATGCTTTAAAATTCTATTCATTCCGACATTTAAATCACAGAATATGTTGGATCATTTAATTTTAAATAGCGACTGGAAATGAGCGGAATTAATTGAAACAACAAAAAAAAGATGGTATAACCTTGAAAACAAAAGCGCAACAAATCTGAAACATCAGCTGCTTCATAAATATAAACTCGCATATTAATTAACACACCTTCATACCTATGGCTCATCCCAAAGATGTGGTCACTTAATCTGCTGATTAGACTTTTTCTTAGGAATTACTGTGTAGACAGTGTTAGGTTCACATCTAGCTGACACTAACTAACATCTTAAGTATAAGCTGCAATATCAGTTTTATTCAAATATTAAATTAATTGTTATAACTCAATTCTCAATTACCAAAAAATAATTAAAAACACCTCAGTGTGCCGGGTCTTCAAAGCTATGTCATTCTTGGCCACTAAGGACACACAGTTCTTATATGTTGTTGCCATACAAAGTTATCAGCTAATGTGTTCACATGCAATTCCTTACTTGCACATCCACACACATTATCAACAGGTGTGTCTCTATCTCATGAATGCTAGCTTGATATTCATTTTCCTTTTAGCTCCGTTTTTGTTCTCTGTCTATTTAGCTCCAAAATGTTCCACCATTGAATCTCTAACTGTGTCTGTCGGCTGTTTGCTGTAGAACAGGTAAAACAATGATTTACTGCAAAGGCACATTAACAGAGTCCTTCTCAATCAGTTTGTGTGCATAACTCATTGGCAGTTTAATTTGAAGAAGTGAAAAATTGAAGGGAAATAGAAACACCCATGAAGATGCATGAATCTGCTTGTGATGCGTCATCAAAGGTCAGGGCAGACTGAGAGCCCGAGCTCCCTCTGAAGGAGTTGTGACATAGAATGTTGGGGTTCCACTGTATCGCTCCTGTTAATGAAAAAATAACAAAATATGAAAACACACATAAGGAGACTTAATCCATAGTAACCATCAACCAATAATATATCTGAAACAAATCACTAAGTCTGAGATCTAAGCATTCCAGGTGTATGTGAGCATCTTGATGTTCTTTGCCAGTGAATCAGCGTTATGAAACTAGACTGTCGTGTTCCTCGCAGTCCTAGGAAGGCAGTTCAAAGAGGAAGCCAGAAGAAAGAACCACCGGGATTCTTTATTGCAATGAGACACCTTTCTTCTTCAGCCAAGACGCATCCTCCTACACAATCACACGGTGAGGACATAACTCATCGGACTCCCCCTGCAAGTCATTCAAAGGGCGGCAACTGGCCCGCTAAGAAATAAAGCCAGTTTAGTTATGCATAAAATGATGTGAATAATCTAATTCAAATGTGGAGCCGTTGTTAGTAAAAAAAATACATTATTTGCTAAGGCTAACAAAATGAACTTGACCTTCAAAATCTAAACTGTGCCAATAAAATAGGAACTAAGCGAGACACAAAATCTCGCTTAGTTCTCTCTGATCTATGTTGTAAGTTTTAAGTCTATGGCAGAATTTCTAATTCTGAAAGACTGTGAGCTCACAGAAATATATGAAACGACTTAACGCCAGGTTCAGGCAAGAAAACTACTTTATTAGGTTTAGGTAACAAAACTACTTCTTTAGTTTTAGGTAAGAAAACTATTTCTTTAGGTTTAGGCAACAAAAGTACTTCTTCGTGTAGGAGACACAACTACTTTAGGTTTAGGAAACAAAACTACTTCAGGTTTACGTAACAATACTACTTTCAAAAACCAAAGATTATAGTTTGGGTTAAAAGAACTATGTCTGTTACAGTATACAATTTTACATGCCAAAATAAGGACTTTTGGTCTCATGGGTGAAAGTTCTGTGTTGTTAGACGACACTCTCATATCTGTGCATTCATTGAAGCTGGAGTATGGAAGTAATTACCTAAGCTTAGCATAAAGACAATAGCACTAGCACTAACTGCTGAACAATATTCAATGGCACATGCACTTTATGATGATGCACTTATTTATCTGTCTACTTGTGATATGAATGTTTTTAATGGTTGTTTTCAATGTTTGTCTTTACTGCAAGAGCTGCTAAACTGTTTTTGTGACAATGACAATAAAGTATTCTATATTCTATAAAGCCTAGAAACAGCCAGACTGGTTGAAACTTGACAATTCTTGGCCATTGGCTAGTCACAGTGACTGAATTGTCTACTGGTTGCCCGGCAACCTCATTTCCAGACAGGAATTCAGGAAGTCATTGTGTCACATCATAATGTAAATAAATGAAGAAACTCATGAAAGGTGCTATTGGTGATCTACAAGGCAGCATGGGAAGCAGAAGTGAGAAACCTGAAAACAGTCTGGTCTCTTGGCGGAATTATTTCCAACTCTCTGCTGTATTCTAAGAGTACTAAGAGTAACATCAACAGATCATTTTTAATAGACACCTATGTTTGAAAAACCCCAAAGTAATCACTTTGACAGATAGATGAAGCCAGCAATGTTTTAGATTCCATGTTGGAAAAAGTCAACTAAATGTCCAAACTATGACTGTCACCATTTCACTAAATTAAAAAAAAATCTTTAATTTAAAAAGGCTGAAGGAGTATTTGTTGGTTGCAGTTTGTAAAAACAACACTCACAGTCGGCCCCTCCTCCACAGTGAGTGGATGCCAGCCCCAAATTTATTCTTGTATTGGAACAAGCTTCGTCCAATCTCTGGCCAAAAGGTGGTATTACAACGTCTGAGTTTGTCACATGGTGAAATTGGTCCTGTAAGGATGTTTTCCCCATGGGGAATTGGTAAGGGACATCAACACACACACACAATTTTATATATATATATATATATATATATATATATATATATATATATATATATATATATATATATATATATATATATACATATACATATATATATATATATATACATATACATATATATATATATATACACACATATACACACACACATTGGTAAGGGACATCAACACACACACACAATTTTATATATATATATATATATATATATATATATATATATATATACATATACATATATATATATATATATACATATACATATATATATATATATACACACATATACACACACATATATATATACACACACATGGACCAAAATTATAACGCATGATCAAATAATTAACGCCGTTAATTGATTGAAACGTTAACGCGATATTAACGCGTTAACTTGCCCAGCCCTAATATATATATATATATATATATATATATATATATATATATATATATATATATATATATATATATATATATATATATATATATATATATATATATATATATCGCGTTAACGTTTAACGTTTCAATCAATTAACGGCGTTAATTATTTGATCATGCGTTATAATTTTGGTCCATCTTCGCGCTTCCATAGCCTTGCCGGACTATTTGCCGACTTGAGCCAGACGCGAAAGCACGTATTGGTCTGTAGTTTCTGTCCTTAACGAGCACCGCACGAGCGAGTGGCCTCTCAAAGTTTTACAAGCGGTCACCGGCAGCTCGTGCTACAAGCTCAGGGTCCCCGCATTGAACATTAATCGCGCAAAGCCGCCGCTGATACCTTAACGAGCACCGCGCGAGCGCGTGCAAAAGCTTCACAAGCAGTCACCGGCAGTTCGCGCTGCAAGTTCGGCGGACCCGGATTGAACAATAATCGCGCATGCGCAAAGCATGCGCCGCTGGTACCTGTCAGCTGTCCTTCACATCTCCACCTCATTCAACCAGACATTAGTGCACTTGTTCAAGTCAACACAGACTGGACTTTTCTTACTGAGGAAGAAAAACTGAACTAAAAACATGAAAAGCACTTATTGCTTTTGTATAAAGTGAATCAATGGCTGGTCTTTAATATCTTTAAGGTAAGCAACATATATATATATATATAGATAGATAGATAGATAGATAGATGGATGGATGGATGGATAGATGGATAGATGGATAGATCTATCTATCTATCTATCTATCTATCTATATATATATATATATATATATATATATATATATATATATATATATATATATATATATATATATATGCTCCAGAGTGCTGTTATATTGTTCTGTAACATTACTTTAAAATAAAAGCATGCAATGCACAGTTTTTTACTTCATTGTTGAATTTGCCGCATAATGCGATTAATCCACTTCATTGAGGCTTCATGCTCTACTTGAAAATGTCATAGCAAACTTTAACACAGCATATGACAGAAGAACATACACGGAGATCACAGGAGAAAGAAATCTAACATTTTCAATGACCTCATTGTCATAATCATAATCTGTATCCTTTTGATGTCCAGATGAAATATAAATTGATAAAAAGGTTAACCTCAACTCCTAACTAACTGGATAGCTGGTTGACTTGTGACACAGGGAACAGCCGCTCGGAGCTTGGCATGTCCAGGTGCTTTTAGTTTAAGTTTTTTGCTCAGAGCTCAGCACTTGACAAGCCGGAGGGAGGTGCAGTTAAGTATTTCCGCTGGGTCAGGAGTCACCAGATCAACCTTAAAGCCTTCAGCCAAAGACAGTTTTAGCAGCTCCTCCACAAAACCCTGCATATCCACGATATCGCTCAGGTTCCGCTGCATGCTCATGATGTCATCAGACTGCGTGAGCGCCGGGCTGGAGACGACCAGCCCCCGGTAGCGCTGCTTGTCGTACTGGTCCAGCGGGAGTTCGTCGGGCCTTGGCACCCACTCTAGCTTCAGCCTGTTCTGCGTCGGGTTACACGGACAGGGGCTTGTGAGACCCTGGGAGGTTCGGTAGGACAAGCGCTCACATAGGAGGGCCAGAAAGGCCCCCCAGGTACAAAAGAGGTCCACTGTGAAGGCTTGCACGGAGCACGTGCGGAGCTCGTAGTTTTCCGGCCCGTGGCGCAAGTTAAAGTGGAGAATGCGGACCTGGAACGAAAGGGCAGACTGTGCTGACTACAGATTCTCAAGAGTGCACACAAACAAAAGAACCGGTCTGTCCGTGTCCCTGAATGTGCAAAAACACATCTTCTATTCACATACTGTATTTATGGTCAACACAAACTGACTTTCAAAAAAAGGTTCTCAAGGTCAGTCATACCTATAGTTTTATAATCACTCTCTAAAAAGGCAGGCTGGTGAGACTGTTGAACCTAATTGAAATTTTAATTCAGGTTAAAAAGGGAAACATTTGATATTTTGAGGAATGCGCTTATCAAAAATAAGTTCTGAAAAATGTAAAATGTCAAACTATTTCTTAAAGATTTCCTTTTTAAAATGTTAGGAGTCGATACTCCATTTAGTTTAGTTCTGAACCTCCAGATCTCAGCAATGAGGGTTACTGGAGGGTTTAATCTCTTCTATCTGGATTAACTTTTTATTTAGCTTTAAATTTTTCTTTAAAATTAATTTAGAAACCCATTTAAGTACTTTGAGATAGAGAGCAGTTGCTGCCGTCACCTTTTTTGTTTCCGATTGGTGAGTTCCAGAACCCCGATGGCACCGTTTCGGTTATCGTATGTTGTACACGGTCTCTGCACAAATTTCAATTTGGCGCATGGCGCTTTTGCCGACCCGTGGCTTCAGCACCATGCAGCATTTGGTTTTAATTAGTTGGTTATTAACTAGCTTAGTTATTTGACGTTTCAAAAAAGGTGATTTCAGGATTGACAGGTGCTTAAGTAAGAGTTAAGTATTCACGACGCGGGGAGTTCGGGAATTACAAAGAGTAGAAACTTGGCGAAGAGATGTAACTTCACATCACCGTAGTTTCAAACATGAAGCTAACTGTAAAAGGTATGTATATGTAATACTATTGTGTGTTGTATAATCGATCCTGTTTAAGGAAAAGATTCATTCCCTAAAATTATTTCACAATGCATGAGACCCATTGAGTTCATTCAATTTAAACAAAACTGTCACATTGCTCCAACTTTTAAAAAAAAACACCATACCTTGGAATCAACATTCACCACAATCATGGCCCCTAGCGGCCCTCCTATGAGGCTAAGAGGCACTGACGCCTCGTATCGACAAATGTCCTCCAGTAGGGGTTGTATCTGGAAGAAATCAGCCTCCCTCCGCAGCAGCGGCAGCTCTGAGAAGCCGTTCGGCAGGTCAAGGGCGCTGGAGCGCAGGTAGTTCAGAATGTACCGGAACACTTTCCCGTCTCGATCTATGAAGACGTTTCCTTCGTTGTCCCTCAGCACAGGGATTTGTCCGGTGAACATCGCGCCAAGCATGGAGTCGCGGCAGCGGGTCAGCGTGTCCAGGGTGGTGGTGTAGACTTCCCCGCCGACGTTTAGCATCACTGGGTCCTGGAGAGAGTTCCTGTTGCTGTTGCCGTCCGGTGAGTTGAGGTTCGGCATCTTGGAGGCAAGGCGATCACGAAGCCCTGTGTCCGATGCTGTTACTGGGAGGACGAGGATCCCTCGGCAAGACAGAGGGGATGTGTCAAGTGCTTCTTTTGTTAGTAGTAGCCAGGATACGGCCAAGTTGGAAAAGATGTGAGGAAATCTGCCAAGTCTTGCTTCCAAAGGTGAAGAGTTTCAAACATGAAAAAAAGAATGCTGCCACCCTTCTCATTTGTGCCATGCAAACATATCATCCTTAAAAGTTCCTGTGATTTTCTGCAGTTCACTGTATATCTTTTTTGACGCTGAGTGAAGTCCGCTAACAGCAGGCCGACAGTCTGACTGTGTTGACAGCAGAAAGGCAGCAGGGCCACGGTGACCAGACTAGCATGCTAATAACTGGACACTTGTGGCTCCACGAAGCTCGCTTTTATTCTCATACCCCCTGATCGCTCGCTCTCGCTCTCTCCCTCTCTCTCTCTCTGAAATGCACCCCTTAAAGTGACAGACAGAACATTGAATGTGCTTTTGTTCCCCTGTGAACAAATGAACAATGTCACAGACACTTTTCATTTCAAATGCCCTTGTATTTTTTCCAAAAAATAGAATCTTGAAAACTTCAACTGAAAGGATGAGTGAGAGAAAGAAGCTCAACAGGATGTCATCTGGTGTGAAAAATGCATCCACAACAAACTGCACATGCAACAAATAATTGGAAGTTGGCTGTAATATTTTGGGTCACAACAGTGAAAACCTATAATTTCCTAACATCTGAGATGGACCATATGTGCCTTTACGGTCAGGACCAGTGTTAATTTTATTTTTTAAGACTGAAAACAAATACAAATAATCCCAAAAATGTGAAAGCCGGCCAAATTAGTTTTTTGAGTTGATTTCTAATCAGAAACGTTTAATTGCCAAGTAAGTTAGTACAAACCAGAAATTTGTCCTGGCGGAAGGTGCATCATAACGACAACAACAACAACAACAAAGAACATTAACCTATACAAGTGAAAGTATAAACATTTAGAAAAATTTTGGATTTTGAATTTACTAGATTGACCTGTTGCTCTACTGTTAATAGGAAGAAGTTACATCAAGTAACGTTCTGTCTGTCAGTAATGTTTGGAATTTTTTTAATTTATGGATTCATTTAATGTACTGAGAGTTGGATAAGGCAGCAACACAACAGCGGAGACCAAATATGAAAACTTGCAGGTAGCACGCTGACATCTATAGAAAGGTAAGCTAACGCGTATGTTATGTTGTGTTCTATCCAAAGGAATGCGAAAGTTTCTGGGTTGATGATCGAACATCTAAAGAAAAATCAATTTTAGTAAACGAGCAAGTGAATTGGCTACGAGTCGGCAGTAGAGAGAACAGTTAGAACAGGGGCGACTGTGGCTCTGTGTTTAGCATTGCAGTCTTTCAATCAGAGGGTTGGGGGTTTGAACCCTGTCTCTGCTAATCCACGTTAATGTGTCCTTGAGCAAGACACTTAACCCCGGATTGCTCCCGTTGCTGTTTCTACGGTGTATAGAGCAAAAATGTAAGTCACTTTGGATAAAAGCGTCAGCTAAAGGAAATGTAATGTAATGTAACAGTTAGCTGCGCTAATGCTAATGCTAAGTGAGTGGGAATGGCGGGAAAACACTGACTTTCTTTACGATAATAATATTGTCTCCACAGTACACAGTGTATGAACGAATATGTGTTTTCACCTGTATGTGGAGTATAGTCCTGTCAATGGCGTGCGCTTGAAGCAAAGTCACGGTGCACCCGCCGAATCCTCCGCCAGTCATCCGGCTGCCAAATACCCCCTTCACCTCCATGGCTGCAGACACCAGCTCGTCCAGCTCCCTGCAACTCACCTCGTACAAATCTCTGACACAGGCACACCCGGTTAGCACACATGCCTCTCCCACATCCGGACCTCAACAGTGACTCGAGGCAGCTGCCTTAGCGTTTACCTGAGGGAGTTGTGGCTCTGCACCATAAGCTCGCCAAACTTTTTGTAGGATCCTCTCTTCAGGGCTTCAGCAGCCTGGACGGTTCTTTCTATCTCCTCAATCACGTGACGAGCTCTCCGATATGTTACGTCATCCAGTATGTCCCTCGCCTCTGAAAAGATAGAGAGGTTTGGCCTTCACGCTATGTCAGACTTCAGTGAACTTAAAGAGCATTGGATGTTAGTTTACATGAATTTCATATATCAATATAAATATGGCAGCAAACAACTATTGTGATGCCAATGGGGAAGAGTCTTAAAACGTAAACAACTCGGTTGTGCCAGCCCCAATCTTTTTTTCAAAAAGTGGCTTTCCCAGAAAGAAAAGTTAAGCGAAAGGAGATATGCTGCCTCTCCAAAAACATTACACGTTCTTCATAAGGTGTTGGTAGGTGAAATGAAAGGAGGATAACAAAGGGCAGGAATTATGACTGCAAGATAGTCCATAATAGAGCAGGATAGGGCGAAATAAAATAAGACAGA
>NW_027176219.1:0-315000 GCF_023055335.1 Clinocottus analis | reverse complement strand
CTCTTAACCAGTAACACAAAGACTGATGTTTACACATCTGAGCAAAATTTAACATTATACTTGTTTATTAACTCTAAGATTATTCAAATAGCTCTAGTGGTTGCAGAGACACACCCATTTTAGTTTGGGTATGTCATTTTCAAGCAGAAACCTAAAAAGAGGGTCGGTGCTTAAAAGGTTGTTCCCCTTTAAACTGGATTCAAGGAAACATGCTTCATGATTGAGATTTGAATGACAAATACAAGCAAGAGAAATATAATGTGGAACATGTTTTTTTATTATTTTTTTCCCTGTAAAAAAAACAATCAAAACACGTCATTTGGAAGTATCCGTTAACAGTTTGGTTAAGAGCATTACTCAAATACTATATGGCATCTGGCAGATTCTTCACTTTGTTCAATTATTTTAATTCCATTTCTATTCCATTACCGTGCATGTTACCTGTGTCAATAAATAACACCAGATTGACGACTCCACAGCTGGTTTACGACCTAGGCAAACAAAAAACGTCAAATATAATAAACTACAATGATGTCAATGTTTGTATTCGTACAGTTACAGCTTTTGTTATCATGACTTGCTACAGTTAAAAAAACACACACACACACATTTGGTATTTAACCACATAGTTCTTAGACTTACCAGCTCATGATGCAAGTGCAGTGCAACACAGAGCCCAGATTTGTCCTGAATGGTTCAATATTAGCAATGGCCCAATTTTATATGAGCTGTCTGATATTCTGCTTTATCAAACTGATAAAGAATCTGGAAAAAATTCTGAATGTCATAATGCCAAAGTGTTTTTTTTTTCTTCAAGAATTTAGAAGATTGGAGACCAATACAGATCTTCCTTCATCTCTATAGCACAGTTCTAATTCACGTAAGCTTTCTATAACGCCCATTGCTAGGATGCATTACGAACAGCTTTTTTTCTATTATAGTTGAGAGTTTTAATACATTATAATATTAGTTGATATGCATCATAAAACCTGTTAAAATGCATTATAATGTCATTGTAAAGGACTAAAAGTGGACATTGTTTACTTTAAGAAATGCAACTAAAAAAACATTATGCAGGAACACACTTTATAATGTGTCATGATCATTGTTATAAAGCATTAGATAAACGTGGGTTCTTATAACTATGATTATATAGTGCTATAAGCACATTAAAACGCATTATAAGTATGTTTATAATGCATCACAGACATGGGTGTCATAGACAGTGTGGCCAAAAATTCCAGCAGATTCTTCATAAGATCCTAATATAAATATTTATAGTTCCTCTTGTCACATGTAAATCGACAAAATATGAATGTTCTAAAAACAAAACAAAACAAAAATAAAAACAACACTGTGTAACTCCTTTGCTTTGACATAATATTCTTCATGAGATTATCCTAGTATACATATTCATAGTTCTTCTCGTCATGTGAAAATCAACAAATTATGAATGTTCTAAAACAAGACTGTGTAAAACCTTTACTTTAAGCTACAGCAGATGACTTAACAGTGATGTCTCACATAGAGACGCGTCTTAAAATCTGTTCAAGCACTGACACTAATACAGCACTTATGTCACAGTGGCCAGGATTACACTGCATAACATGTATCTAAATACAAAGTAAACTATAGACAAAGTAAAATAAAGCTAAGAAAGGTTATTGCCACTATGACGCACATGCACGTATGTCTCGTCTAAGAAGCTAACAATAAGGCAGCAGATGTATCTAGTGCATCATCATCTATTGCATAATAGAGACAATTATATTTATAGTACAATAACTCTAGATGGCTACTTAATAACATAGTTAGGTCACTCCTAAAAGATAGGATGAACAAATTGATTGTGTCAAGCTAGAATACAGTCACTTTAAATCAAACGTTTAACTAAAGAAGTTATCTCCTGAAAACATATTTTACATTTAACGTAACACACCCAGCTACATTATTAAAGTACTGAAATGAAATATAACGGCCACTTGTACCCTTTATTTGATTATTTGATTTAATTGATTTGATTTGTGTGTTTAGTTTAGTTTGTTTATTTCATTGGATGTCTGTAGGTGTGGGATGCTGCTACTCTGACAAAACAATTTCTCCTTGGAGATTAATAAAGTACTTTTCATTATTTCTATAGCGCATGTCGGACAGGCATAAATGTTTCTTCATAATCAATTCTACATATTGATTATATTGGGTAAATTGCCATTTTTTAACCAATTATCAAATTTCAACGGTTTGTATAATATCTTACGAAAAGTGAGTTTGTTGTTTTTACTGTATTTTCCTCCGAATGTCCAGCAACACAAGCGATCAGTGTGCCTTTGTAAGTCCCTGCAGTGGATGTAACTACCTGGCTAGGTTTCAGAACATGTTGTGGTTTGGGTCAACATAACCATGAAAGTGGCGTCACTTACGCGTGGAACCTACGAGACAAATACACTACAATTGCGTTAAAATAATAATTTGGGTAAAACAACTACGTAACATAAGTACAGAACTTTTGGGTTAAAACAACTACCTAGCTAGTATAAAAATCTACGAAGAGTGTACAAGAACAGCGTGCATATTTACAGTTGGAGATGTATTAGGATATGGTCCTGATGCCTCTATACATTTACAGTAACAGTTATTAGAAAGCCTGTAACATGTTCTCAGATTACCTGCATAACCTGGTTTCTCTGAGTAACCTAGTTACTAAATTGCTGGTTACGAGTATCATGTGATCTTAAGTAATACACTGGCAGTAAACCTACACATGAATTAGGGCCTAAATCTTTTTTTGCCTGGATCTGAGCAGATAGGTCCGGGGAACAGCAGGCAGCTTCCACGCTTCATGTTGCTACTGTACATGGTAGAGATGGACCTAGGGTTTCTTGGCTGTAGATTTGGCCGGTGACTTAGCTGATGCTTTTGAGGGACTGCTTTGGCATTGGGTGACCTTCAGGTGAATAAAGAGGGAGGAGGGTGAGAGGCTGGAGCCATCCAGCTTGAGCAGTCGGATGTGACGGTAACCTGCAGAGAGAAAAGAAAGGACAAACTGAATCGGGCACTGACTGACGAAAAGGCGCCTTGAAGCGCGTCTTCTAGTGTCATTAGTAGGAGGTCTAGTTAGTTGCTATCAGCCAGAGTTATGTGGTCTGTTTGGAGAACAGAGCTAACAGCTATCCTAATTCAGCTAATGGTGCTGACAGCTAACGCAAACACAGCAAGTCTGACAGTTTTTGTTCAGAGGAAGCTTTAAACCAGTGGTTCTCAACTGGTCTGGCTCCAGGACCCACCTTAATGACAAGCTGCGACCCAAATCGAGGAACATTCTCAACATCTCCAATGTATTAAATGAAAAGATGGTACAGTTTGAACCTTAGATAGTATGGAGACAGTAGTGTTACATGCTGTGATTGTGTGTGTGTAGGGGTGTTGAAGGTGCATAACAAAACAATAAGATAAGTAACAGAACCTAAACTAACTCTGCGGCCCAGGTGCATAATAGTAAACGGCCGTGCACGCGCGTGAACGGCAGCACACGTGAACACCCACTAACGTGAAACGGCCGCCCGTGTACACGATCGTGAACGGGTGCGCCCGCGCCTTAACGGCCGCGTGAACAGCCGCGTTAACGTGTTATTATGGTCGCGTACACGTTCGTGCGTGTGTGTGCGTGTGTGTGCGTGTGTGTGCGTGTGTGTGCGTGTGTGTGCGCGCGCGTATGTGCAGGTCACTTTGGTTACAGACCTCAGGATTAACAGCATCACTGACGTTCACATTCTAAGGGTCAACAAATGGTTTTGTAGACACTCAGAACCCAATAATATCAGGTGTCTCACCAACTGTGCTTGTGGATCAATGGTTTGCATCTCTGTCTTAGAAGCAAAGGGTCAGTGGTTCAAACCCCACCTATGGCTGACTTTAATGTCCCAAAAAAAAAAACTTTTTTTTTTCTTCTGTTGCACTGGACACCCTGGCGGGCCGGACCGTGTGTTTGACACTCCTGATTTAGATGATGCAGTTTTCCTTTCAACTTTTCCAATTATACATTTAAACGACAAGGATTTTCAACAGTTCAATTAAATGATTTTGAACTGTAACATTTTTCAGCAGGTATTTTGCCTTTTCTATATTTTCAGTAATTATTTGCTATTTAATTATATATTCATTTATTCCGCTATTTTCAGCTATATTAATATATTCAGCTATTTTCACATATATTCAGCTATTCTTTCATTTTCAAATATATTCAGCTATATTTAGCTAATTTAAGCTATATTCCACTATGTTCAACTATATTCAGCTATTTCTTTCAAATATTTCAGCTATAAGCTTCAGCTTTTTGCATTCCAATGCATTTTCTGCAGGAAATGCTCTTTCTAGTTTTTATTTTGATAAAAAGCTGAATAATTTTAAAATTTTAGAAAATATGAAAAATGTAAAAGCGTAGATTAATAGCTGAAGGTTTTGTCAACATTTCAAATTTTAAATATTGTCTCAAGCTCAACGTATGAAGAAACTGTAAACGTTTGAAGTTGAAGATGATTTGAAGATTTCCTCATTGGGTCCCATTATAAAACAAAAATCATAAAAAGCTTAATAATTTGGAAATTTGAAAAGTCAGAAATATGAAAAGTCATAGCCATCGTGTCCTTAAGTAGCTGAATATTTGAATAATTGAACTTTTTTCTGTAGCTGAAAATATGAAGGAGTAGTTACGGTCCAAAATACGGATGGATGGAGTGCACTTTTTTAGTTCATACATACTGGCACCCTCAAACATTGGTAGCTACTGTCCACTTAAAAGCCAAACCCTACCATCCCCACACGCACCTGTACGTAGACTTGTAAAGGGCAGGGTGAATTGGCCCAGGAAGTCATTGCTTGAGGTGTAGTCATGGTCCTCCACCATAAAGCGAACCAGTGCCAGGTCAGGGACATGGACGGTAAAGTTGAAGGTGCAGTCCCATCGTGGGTTAAAGCCTGCAACAAGAAAATACCTTATAACAGACTTATTCGCACTAAATTGGTGCAATTTTACTTGCTTATGCTAAATCATGCTCATGCAGTAAGTGCTTCACAACCTTGATGTACCCGCAAAGCCTTGTCAGACAAGCTCAAGTACCCCTTTATCTACATCACTTTAAATTGATTTTAAACTGGATGGTATTTGAAACTATCAATTGTATAAAAGTGAATACTGTCAATGTTTAGGTTAGTTTGCATTCCTATGACTACCACTTGGAGTTGTAGACTGATTTAAGTTTTTCAAACATAGTCACATTACAGTTTTTTTCTGTTTTGTATTAGCTACAATATCAACTGTATAACTATCTGAAGCTGTGTAGAAGTTCCTATATGATGCTAATTGCGACATTGGGTCATTTTTCAATAGGGTGGGCATTTACCATTGTTGTCGACATAATGAGTTTTCTTCTTATTGTTGTCTATGGGAACACCGTGTATCTCCACCCACACCTGAGGGTCCACAATTGAGCTGGGTTTGTCCCATTCTGGTTTAGGTAACTGCTGAGCTGAAATGACCTAGAATAACAATAAAATCAGAGTTTTATTTCATTAGATTAGAATGAAGCAAGAAGTAACAGTTCTGACACGTTTTTTGAGTAAACTCTTGTAGTATAGATTTCCTGTATGGCTTGTGTTTGTCTTCAAATGCAGTTAGTTAACTCCCTAGAACCATTGCAGTCAGAAACATCTGGGCCAGTCACGATGATTACATTATCAACTTATTGTATGATGAATGGACTTAACCTTGATAACTTTTTCATTAACATTTTATTGTACAATATATAGACATGATCTTAATGATTTTTACGTTATTGACAATGTTTATGTGATAAAAATATCGTAGAATAATGGAGATGACCTCGATCAGTTATAAACCACATCACATGATGTATGAACATGACGTTAACTTATGTTACCAAATATGGACAGACTTTTATCCTTTTTTATCTTATTGACTTTCCTATTCTTAAATTGATAATAAAACAGTCTTAAAATTATAATAATATAGTTTATCGCGATTATTTCTGGGACAATATTTATACATTGTGTTTATGTTAATTATTTTATGTTATTGTCCAGGCCTAGAAACATCTATTAATCAGCCTTAAACTTCTTCAGTAATTTCTTCTTGAGGAAAATCATGATATTTCTGATGCAAAGTAGTGAAAATAGTTATGGAATCTGCAGTTTCGTCTATTTCGCTAGAGGCTACTCATTTCAGGCAAGCATAGTTCAGGGCATCTTACCCGAACAGTGAGCAGAACAGGTCTGTGTCCAGTACCTCCACCAACGTTCTCCGGGTTGAAGGTGGTGTCGGGCTGGCACATGAATGGGGGCTTCAACACGTACCCACACTGACTGTTCTGCAGGAACCTTCCTTGGTTGAGGTCCATCTGCTCACCAGGTGTCTGAAAATTCAAAGCAACTGGAGAAAACACAACAGTGTTACCAGCATACAACAATCATGTTCTGGGTGTAGGATGTGTGGGGCATGGGTAGCACACAATGAGATGTCTACTAGTAACAACTCTTGTTGACTCTGTCTTCTCTGGCTTCTTTTGTGATTAGAACTACATTAAATAAGTTCTTACCAATTTGACAGCCTGCATTCCACATCTCTTGAGGGTTGTAGTTGGAGGACTGGAGGCGCTGGCCTGATGGGTAAATCCTGCTCAGCTTGTGGCTGTTGTGACGGACAAAGGATATTCCTGGAGGGACAGGGCAAGAAAAGTCCACTTTATTTAGTAATTGTAAGCTAAAGAAAGACTAATTTTGCTTTTGTCCTGGTACCGCCTGAACAAGGTAGAATCAATCGATAACTGTTTGTATCAACCAAATCTTAATAATATGTGGGCAGCATGCAAACTATTTTTCTTAACTTTTTAGGAAGTTCTTCCACCAATATTAAGTGCCTTAAAAGCTGTATTCTCTCCACCGACCATCAGGGGGCGACTCAGGTTACAAAAGAAGTCTATAAAAGTCTTGTATAGAAGTCTATAAAAAAGGACTCTACTTCTCTCTTGATTTATTCTCTATATAATATAATATAAATAGTCCATAATGCAGGATGTGCTTTAGGGAAGGCTCACTGTGAATGACAGGTCATTGCCTCTCCCAGAGCCGTATATGGTGTTCTACAACACTCCTCCGCATTCCAAATATGGTAAGTTCAGTTAATTGGTGGCGAAAAAAAACATTGTTACGGTCGTAATCCAAGACGGCAATGGCAAAATCGCCGAACTCAAGGCTTCAAAACGACAGTGCACAAACCAATGGGTAACACAACAATGTCTATGTCCACTTCTTATATACAGTCTGTGGTATATGCCTGCAAAAAAATAGTAAGTATTGTAGTATTTCTGTGTTTTGTTCAGTGTGTCAACAAAAACGTGCCAGAACACGATTAGCAAAAAGTACTTTTTTTTTTTTTTTAATCCGTTACTTATTCATTCTCTCTTTCAAACTCTCAAACCAGAGTTGGTGATTGTTGTGGTAAAGTGGAAAGACTTTTATTTTGTATCTGTTTGGGTGTTGTGTGTTTGAGGTTAAATGACTGATGACTCTTTGCTTTGAGAAGAGAATAGTAATCATATTTGGTACGTAAGTGAATTATGATAGTTGTCCAAACATTTTTATTGATTTTATTTATCATATATTCACTTTGACGGGTGTCACATAGCATCACTCCAGACAAATGGGGCTATATTAGCGCGTCCACTCTGGAGTCGTGTTTCCATCACTGCTGATCTAAGTAAATTTTATGAGAATTAATGCTGATTGTAATCTTTCCGCGAAAGACAAAAGTGGGGTGTTATTTATCCAGTGCGAAGGAGCTTTACGTTAGTTAAATGCACACATCATACCTGAGTCCTTCACGTGCCTGAGCGCATCACTTTCAGAGAAAGAGGACATGTCATTGGCTGAACTTTTGGCTGCTTGCTCAAAGCTTTTAAAGGGAACACTGCGGGTGTACACCACCAGCTCCGACAGCTCTGGACTCAGCTTAGACACACCTGGCTGTGATGATACACATACATACACACAAAGCTGTCACACTACACACCAAAAAAAAACATGCTTGGGCTATTGCTGCTGCTGCTGGTGTTGGACTTACCTTCTTGTCCTCTGTCTTTCTGCTGGGTTTGCCTTCGGCGTGGCGAGCCTCCTCCTCCTCCGAGGAGCTGAGATCTGAGGAGCTGGACGAATGCTCCGCCACCACGCGTTCCCGTTCCTTCTTCCCCTTTACCAGTATTTTACCCTTAAGATCCTGTACACACAACCAACACATTTACACAAACGATACATAAACAACTTAAAAATTATACTTTATTCGCTTCAAAAACCACACGAACGGCAGCTACAGCCACCATGATTGATACATTAAGATCTCCACTCTTACTATAGTAATACAGCTATTACCAGTGGCGGCCAGCCAATAGAGGGCCACGGGGCCCGGCCCGGCCCCACCCACCTTGAGCCACCCAAAAAAAAAAAAATTGAATATATATATATATATATATATATATATATATATATATATATATATATATATATATATATATATATATATATATATATATAGTATATATATATATATAGTGCGAAGGAGCACTATATATATATATATATATATATTTATATAGTGCTCCTATATATATATATATATATATATATATACATATATATATATATATATATATATATATATATATATATATATATATATATATTCGTGATGCTTCAAAAACCACACGAACGGCGGCTACAGCCACCATGATTGATACTTTAAGATCTCCACTCTTACTATAGTAATACAGCTATTACCAGTGGTGGCCAGCCAATAGAGGGCCACGGGGCCCGGCCCCACCCACCTTGAGCCACCAAAAAAAAAATAAAAAGAATTGAAATATATATATATATATATATAGTATATATAGTATATATATAGTGCGAAGGAGCACTATATATATATATATATATATATATATATATATATATTTATATAGTGCTCCTATATATATATATATATATATATATATATATATATATATATATATATATATATATATATATATTTGTATTAGTTATAAAAATAAAAATAGTAATAAATATTTCGTATTGTAGTATTTTGAGCTATGAAATATACCTGGTAATATTTAGAAAAAATAGGATATCTGCCCAAAATATCTGCTTTTCCTGCTTGTCCTCTCTGCTCATTCACCTCTCTGCTGCTAGTTCACGTCTCTGCTGCAAGTGCACGTCTCTGCTGCTAGTGCACGTCGTGGGGCCAGATCAATTTGGCCCAAAAAAGGCGGGTCTAAGAAGCAGTTCAGCCAATCACTGATCAAAAAAATAAATGAGAGACATGGATGGATGGATAATTTATCCAATTAGCGCCCTAAAAAAGACTTGCGGGAGGGCAAGCCCCAGGTTGGCCCCAGACTGCTTGTCCCTGTCTCTCTCGCTCTCGTCAGGGCAGAAGAGGCGCGCACCGGCCATTTTAACAACAAGACAGTGTCGAGCAGAGTCCACCTGGTCCCAGATAAGCCAAAAAACAACCTTCCATCATTATCTGAACTGCTTCATCAGAACAAAAGCAAGTCATAATCCACCAGCAAGGTAGTTGGGCTGCACGGTGGTGTATTGGCTAACACTGATGCCTCACAGTAAGGGGGTCTGGGGTTTGGATCCTGGTCTGGGCGGGTTTTGGATTCTGGTCTGACAGGTCCTTCTGTGTGGAGTTTGCATGTTCTCCCCGTGACAGCGTGGGTTCTCTCCGGGTTCTCTGGCTTCCTCCCACAGTCCAAAGACATGCTGCATAGGTTAATTGGACTCTAAATTGCCCGTAGGTATGAATGGTTGCCTGTCTATATGTCTGCCCTGTGATGGACTGGCAACTTGTCCAGTGTGTACCCTGCCTTCGCCCCTTGACAGCTGGGATCGGCTCCAGCGCCCCACGACCCTAATGAGTATAAGCAGTTCAGGGTCTCAACCAAGAGAGAGACGCCGCTCACAAGTGCTGCTCAAACGCAACTGGGAGGTCAGATGTTAGAAAGTGTGTCAGAGTGAAGTCCTCATGTAGGAATCTCAATGAGCCGTCAGCTATTTTTAACCAGATCCACATTCTACTGAAAAGTGTCAACAACACTGTCTATCAGGACAAATCATTTGATCATCATTGTGTGGTTCCAAGTGTGTAGGCATAATCGGTCTCAAATTTATTCAGGAATTATTGGGGACGCACAATTACTTTCCACTGTTATGCACTGCACTACTGTCATTTGAAATGCTAACAAACTAACGGCCAGCCACCAGACAGAGATGTTTAAGTTTCACTTTTTGGGGGAGCAGCCATGCCGTTGCCTAACCCTACCCTACAGTGGCAGCCTGTGACAGAACCTTCATCTGGTTATAGAAGTGTCTTCCTTGCCTCTGGAGAAGGCCGGTTGTGAGGATCCAATCCCCTGAGGGGCTCGGTGAGCAGCTTGTCTCCAAGGATGGATCGCAGGTGTCGGGCCATCACCGCCTGCTGCTCCACGGAGCAGTGGTTCTCCAGGGACAGGATCAGAGGGTAGGGAGACACCTGGCAGGGAGGGATGATGACGTCGGGGACAAAAGGAGTTTGCCATAAGGAGGGAAATTATCTATTGAATTTACAGCCGGATTGTCAATTCAGATAAGCTCTTAGATTGCATTGATTTTAGGAATCTTTGTCAACACGATTAGCGGAGTACTCACTTTAAAAGCATATTCATTGATTGTCTCAATGACTTCGACAAAGGACACTTTGGAGGTCAGTGTGTGTCCATGATAGAGGACTGGCTCCCCTTTATCTCCATCCCAACAGTCCAGCTCCACACAGCGGCAGCCATGATTCAAGGCTCTAAGAGAAAAAAAAACATAATTAGGATAATTAGGTTTAATTAGTGAGTACTGGGACTCACTGATTAAATGGATGTCAATGGAGATTATCTATGTTCCCAGGGCCCTAAGTCCCCCGGTTAAATATTCTGCTTCCCCAGGTAAGCAGACAGCCCTTTAACTGAAACAAAGCTTCCATTGTCCTTTTAAAGCGATGGTTCCCAAACTCCACAAGTCAGTGAAGAAGAGGCAGCCAAACAGTATGCAGAGCCTTAAGCATCTCAGGGCAAACAACTTTGTCCCTACAGCTTCCCTTGTCACATTGATGTTGTTGTGTGTTGGTGACGATGTGTCTTCATTTGCTTGTGTTGTGTACATTTGCTTTTTTTTAATCTGCAGTGAGTTAAGCTCTTAGGGCCAAACATAAGATTGGATGAATCAGCTGTCTGATTTGTTGTAGCTGCCTATTTATTTGCTCTACCCAGCTTCGCAAGCTAAAGAGCAAAATAAAGTTCCTTACCGGATGTATGGCTCTGTGCTGCTGTCCCCAGTAAGCTGGTCCTTAGTGAGGTAGGTGTTGTGGGAGGAGGAAATGAAGTAGTGCGCCAGTGGACGTGTCATGTCTTGGTAAACCCTGGCATGTTCTGGGTCGAACGCACAGTTCTCCTTTGACAGCATGTACATCGTGAAACCATTGGGCGTCATGAACTGGTTCTTCTGGGCTGTACTGGGCAAAAGGCACAAACACATTTCAATAAAGGAGAGCAATTATTATACTGTATGCTGAGCAAACTGGTCATCAGAGTGCAGCTTGTAAAATACAGTTATATACAGTGATGTTGCACTTTGAACTTTCACCACCAAAATCAATTCAGATCATCCTTGGTGGACATTTGCTTCTTAAGAAATTCTCTAAAAGGCATTCTCGAGATATTGCATTCCCAGGAATGGCCGTACGGACAACCCGAAAAAATAATGCCTCGAAGGAATAAAAATATATCAGCAAGTCTCTAAACAAGTACCAAATGGTAGATTATTTGTATTGTTTATAATGCCCAGCAAGACGTGGAACATTTATTTGGATTTGTTTTCTTTAGTGGCAACTTAACTCATATAAATCCAATATTCGCTCTTCTAACTCTATTTTGCTCTCTACCAATTTCATGAGAATTTGGTGCCGGACAGGTAGCATCTAAAAGGTTTATCTAAGCCTGTTTTGCTTAACCAGATAGGACGGTAGTTTACAATACATTGTCTCTGAACGTCGTACCCCACTCATTGAGTTCATAGGTGAGGATGAGGCTTTGGGCGTGGATGAGTGAAGCGTCCTCCCCCTGGTCTTTTAAGAAGTCCTTCAGGTCCACGGTGGAAAGTACGCAGCTGTTTGCGGAGTAGTGGATGAACACAGCATCCAGCTCTGGTCTTCGTAACAACTCCCTGCAGAACACCTCAATCTCTCCGTGGTCCAGACGACCGTCGGCTGACTGGTCACATTTCTGTCAGGGGGAACAGAGTCCGACGCAGATGATTGCTCATTGGTTGTTTGTCAAGCTTGTCTTACTTCATCCAAGCGACACAAAGTTAATCAGATATGAGCGTGTGTTTTCCGTGTGTGTGTGTGTGTGTGTGTGTCTTTGTTTGGTGTGCTCCGCTACCTGGAAGAGGCTGCGGGCATACTGGTCACTCAGGTCAATATTGATCATCTGCAGCAGCGTCTGGACCTCGTCGTAGCTCATCTTATCGTCGTTGTTCTGGTCAGCCCGACTCAGGTAAGCATGAATCCAGGTGACACACAAACAAGGTCAAGGAAGCAGCAACATCTGGAACATGTGCAATGTTTGCTGGCGTTTAAGTAATACTTAAATATTCCAATAAGATACTTTGTGTTTGTATTGTGTGCTTTTTTTAGAACATTGCTATTCTCTATTGGATGTCATTTTCAATTAAGTGTACCACTGAAGAAAAAACATGAATATGTATGATGGTTTTGGGCATTTTAGACTGCTACAGAGTCCTAGAACATGGAAATGAGTCAGAATTTTGGTTTTACCGGTTTCTTGTCTCGTAATCAATAGTAAGACAAAAAGTGTTTTATGGATAGATGCTTGAAATAAGTTTGTGGTTAAATTAAGATATATTAATGTTTTTTTCTACAATATAAAATACGCCAGAAAATATTCCAGTTGTGACTTTTCGAAGCTTTTTAGATTCTTACAAAAGGCGGTTGCTAAAAATTGGCTAAATGAGGGTACCAATGTGTTTCTGACAATCACAGGTCTGTCTTTTAGCGTATTGGTGGTTACTGTAAGTCATACAGCTATGGCGTAGTTCCTTTACAGTTAACGTTAGCTATTTACTCCCACCGATTGCATTTGCGCTTACAAAATTATAAAGGTATCAAAAAACTTTATTTTCTGCAATAGTCTCAAATCAAATGTAAGATCCCACTGGCTCTTTGTCACATGCTATGCTAACTTCTTAGTTAGCACTGTACTGTCTCTCCATATATAGAGTAGACTGTTCTACAAATGAACAACAATAAGGATATTGGTCGAGTTTCTCCTTCTGGGTCATGTTGTCCACTCTCTCCTGCAGGGTCCGGATGCCGCGTGCCCAATGCTGAGCCTCCTCCGGGCTCTGGCAAAGGAGGTCCAGGCTCTTGCGGGGCCCTTTGAAGACCACCGTCAAACACCGCTGCTCGGGGACGGAGCCAACCATCTGCCGCAACATCTCTGACTGGCAGCCCTCGCGGACGCACTCCACCTCCGTGATGGAGACTGAGGATGTGTGAGGGGGAACGGAGGGAAAGAGCAAGAAAAAACAAGTAAAGAAAGAGCAAGAATTGGCTAGTTAATTAACCATCAACCAGTATTACGCACTATCGATGGATTATGGCTTATGGAAAATTCCTTTAGGCCTTTCCTTTTAATTTCTCACCTTTCTGTGTATCTTACACACCGTGATAAAAACATTGTAAAGGACGTATAGGGCCACAATTCTGTGTATCATCACGCAAATAAGTCCACTACTTTCACACAACCGATGATTATCCACATATTAAAACACTTTTATATTTACCTCTCTGACAAGTGGCTTTTTGCTGACTCTGACATCACTGGAGGAGAACTAATGAGACCAAAGTGAACCTTCCCCAGTCACAAGCATCTTCATGCTTGAATAAATGCATCACACAATCACAGCTCTGGCTTTTGATCTTTTCCATTCATGACATTCACTTAAGACTCTAACTCATATTTTGTGATACAAATTAGAAGTCCACTTGAAGTACAGTACCTAAAGTAACAGTACTTTAAGGGTAATAGTAAGACACCAAGGCAGCTCACAACAGTTCGCTTTCTCTTTCATGCTGTTATTCTCTGTGCGTGGTGTATTTAAGGTGGTCATTTTGAGTCACTAAAACACACAAAGATATTATTTATTAATCAGGATTATATTGACCAAAGCCGGGCCGTGCATTTCCTACCTCCACCTTCAATGTGTCTCTGCAGCTGAAAAACCTAATCATTCTATCAGCTGCTTAACAACGTGCGCTCAAGGCTGAAGGCAGAGCAACAGACGAAGACATTATCTGTGCAATGAGAAAATAATCTGATAGGGAAAAAAAGATTATAACACATGTAGTGTATTTGTGAAAAACAATTAAATTATAAAATAGCTATAACTTTGTGATTATGTTTAGACCAGCAGTGAAGACTTAGAAGGCCCTGACGGCCCACCACTAGTATTGACACACACACACACACGCATCTGAGCAGCATGCTCAGAAAAGATAATAATATATTGACTTTTCTTTAACTAACACTTTAATTCAATAGATTTACAGTTGGTTTTCTGTATTTATATCTTGCTAATGTTAGTCACGCCACTTCTGCGCTCAAGTTGGATTTCAGTTTCACACACTTATTTGACTGCATGTCAACAGAAGAATCATGGCTCCTTGACCTGTTGGCTGTTCTTGTAAACATCAGCTTGTATTCTGCAAAATGAATGTGTATGGAGGCAGCGGCTTGGCTGCTAACAGCACTGTTGATTCTAGTTCTATACTAAATGTGGACATTAGTGAAGAGGTGAGCTGTCTGTTACACGCACACACACACGCACACACACACACACACACACACACACACACACACACACACACACACACACACACACACACACACACACGCTCACATCGAGGTTTCCCTCACAAGCGGGGGCCGTGTGTGTGTCATTCTTCAACCTGTTGGTTCATCCACACCGCACTCATTTTGGGCCCAGATGCATACTTTTACATTCACACCCCACTGTCTCGTGGATTTGAATAAACAAAGTGAAACCTCACAGTTGCCCCCACCATGTCAGCTAGTGTTTGCCGAATCTCTATTTGCCCACGGTTTCACTTGAAACTACACCAAACTACAGTAACAGCCTTATGCACTGTCTACGTGACAACACACAGAGAAAGAGGGACTTGTGCTCAAAATACATCTCATGCTGTTCCTATGATCTCTTCAAAATGCAATTTAATTATTTAAGTCTGTTATAGTATTAAAGTGGTTATAAAGCAAAAAATAACAACATGTTTTCCATTTTCTAAATACTTGATACTTCTTTCAAAAGAATCTCTCTTAGGTGCATCAGATGTACTTCATCTTAACAAACTACTGTACTCGACCACCCAGTCAAGTTACAGCAAAAAAAACAACATTGGATCTAAAACAAGCGGAATTAATTAACGGGTGCGGCCGACAATCTTCCACTTTTTTGCTAACCTACGTGTTGAGTCCAAGTAATTCTGCTTGGGATGTGTTTTTTTAGAAGGAGGTACAATTCAGCTAAAAACAAGAAATGAACAAGCAGACTTTGCGCCTGTGTTCGGAGACAGAAGCCACGCTTGTATTTAGAAGATCCAAGTGAATTGATATAGAAGGGTGTCACCTAAACCTGCAGGCCAAACATACGCCCTGCCACATCACAAGCATTTCTAGTCTTGTGGCAATTAGAGGCTTTTGCCCTGCAACTTGGTAGTTGAGTCTTATGTAACTATATAGAGCCAGACCACAGGATCCACGGCTCACCCCCACCACCATGTAATGTCCTATAATCTCCCCGTTTGAACTGCAGTAGCGCCGGCTGCCATTTGCAAGGCTGAAAATAGTTGAGCTCTGTAATCAGGGCCCCATGTGTGACCCTCAGACGGTGGAGACGAGCATGGAGTAGCAGAAAGTGGCATTTTGAGCGAACACAAATAGAAACTGTGTGGCCATGTTTTACCTGGCATGCCCAGCACTAGGCTCTTCTGGCACAGGAAAGACCGGCTTGTTTACAATTATGCAGTGGCAAAAAAAAATGTAAATAAATTATAAAATAGCTATAACTATAACTATGTGATTCTGTTTAGGCCAGACGGCCCACCACTGCAATTATGACTTGGAGATGGTTCCTTACCTCTTGGGTGGGGTTGGTTGGCTCAAACTATTTTGCCATCAACGTTAGCGTGTACATGCGGGTGGCTTTTTTAAATGAGCGGGAAGCTCATACACCTTTCCCATTACTAGTACACGAGCAGCCACAAAAAATGTTACAGCGGTATACTTAAAAAAAATATCTGCTACTTATTCAGTCTCTTTTAAACTCTCAACCCAGAGTTGCCGATTGTTGGAACAGTGGAAAGACCAACACAAACAATTTGGTGGAGTTTGATTCAATGTGATCAAGTTCGAAGTGTATTTTATAACAAAACGCAGGCAGGGTTACTGGCAATAGGAAAAGGTTGATTGGGCTTTCCTGTGTTCATAAAACCTGCATATACATCTTAATTATGGTTGGAAAAGGTAAATGTAAACTGCACACCAGCATCCCTTCCCAAAGGACTAAAACAACGCAAACAATTGTGGGCACAAGCTGTGTGAAACTGAGCTCGTCAGCCGATTCAGCAATCAAGTTATAAACTGGAACTACTTTCTGGCCTCAAGATTACTCATTCAAACTAATTTCACCATTTTACCTTTTGAATTGGATCCATTTGCTTTATGCTGACATGTTAAATTTAACTTTAACAAAGCACTCCATTAATTCTAACATAGCTTTAATTAAATTATTGAACGATGGACTTTTTTTAAAATAGTCAAACTCGATAAAGTAGAAACATTGACATTTATTTACAATGACTGCGATGTTAAATTCCAGTGCATCAATACATTTATTCTGATTGATGTAAAAGAACGCTCACACTTACAAGATTGCTGCTCTTTGGCCCAGCTGGAGGTTTTGTGGGACTGGCACCAGACAGTGACGCCGTCCCCCAGCAGCTTCAGAGTTCGTCGCTTCTGCCAGCGAGGTGAGCGGACCTTCACATGTGATGAATGAATCTATTAAATCTCATCGAGTGATTACTGACAATCAGTCATATTCAGATTAGAAAGAGCATTACCTTTACCATACTGGAACCCTGCAACATCTGCTTCACATCTTCATCCTCCTGCACTCCTAGAAAGCAAACAGACATCAAGATAGTTGAAGAAAGACAGCTGTGATATTTTGAAAACTTGACTAGTTTTGGTGCAAGGATAGCAGTGAGTATGCACAGAATCCTTATAACTCAGTTGCACTGGAAGCAGAATGGAAGGGTCAGGAGAGGAAAGGGAGGATGAAAAAAGAAAATGGAAGGCTAGCGCATAGTTAGAATTCAAAGTTAGGGTATATATACATCTGTTGAACCGCAAAAGCTCATATGGAAGCTCTGTAATTCATTTTGGTGCGGTTAGAGATGAGATGGTATGGACGGAAACATAGAAAAAGACAGAAAGATATGAGGAGGAGTAAGACATACAAGATATGAGGAGGAGTAAGACATACAAGAAAAGGTTGTATGTTGATGGGACAGAGGAGAGGACGTACAAATTCCAATTAGCTGAGTGCTTCTGGCCTGTTATGAAAGCAATATCCTGTGACACATTTCACGTAGACAACTCCTTTTAACCAACACAACTCTTAGTTTCAGCAA
Source organism: Clinocottus analis (assembly GCF_023055335.1). Taxonomy (NCBI): domain Eukaryota; kingdom Metazoa; phylum Chordata; class Actinopteri; order Perciformes; family Cottidae; genus Clinocottus; species Clinocottus analis. Next base: position 297,110 of record NW_027176219.1, on the reverse strand, counting down.
CTGTTCTTTGCTTCACATATTTCAAACATATAAATATGTTGCAGAAGATACTAAATAATTTTAATTCAGGAATTTTGATTTGGAGATACAGATGTTTAAGGTCCGGAGCTTGACTACGGCAGTATTGGCAAAACCTCCAATGAGCTGAACCCTGCTTTCATTATTACATTCTCACAACAACTTCTTCACATAACAAGAGACAATTGAAGAAGTGGAGTCTCTACTCTCAGATAAATAATGTCAGGTCTTGGTGCTGAAATCAGAGACACATATTTACATGAGGGAATAATGGTCATGTGATCAAGTGTACATGCAAAATAACAGTATAGTCTCTTCCTGGATTGTGATACAGACTCCTGCCAACTGCTATAAGACTTTATAATAAATCACCTCTGGCCAGATCATCCTTCGATTGACCTTACTGTATATAGTTCTACTTCACTGTATATACTTTATTTACAAGTTATATATGCTGTATATTTTCAATTTTCCGTTTTCTGTCTTATTTCGTTTTCTTCAACGTAATATGTTCTGCTCTGCTATTTTATTGTATGATATGTATATATATATATATATATATATATATATATATATATATATATATATATATATATATATACACACATATAAAGTATTTTCCACACTCAATATTTGTTTACTCTGTAACTTTGCTTTCTGCTGCCACAAACAAACCAGAAAAACTAATCAGAGCTTAACATCCGCATGTCATGTCTGACTTATAAAAATGACAAATTTAAATGTTCTTTGTCTGTTTGAATGAATGCAGCTGCAGTTAAATCTTCCTTTGTATACAATCAGACTGACTGTGCAACATCTGTTCACCCACATCCAGATGATGACTGGTCTCTAGGATTATACGGTGGCTGTCTTGTATTGGATTAGCAGAAGGGAGCTCAGGAGGAAGTGATGCAAAGTGTACGATGCGAAAGGTCTTGTGATAATCCATAAATCGGCATGAATCAGATTTAAATGATAAATATCGTCCAAGTACATTCAACTGATTTAGACCAGGAAAAGGCTGAATCAAAATCAAGTGCATTTTATACATTTTCATTTTAGGAAATTGGTTTGTCCGTTCTGGGTTACTGTCAAAAAAGGGCAGTGCAACAATTATGAATATTTTATCATATATAAATTGTTTTAATGCAATTAAAAATGTTTTCAAGATTTTGTGCAATTTACTTTTACTGTTTTCTTGCTGAGAGTTAGACAAGAAGATTAATATTGCGCTCATGTTTGTCTATTAAGAATAGAGCTACAATTCTATTAGCTTAGTTTAGCAAAGAAAAATATGCTTTAGCATTTATAATAAATGTACAACATTACATATGTTACCACTGCACTTTTTTATTTGTATTAATCATATTTTGTAAGCCTATTTCGGGCAGTGGAGTAAGCTCAAAACACAACAAACAACACTTCTAAAGCACACAAATTAACATTACATCTTGTTTGTTTATCCCCTACACATACGGAAATGTACAACAGCAACTTGTGGTTTTACAGTGAGTTTCATGCTGGACCTGTTTCAAGCAAACAGTGGTTTTAGAGCGTTTACAGTGGGTATGGACCCCAGGATTGGCTGTACGAGCACAATGTGGAGTGGCAGAGATAGCAACAAAGTACAGCGGAGCTCGGAACTGGCCTAGTTAACCCTATTGCTAGCATTGAATGTATATTTTGCTCTCCTGGAGGCCCACTTAGAGCCGAGCGATCTAATCAGTGACCATCCGGTAATTGTAGTGAACAGTAGCATGTGTGGAATGTAACTTATCTTATCTCAAATGGGCCTGCCCGGGCTGCCGGGACCTGTTTTCATACACCAGAATAATGTTATAACTTCTACTAAGATGACTAAGTCCACGGCAAAAAGGTGTCTGTAAAAAGTCTCCTTCACAGATACTGCTGAGTCTGATGCTGAGTCAGCAGCTAAAACAGAGTCAGCAGCTAAAACAGAAGCCTCACTGTGGTTTGGGAAGGTCCGCGTTGCTTCACCCACAAAGACGTCTTATACTGGAAAAATACACGGCAGCATGCACACATATACACGCACGCACACACACACAAACACACACACACAGACACACACACATACACACACTACTCTTTGTACAACCTACTGTAAATGAGGACAGCACGATTGCAGCAGTGGTTCAGTGGACGTGCGTATGTGTCACCACACAGATAGAAGGTACCCCCCCCACACACATGCACGCACACGCACACACACACACACACACACACACACACACACACATACACACACTACTCTGTGTACAGCAGCAATCTACTGTAAATGAGGACAGCGTGATTGCAGCAGTGGTTCAGTGGACGTGCGTATGTCAGATAGAAGGTACCCCCACACACATGCACGCACACGCACACGCGCGCGCACACACACGCGCACACACACACACACACACACACACACACAGGGCTGTGTGTGTGTGTACCGTCTGGTCATGTCACCCAAACAGAGCTGTCCGTTATTTATATTTTTACGATTCATCCCTCCCACTTAGTCGACTGCAAAAAGCGAGAAGGCTCGCGTATGAATTTTAGGCCAAAGTGGAGAATAAACAAATGCACCTGGCGCCGTAAAACAGAGCTAGAGGAAAGCCTACAACAGCCTGCCCCTGTTAGTGGAGGCCAGTTGTGAGATGTCTATATCTGTAGATGCTGCTGCTGCTTTATAAACAGCACTAGATTGCTTTTCTCTGACATTTAGGGGCTCAGCGGTGCTGCTGCTGTTGGCGGAGTTTCTGCAGGCAGACAGGCCAAACTATGACGGCTGTATTAAAGGATCACAGCATGAGGACACGCGGCAGAACATACGCCGTGGCACCTCTGACCAGAGCAGGGGACAAGGTTTCTTTCTCACAGGGCTTGTGGATCTACAAAGGACAGTCAACCCAAATTACAAAAAAAGTTTTTCTCATTTTCCCCTTTGGTATTGAGCCATGTCTGGAATTTGATTGTTGAAAGTTATACTTTACATTATTTCCAGATCGATAATCCATAAAGCACATTGATTTCATTGCAGGACAATTACTATAAAATAGTCATAATCAAAATACATGGATGGATGGATGGATGGATGGATAGATGGATGGAAGGAAAGAAAGAAAGAAAAATAGATAGATAGATAGATAGATAGATAGATAGATAGATAGATAGAAAGATAGAAAGATAGATAGATAGATAGATAGATAGATAGATAGATAGATAATTATTATTATTGATGCTGTCTAAGGGCAAAGCCACACATCAAAGATGAAGAGATATTTATGAATAAATAAAAATAATCCCACTTCATTTATGAATCTAGAGAAATGTTTCTGTTTCCTGATTATATGAGTACTTGATTTATTAACGGCATTTATTAATGGATATTTACCTTATAAAGTAAAGGTTTTAATTGCATTTAAATTGCTAAATAGTTCTTTCATGTTAAGTGTTGACATAATAATAAGAAATGTAGACATTAGTCCATTGAATATATTTATCAACCGGAACAGGGATCGTAAATAAGTAACACATAGTGACACACAAACACACACTAATATGTAAAACAAATATGTATGTTTTGTTATGCCGCCATATATGTTTTGTTGCTTTGTCTTCATCCAGATTCTCTGCTGCTGTGACCCGGTACATGGGATAAATACCCATTCACAAGTATTGCTGTAAAAAAAAATGACTCAAGTAAAACTCTTAAAGTTTAGCATCAAAACAAAAATGAAGTATAATTACTCACACTTGTTCAAACATGCTGCTGGCAGTTCAATCAATAAAAACACATCTTCAGTTATTAATAAGCTGCACATGTTGTACGTTATTTCGTTCCTGGCTCGGGCATTTGGCAATCTATAAGGCTGTGGTTTGGACCAACGTCTTCAGGGCAACCAGAGCTTTCCAGCGCAGTTTGTCGCGAGCAAATCAAAGCATTTTTTTGGGGGGGCTTAAAAGGTGCGCGGGGGGAATTTAAGCAAAAAATATTACCCAGCACGCTCCAGTCCGAGCATCTTAAGGACTAAAGCTTATAAATCTTCCATTTTTGAAGTAAATGACACAGTTTTTTTCAGATAAAGACAAATTGAGACAGAGTAACATGGTATTTTAGAACCTGGACAACAGTATTTGGTCGCTGAGCGGGCATCCAGGTCCAGAATATTAACAGTTTGCTGCTCCCGAATTAAAGATTGGATGTGGACAGACGCGGAGGTGCACACTCACGCACAAGAGCGAATAACGGTACAGAGAGCATCTGTAACATTTTTAACACAAACAACACTCACCCAGGTTCCTCAGGGGATCGATGGCCTTTGACTCGGACGTCAGGTCTCCGTTCTTCCCCGTCGGGGCTTCTTTCTTTCTGTTGCCCAGCATTTTGTCTCCCCTCCTCTCTGTCTGTCAGGGGTCCTGTGCTGTTCCTCACACGGTGCAACGGTTTGGCTGAACGGAGATCCCGCAGGAGGAAGACCAGAGCAGATCCTCGACGCTACGCGCGCTGCACCTCATGCTTTTATCCTGGAGGAGTCCTGGAGGAGTCCGGCCAAACCGTTCTCCCTGCTGATGTCACCGACATGGATTTATAAACATAGAGCTGCGTGAACCACACAGGCGTCAAGGGAACCACGACAGTTAAGAGCTTCCTGAGAAGAAATCTCAAAATAAGAGCGGGACTGGTCTCGTAAAAATAGGACGGGAGTCTGAGTTTAGTACCTTGACGAGAACAATATATGATAACAAATAAAACATAATCGTATCAAATGTCTGAAGTGTGTTGTGTTATCATTGTTTTGTAAATAATATTGGGATCTAATGGAAACCTCACTGCTGTGCTACGAGTGGGCTTTATATAATAATATAATCCAAAACAATGTATTATCATTGTCCAACAAAGTGGTAGCACTGCGGGCCTCTGGATAATTGTCATTTGAATATACAGTATTACATACTGTATTATAAATCAAGCCTGGGCAAAGAAGGCACCGTCAAATAAGATAAAACACAATACTACATTCAAAACGTAATTTTGTTACATTTTGTTTTCCTTTTATTTTCACCGTTTTCATTCGATTGCGTCATCATATGAAAGCGGGTCATTGTCACCAATATAGCAATTTGTTATGCTTTTGTTTTGACGGCAAAACTTTCAGCACTTCCGGGTTTTCCAGTTGTGCGTCTAGCAGCTTTTACGGAATTGTAAACGGATTATACACTGATAAGAGATGCTCAAAGTGTTTATAGTGAAACAGCTTCATCCTCTCGGTCTGCTGTTCTCTCATTTGGTTCTAACCACCAGCAATCACTGGAAATAGCTCCTCTAATTATGGCCGCGGTTATTGGGGCAGTGGTAACCGCGTAATAATTTATGCACTGTGGACTGCAGAGGCTCGTTCACGTAATGAAAGAGCCTCGCTCACTAGTGAGGCTCAAGATAATTATTTCCATTTTTTTAAAACTTCATCAGATTTAATCAGATTAAACTACCCAGTAATTCATTAAGTAAATACAATTTCCAAAATAATACATAATCTGCAACACTAAAACGCGTCATGCACATCAATGCAGCAGTGATAATAATCCAAATCATCATAACGAGTACTTGCGAAGTTCTTTACGTTTAGTAGTGGATTTTCACAGCGTGGTATTAGTGCTTTTATTTTGATAAAAGATAAGGACTAATTTTCCACCGTGCTTTGTGTCACGTGTGGCTTGTCGTATTAAACGTGTTTTGCATATTAGCGTCATTACTTTAAATGTGCAGTTGGGCGTGATCAAACGCGCGTCACGTGTCACGTGATCTAACACGGACATGTCTCTATAAACGAGAGTGCGGTGGCCGGAGATGGTAGGTCTGTCCCTGGTCTGTCCCAACCGAGATCTGCCCCACCGTCCACCCAGGTAGGTCCATGGGCCGGTTGGTAAAAAAAAAAAAAACGTTTCCCGTCAAAGGAGGTGGGCATAAACACAGACGAAACCTTAATTCACTCTGAGACTCTTTCGGACGGGACACACAGAAGTTACCGAGCTAACTGTAGCTAAGCTACACCGGGGGCCGGTGAGCTATAACTAGTTAACTAACTAGCCGAGCTCAGCTTAGCTCGTTGAGTTAACTTACTGCTAGCTTGCTAAGTTAACTTGCTCATGTGTTGCACTTGGCATTCTTGTTTAAGTCTTATCAAACCGAACTTTAATACCGTGTTTCGTGCAGCGGAATACCATGCGCATGGTAACGTTATGCATGTTTAATAAACCAGGCAGCAATACACAAGTCATGGTAAATGGCGCTCGGTGTTGGGGATGTTTAAACAAACTAATATGTGTAAATTAACTGCCAATGTCGGTTTTGATTTCGCTCTCCTTACGGACGTTTCCGGTTGCACTCGGCCCTTACAGGCAGATTAAACAAGTCCAGCAGTGATGCCAGTCCTGGCGATGGCCGAGCCCGTGGTGGATCACCAGAGACGGTTTCAGGCCGCTGTGGATGTGATCCATAACCTCCCCAAGAATGGTATGTAGCTGTTTACAACCATCAACATTAAGTCACATGCAAGGTGTTTGTTGCAATGGCTCATGGACCTTTATTATTGGAGGGGTGTAACTACAATATGCTGTTCAGAGAGGAGAGAGAGAGGGTCAAACCAAACATCATTTATAAAACAGGGGGCTTGATGTGAGACCTTAACACTGTTGTTGTATATATTGAGTTTTGTTGTATATATTGAGCATCTTTCTTCCCTGTTATTTTTGTGTCTTGCTACTGTGACAAACAGATTTCCCCTTGGGGATGAATAAAGAGTATCCATCCACCCACCCATCCATCCATCTCAGTTGTCAGCTAAACCAGCAGAACTTTTAAAATACAATGACGCATCATACTGTTAATGCTACATGCATGTCAAACAGAAGTGTGGGTCCTCAAGATTTGTTAAAGTATGCTGTTTCCAAGAAGAATGTCACACTAAAAATGGCCACTCTCTTCAAATGGAGTTTGTCGTTCAGCACATTTTATTGCAACAACTACTCTGAAGTTGAGTAAATCTCAACTTAGATATGACCCCCCATAGTCTGAAGTGATCTGCTACCCTGTTGCGGTTTACCCTTTGTCCCCAGTAAATGGAGCAATAAGCTGACCGGTAGACGAAGCTCACAAATGTCTCTTTTCCTGCAGGTTCCTACCGTCCGTCATATGAGGTCATGCTGCGTTTCTACAGTCTGTACAAGCAGGCGGTGTGTGGACCTTGTTCAGTGGCTCGACCCGGCTTCTGGGACCCAGTGGGTCGCTACAAATGGTGTGTGTGTGTGTGTGTGTGTGTGTGTGTGTGTCTGTGCAAGGCTTGTGTGTCGCTGTCTTTAAGAGGCAGGTTATTTTTCATAACGCCATGCAGTTCAACATCAGATTTCCATTTTAAATTTTTTTTCATTATTTCATTTGGCCAGTGGACATGATGACGCAAGTTTGCTCAAAGAAAAATTCGCATGGAGTTTGGTGTGAGATTCTTTGTGGGTTAGTGAACTTGTCTTGTTGGGTATACGTCCCACGGAATTAATTTCGTCTGCACACCATGTCAACCCAGCGCATCACCTTTGAGTCATTGTAAGGAGCAGCAGCAGCAGCATAGGGGTTGTGTTGCATAATATGTCGATGGAGAGAGGATCAGCGTCTGGCTGGAGGGAAAGTTGACGGGGTATGAGGCTAACCACTCAGGATAATGTGGGGTCAGTTGAACTTGATGGTCACTAACGCTTTCTGTCAGTTCACTTCACTTCTAACAGATTAAGAAGGTGCGAGCAGATCCTTAAAGGGACAGTTCTGTGGTTTTGAAGTGGGCTTGTGTGAGTACTTGGACCCAATCTAAAAGTCCCCGCCCCACCCGGCCTGGACTGGGAAACAAATTCGGCCCTGGACTTTTTGGTCCAGACTGGCCCTCGACAATCTGTGCCAACTCAGTCCGTTGATGTACATATAATCACACAAGCCCTTAATAACACTACTATACTGAATAATATCAATAATATAATCAATGGGTGGGCTTGGGGTTACTGGTGAGAGAGACAATGTACTGGGCACAAACCTGGACGTGAAAAGTAGAAAAATAGTGTTCAGAATTACGGAATATGTTTCGGGCATCTAATCCGGATGCCTCCTGGACGCCTCCCATTAGAGGTTTTCCAGGCACGTCCAACTGGGAAGAGGCCCCGGGGAAGACCCAGGACACGCTGGAGGGATTATATCTCCCTGCTGGCATGGGAACGTCTCGGGGTCGCCCAGAACGAGCTGGAAAATGTTGCGGGTGAGAGGGAAGTCTGGGTCGGTCTGCTGGGTGTGCTGCCACTGCGACCCGACCCCGGATAAGCGGCGGAAAATGGATGGATGGAATATGTTTGAACACCCCTAATATGTATGCAGATGTTTAATTGTAACAGTAGTTATTCAGTGTTTCATTAGTTTTAACTGTATAATGTGAAATGGTTCATTGTCTCCTTGTCTCTTACTTGATGTAATTTAATCTGAAAATTTCCAGAAATAAGTGTTCAAAAAAAGAAAAGCAAGGACAATAAACCATAAACATTGACAAAAAAAAATAGGTTAAGCATATTTGAACAAATTGGACAGTGGGCTTGAAAAAAGTGTATTGATACTTAAAACAATTTAACTCTGATGACCTGATTTGTAATTATAAAAATTGTGAAAAAGCAGATCTGCATGCTCAAACCACACCACCATAAAATAGTGGTTAATTGATCATGATATTATATAATTTTCCAACACTTTAGAACTAGATTTACACCACACGTTATCTATTATGTCAAGTAAAGTTCAGAGACAACGTTTCTGAACATTTAGTGAATGAGTGTTTATCCACAACATGTTAGCGAGCACACACACCTGCCATCACCACCACCAATCTCCTCCTCCCCCTCCTGTACCGCCGTGGCAGCAGTAGCCTCACTTTCACTGTCCGACGACACCTCCTCCTGAGAGGGACCCGGCGCAGCCAAAGCCCCGGAACCGGAGGCGACGCCACCGCCGCCGGCCCCGCAGCAGTAAACATCTTTATTATATTTCTGCTCTTAGCAGCATCAGTTGCGACTACTGGGCCAATCATAGGGCAATTGGGCCGCTGGATTCGCGTCGCGTCTACCATGTCATTTTACTCGCTTGACAATGCGTCTTTACATACAAAAAAAAAATCAGCCACTGCTGTGCCGGCCCATTACTGACCGGCCCACCGGGAAAGCTCCCTGTACTCCCTATGGCCAATCCGCCTCTGCCCCCCTCCCTAAAGCCTTAAACCCTGAATCCTCAGGAACTTATCTGACGTCACCTGTTTGGGTTGACTGTAATACTACAAATGCTTGAAATAGTGTAAATACTAATTGGACTTTGCTGCAACGTCATGTGATTTTAAGTATTTATTTTATATTTTAAAATGTAGGAGAAAACGCCTTTCTGAAATGTTACGATTCTACATAAAAACGGGTGCCGCTAACATTAGAAGAGTACGTTGGTACAGCTTTACTAGTGTTATTGTTTCTAATGCTACGCTACACATGCTGATTTTGCTTTTTCATGATTGTGAATAAAGTCCTCCCTGGCTTTACCGTAGTACCGTAGTTTTACCAGATGACTTGTGAAGGCCGATAGTTTGATTTGTTTTGACCGGTTGTTCTCGTGTCAGGGATGCCTGGAGACACCTGGGAGAGATGAGCAGCGAGAGCGCTATGGCAGCATATGTGGACGAGATGAAGAAAGTGGCACAGGAGGTACACAACACACATATTCAATATGACACGATGTGTTGAAGAATACTGCCGTCATTGCATTACACAAAAAAAAGAGTCCCCCTACACCTTGACGTGAACAAAATGACTTGTACCAGCGACTTGCAATTAGCGTCCAGTGACCACTAAAGGTTTCCTCTGGCTACAGGTCGTTGACACCATGCCCGTGAATGATAAAACGGCCTCTCTCTTCCACCACTTCGAGCCCCTTTACCTGGTGATTGATGACATGCCGCGGCCTGCAGAGTCTCTGCTTGCACTGGGAGAAGGTCAGTGACCTTGAACCTAAAATACGAATGAGATTTTTTTTTATTGTAATGTGTCCCTGTTTACAGTCTATCAGTTTATTGAATCGTAACCGGTTTGTTGCTGCATGATGGAGCAGCGTAGGAAATGAACAGACCTGTGGTCCATGTGAACTTTGCTTCATGGTTTTCACAATGTGGCCGTGGGTAAGTTCTTTTTCTCCATCGCTGTAGGTCGTAAAGGCAGTGAGTACGCTGACAGGGCCACAGAGGAGGTGAAGGATCAGGGTGAGGAGCAGACAACTGCTGAAGAAGAGGGAGCCCATCCAGATCAGGAGCTGAACCCGTCTGAGGTCATACGCCTCACTGGAAACACCCTCCCTAATGGTATGTAATGTACGGTAGGGCTGTGCGGTATGGCCTAAAATTCATATCAAAGTATATTGTAAGTACTTTTGTGAATCTTAACCTTTGCCTCCATCAAACTGATGTAACGTTACTGTGAATAAATAATAAACTAAAGAGTTCTCGTTAGATAACCTCTACAAAGAAATCGGAGCCAGCGAATCTATCAAAAAAAAGTCCTGCTGAGATCATGCTGCTCTCAGCCGGGAGCAGAGCGGTGATTGCCCGGTGCCGACGGGGCTCATCGATCCCGCGAGCAGGACTTCAAACCGTTGGTAACTCTTTAAGTAGGCTGATTCTTGACAAACCGACCACAGATTTGAAACTTAAACAACTAATTTGTCGCCTAAAAAAACATTCTAAAATTACATTGTGTGACTCAACAACAGTAGTATTCAGAGAATGTCAACTTTCAGTTATGCTTTCTCATCTGCGATTGTTTGCTGGTGCCAAAATGCATTCTGGGATATTGAGAAACGGTCACAGATCGGAAGACACGCCACACAAACAGCTGTTCGCCGCCTGGCAACTCACAGCAACTTGCCTGTCCCAGCATGCAATTTAGCTGTGTAATTTTGCACTAAGACTGAAATTCGAACCCTGATAATTAAGTAGCGTTTTCAGTGTTGAACTGTGAAAAATAAAATATGCTTACTGGCGCAACAACGTGTCTATGCACTGGTATGACGGTATATGAAAAATTCATATACTGATTAAACCGGTACACCGCACAGCCCAAATGTACGTGTCACAAGCCGTTAGGGTTGGGAACCGAAAACCGGTGCCAATACAACCACTGCCTACTGGACCGAAATGCAATGCAGATTTCAGTGCTTCCTAAGCCAATTGAAATACCTTTTTTACACTTGATATTGCACGATATATCAATACTAAAAAGGACCAGTAGTACCTACGTTAAAACGATACAATTTGACATATCTTTAGTATTGATGCTTTAGTAAAATAGCGTGGCTCGGAGTGCATTCACTGCTCTGCTCTCTGTCATGTTGCCTGCATGCAGAGATTGCATGGAGGCGAGGCTCAAGGATGCGGGGCTGCCCACCGGGACGGCAAGTGATTGTTTGTTACTTGGTTCATTTGGCTTTTTTTTATATATATATAATTTATGTGTAGAAGTTACAAAACAATACATAATGTACAATAAACCTCACAAATATGGAGTGAAAGGATAATATCAGACAGCCAAATGGTGAGGATACACATTACAGCCCCCATCCCCTCGCCTCCCCTTCCCAAAACAAATATACAACAAGGCAAATTGCTACAAAAAAAAAAAGAGGGAAAAGAAAATAATTATAAAAGCGACCAAAACCCAACATCAACAACTGGCTGTTAAATGTTTGCAGTGGCAGATAATATTGTAGAAGCTATCTAAGCTAACTATCCCACCTTCACTGACCTTCAACTCTCATTCACAACCATTCACACACATGCATGCATATCCACTTGCATTAATTGACCAATGTTGAGAAAATAAATAAGGAAACAAAACAAAAAATAAAATAAAATAACACATATACATAACAAAACATATATATATATATATGTATATATATATGTATATATACATATATACACACATATATATATATACACACACACACATATATATATATATATATATATATATATATATATATATATATATATATATATATATATATATATATAAAGCTATGCTGCATGCTGCTAATATGTGCTACTAATAAGGCTAGTTCAAACAGGGCACTGGTGCGCTGTTGGGGCGAATCAATCAATGGTGGTGATATCTACTTGGGTAGACCTGACGTGCTCTAAGAAAGGTTCCCAGACCTTGCAGAACTTGGTAGAGGTGCCTCGTAAAGAGTACTTAATTTTTTTCCAATGTCATAAAACAAAGGGCATCTCTAAGCCATAGAGAGTGGGAGGGGGGGTGAGAGTCCTTCCAATGTAGCAAAATAACATGCCTTGCTAGAAGTGACAGAAAGGCCACAAGTTCACAGAAATAAGATGGTAATGAGTTCTCAGAAGGTAGGACACCAAACAGAGCAACTAATGGTGAGGTATTGGCAGAAGTGACGGCTGAGAGAGTGTCAAAGACACCCTTCCAGAATGGCGCAAGTACGGGACAATCCCAGAACATATGGCCAAGACTGGCCGGTCCTACTAACGACTTGGGGGCGGCACCTCCGACTGGTGTAAAATCAGGTGGAGATCAAAGCGTCAGCTGTAGCGTCAGCGAAGACTCGGAGGATAAAGACATAGGAGTCTTTCGTTGGAGTCTTCGGGGGCGGCTAAGCAAAATGTGTCTTCTTCCCATACCTGTGGGCACATCCACTCGGAGATACTACAGGCCCCGGACCCCCTCTCACATGCATCAGAACTCCTCCTCTGTCATCTTCCCCACCCGCTCCACACGGACCCAACATCATGTCACAGGGGGCCTCTGGAACTGCCAGTCAGCCAACTGCAAGGCAGACTTCATCTCCGGCTTCGCTCTCAAGCAATCTCTGGATTTCCTGGCACTTACTGAGACATGGATCACACCGGACAACACATCTATCCCGGCGGCTCTCTCCTCTGCCTTCTCCTTCAGCCACACACCTAGGCCCACCGGACGGGGCGGTGGCACTGGTCTACCGACCTCCCCCAAATGGACTTTCTCTCTCTTCACACTTCCACCATTCTCCCCACGGTCTTTGGAGTACCATGCTGTGACTGTCACTCACCCGGTTCAACTAAACATCGTCGTTTTTTACCGTCCAGCTGGTTCCCTTGGAGACTTCTTGGAAGAATTCACTTGCTGTCTTCCTTTGCTCTCTCGCTCAGTCCTTCTCCGACTCACAAAGCTGGCAACCATCTTGACTACATCTTCACCAGGGACTGCGCTACATCCACCCTCACTGTGACTCCACTGCATGTCTCGGATCACTTCTTCATCTCCTACTCTCTCCCGGAACCGAAGTCCCTCCCACATCAACCGACTCTGCACCCGTCCGTCGCAACATTCGCACCCTCTCGCCCTCCTCTCTGGCCTCGGCTGTCCTGTCGGCCCTTCCTTCAACAGACTCGTTCTCACTCATGCATCTCGACTCAGCAACGGACGTTCTCCTCTCCACCCTGTCTTCCTCCCTCGATTCTCTCTGCCCTCTCACGACACGAAAGGTCCGCAAGTCCCCGCCAGCTCTGTGGTTGTCTGACTCTGTGCGTGCCGAGAGAGCCACTCTGCGAGCATCGGAAAGGAAATGGCGAAAATCCAAACATCCTGATGACCTGGTCGCCTACCACTCTCTCCTCGCCTCCTTCTCCGCCACTATCAACGCAGCCAAAAGCCTGTTCTACCAATCCAGGATTGAATCTTCGACTTTCAACCCCAGAAGACTCTTCTCCATCTTCTCCAACCTCCTGGACCCCCCATCCCCTCCTCCTCCGTCAACCCTTCAACCAAGCCACTTTGTTGACTACTTCACTAAAAAGAGAGATGACATCCGCTCCTCATTCACCACCAGACCTTCGTCTACCACTTCACCTCCATCAACTCCGTCCTTGCCTCCTTCAACACCCTGTCTCCCGATCAAGTTCTCTCCTTGGTGACCTCCGCTCGTCCAACCACCTGCCCTCTGGACCCCATCCCATCTCACATCCTCAAGTCCATCGCCCCTGACCTTCTTCCCTTTCTCACCCATCTCATCAACACCTCCCTCGCGACCTGCTGTTTCCCAAACTCTATGAAGGAAGCAACAGTTAACCCTCTCCTGAAGAAACCCACTCTCAATCCGTCCGAAGTCAACAACTACCGACCTGTCTCGCTCCTACCCTTTCTTTCCAAAACTCTGGAACGAGCTATCTTTCAGCAAGTCGCCTGCTTTCTGCACCACAGCAACCTTCTGGACCCTCATCAGTCTGGATTGAAGGCAGGCCACTCCACAGAGACGCCCCTCCTTGCTGTCTCCGAGCAGCTCCACACTGCTAGAGCAGCCTCCCTCTCCTCTGTCCTCATCCTTCTAGACCTCACTGCTGCCTTTGATACCGTGAACCACCAGATCCTCATCTCCTCCCTCCAGGATCTCAGAATCTCAGGCACTGCGCTCTCCCTCCTGTCGTCATACCTCGACAATCGCACCTATCGGGTAAGTTGGAAAGGATCCGTGTCTGAACCTCGTCATCTCACAACTGGGATCCCTCAAGGCTCTGTCCTCGGTCCGCTGCTCTTCTCACTGTACACAAATTCCCTCGGCGCCGTCATTCGCTCGCATGGCTTTTCCTACCATAGCTACGCTGATGACACCCAACTGATTCTCTTGTTTCCTCAATCACAATCCGGGATACCTGAGCGAATCTCTGCCTGTCTGACCGACATCTCTCAGTAGATGTCCACACACCACCTGAAAATCAACCCTGACAAGACCAAACTGCTATTCCTTCCAGGAAAAGACTCCCCCATCCAAGACCTCACAATCACCAACAACAACGCAGTGTTGGCCCCGACCCCAACTGCCAGAAACCTAGGTGTGACACTTGACAGTCAACTCTCCCTGACTGCCAACATCAACGCAACAACACGTTCCTGTAGGTTCATGCTGTACAACATCAGGAGAATTTGTCCCCTGCTCACACAGAAGGCAGCACAGGTTCTGGTCCAGGCCATGATCATGATCATCTCCCGCCTCGACTACTGCAACTCCCTCCTGGCAGGTCTACCTGCCAATGTAACTCGACCTCTACAGCTCATCCAGAACGCAGCGGCTCAACTGATCTTCAACCTCCCGAAGTTCACTCACACTACTCCACTCCTCCGCGCCCTGCACTGGCTACCGGTGGCCGCCCGCATCCGTTTCAAGACATTGGTACTTACGTACCACTGGACAAACAGATCGGGTCCGACCTACATCCAAGACATGGTAAAACCATACACACCAGCTCGTTCGCTCCACTCAGCTTCAGCCAATCAGCTTGTCGCTGCGAACTCGACACTCAACAAAATCACGATTGTTTGCAGTGCTGGCTCCTCGATGGTGGAATGAGCTCCCCACCGACATCAGGACAGCAGAAAGTGTCTACATCTTCCGCCGCAAACTAAAAACTCACCTTTTTCGACTATACCTTGAATAAAGACAATGACGGAAGCACTTGGGCAGCACTTCGATGGCTCCTACTGATAGCACTTAGCAGTTTGACTTTATTTGAGAAATTGTTCTATCTTGATTTTTGTTGTTCCTACTTCGTACTTACGGTTGAAATGCACTTATTGTAAGTCGCTTTGGATAAAAGCGTCAGCTAAATGACATGTAATGTAATGAACCACATGAGGCCTTCTCAACCTGTAGCCAGGGTGGGGGTTGGGCATTAGTGCAACACCAGTGTAACAAGTCTGTAATGTTTGTTGATGAGTAATAGAGTAAGAAATTGGGCAGGGCTAGACCACCCAGCTCCTTAGGTTTTTGTAAAGTGTCTTTTTTAATTTTAGGAGGCTTTTCGTTCCATAAGAATTGGGAAATTGTGTGGTCAAGTGAGCGAAAGAAACGTTTAGTAAGGAAAATTGGTATACATTGGAAGAGATATAGAAATTTAAGGAGCACATTCATTTTAACACAGTTTATCCGCCCTGCAAGAGAGAGAGGCAAAACAGACCACCGCTGAAGGTCTTGGGTCAGCCTCGCCAGAAGAGGGGAGAAATTAAATTATACAGACACCTAAGTACTTAAAATGATCAGGAACTGTTTTGAAAGGCAAGTCAGACAATGGATATGCCACGGCTGCAGCATTGATCGGCATTAATTTGCTTTTTTGGAAATTTAGTTTGTAGCCTGAAATTTGACCAAATTCCTCCAGTAAGTTTAAGACAAGAGGGAAAGCTCTGTCTAAGTCAGAGACAAAAAGTAAGAGATCATCCGCATATAGAGACACTTTATGCTCGACACCACCCCTTGAAATACCTGGTATCTGACTTGACCTTAGGGCCACAGCCAGTGGTTCAATGGCAATGGTGAACAAGAGTGGCGAGAGTGGACACCCCTGATGTGTCCCACGCTTGAGGGGGAAGTAGTCAGAATAATCATTGTTTGTACGAACGCAAGCTTGAGGGGACGTATATAAAAGCCTAATCCATGAAATGAAGGTATTACCATGCCAAAACGTTTTAACAAAGAGAACAGGTAAGACCATTCTACACATTTGAAAATTTCAATATTGTTTCAAGCTCAACATATGAAGAAACTGTAAACGTTTGAAGTCGAAGATGATTTGAAGCTTAATAATTTGGAAATTTGAAAAGTCAGAAATATGAAAAGTCATAGCCATCGTTTCCTTAAGTAGCTAAATATTTGAATAATTAAACTTTTTTCTGTAGCTGAAATATGAAGGAGTAGTTAGGGTCCAAAATACAGATGGAAGAAATAGTAGAAACAGTTTAATAAAGATTTTAAGAACAATAGTTGGAATACTGAAGCATTCCAACTAATAAGCCCGCAGGAGAACATGAAGTTGGCTTGCAGCGTGGGGTCTATGACCCCATGCGGCTGAAGCCACACTTAATAACAAAACCATTGCAACAGGTATAAACAGGCTTACATGTAGCAATTGGCGCTAACCACGCACAAACATTGTCAGAAACCCAAAACCTAAAGCCTCGGACAGAACAGGAGGGAAACAAAACAGCTGTAGGTGTTGTCTAACGCAAGCAAATCAAATATAGCCTCTTAAACAGAGCAGGAATGTCAAGCTAGAGCTAACATGTTTGGCTAACGAGGCAGATAAAACACATTGCGCAAGTTAACGCTTAGATTGGCTGGATATAGAAGAGCCGGCTTGTAGCCCCGCTGGTAGAGCTCCGCCATGCAAGATTTGTACTCGGCGCACCGCTTCAACAGGTCCAGGCTGTAGTCATCATAAAGCCGAATCTTGTGGCCATTGTAGAGCACGTCGCCTCCTATACGTACCTCTCGAATAACCAGGTCCTTGATTTGAAAACAGTGGAACTGTATTATGACCTGTCGTGACCGCTCGCCTGGAGCAGGTTTTGGACCAGGTTTTGGAGCAAGGCTTCTGTGTGCTCGGTCCAGCTCAGGGAGAGAGTCAAGCACATTTGCGCCAAAAACATCCAAGAGCATTTGGGAAAAGAAAGTGGATGGACGGTTGCCCTCTATTTTCTCAGGTAGACCGATTATCCTTATATTCTGTCGTCTGCTACGGCCCTCTAGATCGGCCATCTTGGTCCGCAAGGCCTCATTATCCCGTTGCATGACGGAGCACGCCGTCTCCAGTTGTTGGATGCGAAGGTCAGTGTCGGTGGCATTCTCTTCCAAGGAGGATATTCGCAGCCCATGGTCAGCAACCTTTGTGTGCAGGGTGTCCAACGTTGAAGTCAACGAGTCCAATGATGTTTTGAAGTCTGCAGCAAGCGCAAGGCTATGCTCCTCCAGAAGTGAGCTAATCTCCGCCATGCTAATGCTCGCGCTAGCCGACGCAGAGGACGGTGCAGGATGACTTTTGTCTACTTTGCCTTTACGTTTGGACATTGTGAGGTTGCCTGAATGGTCAACGCTATTTCTAAAACTTGTTGCAACAGAGTATTCTAAAAAAGGACTAGCATAAAAAGGTAAATAAAATGTCTGGCTGTGGGAGCAAGCAGCGTGCACGTCTACCCGGCTCGCTGCTTTCCGGAAGTCCGGTTCATTTGGCGTTTACCGAATTCAAGAGCAGCTCCGTCTGGTTTAGAAAAGCTCTCCCTGTTGATATTAAAGATAACGTATAGTTCATGAAAGCAGCAGAGTTTGTAGAATCCAAACCTTTCTGAGTGGTGTTCTGTTGCACTCGGACCTATCGGGCCACCTGATGCTTGTGCTGCAAAAGAATTGCTGAAGTTTGAACCTGCGTACAGTATGTGAGTGTTTGTGTTTTGTATTTATGTATATATATTTAAATATACTATAGTAACTGTTGTTAACAGTTAATATATTGTTCAAAGTTTAAGCTGTAAAGTCAAGTGTTTGTATTTATGTATATTCATAGTATACTTTAAACAGTTAATATATAGTTAAATTAGAAAAGGTTTTATTGAATCCATATCTATATTGTGTTGAAAACAGTTGGCTTTACTTTTAAAGCCTAGTTCCTAGTTGAAGTTTTAAGGGCCATTGCTGCTTTGAATTTTATAAAAATGAAATCTAGTCCCAATATGTAAGAGAGAGGGCAAGCATCTCTATCCAACGAAGAAAAAGAATTGATGAAAACCATTTTTTTAAAAAGACCATAGAGCAAGCATGTATTTAACCAAATGCCAGTTGAAACAGGCATGATTCACAGAAAAACAGTTCGTAGGGATGCAGGCAGAGCATTCCATAACTTAAAGCTCGGTCACCACGGGTCTTTAGGCAAGTGTGTGGGACGCAGTAAGTTTTAACAGATTGGGCGTGAAATGGCCGGTTGGTAAATAAGGTCGAAGTAGATCAGCCACATATACTGGAGTCTGACTGTGCAGTGCTTTGTATGTGAACTTAAGAATTTTAAAGTGGATCCTATGCTCTACAGCACCAGTGTCAAACTCAAGGCCTGCCTGCCGAATCTGGCAGGCCATGTTATTTTATGTGGCCCGCGTGAAAGGTATGAAATCGCGGACCCGTTTTCAGTCGTTCGCGGACCCCTTTTTAAAGGGAATTTGTAATGCAGCAGAGTGGCGTATATTTAATTACATTAATTTCATATTCATGTAATGTGCTATAACTCTGTTACGTTGTTCATTCTGGTCACATGACATGGCTATACAAGATAAACTGAATTGAATTAAATATTCACACTCCTCAATGCTGTGTTTACAACACACTTGTGTGAGTTTACACAACAGACTATTTGTGATGGCTTGCTTTATTCCCAACCTTTTTTTTTTTAAATGTTACGTTAAAAAAGGCTGAAGTTCTAAATTGATTATGTGTGTTGTATTGCTTTGTGTCCTTAATTTAAAAAACAAAAAGTGCATCTTGAGTGTAAAAGGGAATATGTCTATGTTTGGCATACTGTGCTATGCTGTATTATCTCAGGTTCAAACTGCACCATCTTTTCATTAAATCAATTTGAGAAGTTATAAATGTTCCTTGCTTTGGACCTCGGCGGGTCATTCAGGGGTGATGGTTGGTCCTGCAACCAGACCAGTTGAACCGCTGCCCCAGACCACATGCATGTTCTTATTTGCGCACAATTATTTGTTGGACCAGAGTTATTTCCTTCTGAAATGTGACAAAAAAAGCTTTGAACAAAGTTAATATAATAACGTGTGTTTACTCTTGTTATTTTCTTCAGTTTTAGGTTTAATCTTTGAAAGAGTAATTTAAGGTTTATAAACACTAAATCAAATGGATTTATGTCATAGTAACAGAGAAATTTGCTAACATATATTTTTACATTTATATAAATGCATGGACATTATTTTAACACTTGAAACAATAATCAAATACAAAGTTCTATAATACAGTTATTTAACAATATGTTCGGTAGCAGTTTACATTAATAAAGTGTTACAGTTACAACCGGCCCTTTTATGCTGATGTGGCCCGGGGTGAAAATTAGTTTGACACCCCTGCTCTACAGGGAGCCAGGAAATAGCCTAAGAATGGGGGGATGTGAGACCGCTATGTGTCCTCGTCAGAAATCTCTGGCTGCAGCAATCTGGATTACCTGCAACTAGTTAATCCCAGGCATGCTGCGTGAGGAGAAAAGTGTGTTAAACACAGCGCGAGAAAATGAGCTGTTAATAATACAGATCTCAGTTTGCTAATGTTTCTTAGGGGGAAGAAACAAGATCTAGACAGTTTAACATGGAGGTCAAATATCCCACGTCCCCTGACTCCAGAATGCTTTGTGCTCCTGCAGACGCTGGTGTCTGTGAGGGTTTGGTGTTGACAAGTGACTCAGAGAGCGAGATCTTCTGCGACTCCGTGGATTCGATTGAGCAACTCGGCAACGTCAAGGTACGACTTACATCCCCCAACACACTCATCACGCTGCCCCAGTGAGCAGGAACGGGATACTTCAAAATATTTATTTGATCGTTTCAAAGATTTTTATTCAATCACAGATTCCTCTCGTCAAAACCAACGGTTTCCACAATGACTACGTGTCCCCGGAGCCATCCCCCGTTCAGAGCCACCAGCTGGTGGCCGGTTTGGGAGTGCGACAGGTCGGGGCAGGTGGAGGTGGAGAAGGGGCGGAGGATAGAAAGGGTCCGGGTCCCAACAGGAGGGGTCGAGACACTATGCGGGAAGGTTCCCTCCACAACTGGAGAGACCGTAAGCTGCTACAACGGGACAGGTTCAGTGATGGTGACACTTCAGGGCTCCACCCAACTGACTGCATGTACTGTGCGTAGGTGGTGTTCCTCAGGGCGGTCCAAGGTTGGGGGGCCCTACTGGCGGTGGCGGAGGGGCTGGCCGAGGAGGAGGGGACGGCTCAGAAGGAGGGGCCGATAGGCTGCACGACGCCCACCTGCAGCAGCAGATTGTCCTGGCCCTGCGGAGGCTACGAGATGACATGAGGAGTGTGATGGACCGGCTGGAGGCGGTGGAGAGACTAGCCGCCGCACACGTAAGTGCCAACGGGATGGCTGAATAACAGCTGATGTTTACGCAGAAGTCAGTGTTTGCTTTTGCTTCATTAAATGCCATAATAGACGTTTAGAAAGCATTACCACTTTTTCTTCTTGAAGTTTCAAAGGTAAAAATGTGAAGAAAAAAAACTGTTGTGAAAACAGTGAATTTGCTGGGGACTATTTCCAGCAGCGGAATAAAAAACATTTTCGCCCGGAGATTTTCAAATAGGGATACTTTGGAGTACTTTAAATGTGAGACTAGAAAAAAAGTGTATTAAAAATATGACTCATACATAATTTTCAACCCAAATTGTTTCACATATTCCAAAGAAATGTCACCTGACTTCTCTGCCTTCACTGCTGTTTCTGTACGACAGGCCCAGAGCTCCGAGTGGAGGCCGTGTCTACAGTGTGCGGCTGCAGCCTCCAAACAGCAGGTAAGGGGGAATCAGCCTCTCGGCTTGATAAGTCGAGAAGCAGTCAGCGTTACTGGAGTTGTTCCCACTATTGATCCCAGTATCCATGAGTACTGTGACACTCCCAGTGATTAACAAAATGTTTGACTTTTCTCTCAGGAGGCGCGGTGGTGGCTGTTTGATGTGTCGGGTCAGACCGTCGTCCTCTTCCTGCTGTGGCCGTTCGTGGCCCAAGGTCTAGTCTCCTTGCTGAGGAGGGCCCAGCGGAGGAGTCGCACGTCTTCGTGAACCGGTGGAGACCGGTTGACCGCTCGCCAAGCAGTAACCCACCGGCGAACAACATCTAATTTCTTGGTTCGGCAGCAAAAAGGATTAAATCAAATATGAAATCATGGGGAGGCTTCGCTCTCCCTCATACAGGGGCCCACTGTCGGCTCGCAGCAGAGGGACCAGGTGGACCCAGAGATACTTTCACTCACTGCAGCGCACAACTCTGTGTTTAAATCGCTCGAAGGGATTCAGCAAGCTTGAGTTGGGCAGCAGGAAGTAACTTTGTCTTTACCCAACATGGATAAATGCAAATACTGATCATGACCTTAAATTATTAGCTAATATTTAATCTGAGCTGACACTTTTGTAATATACAGAATATTATTATTATTATTATTATTATTATTGTTCCAAATGACACAATGAAGCCGGAGGATCTGCTTTGAGAAAAAGTCATTTTACGGGTGTGGCTGCAATGACGTTGCTGTCTCTCTGAGGCGGACGGCAACGCCTCATCCTCAGATTGGAGATTGTGGACCTCAGGTTGTTTTGTCAGCGGCTCTTTTTTTAAAATATTTTTTTTTACAACGGGCCGGTCTTCTCGGCGCTCCTAACTGGACAATAACACATGTAGAGCACGCCGTCCGTTGTCTCCGTTGATTCAAGTTCACGGAAATGACGAGCGTAACCGAGGCTGCCACAGAAGAGCTGTTTTTTTAAAAAGCTGTGACAAACAGTCATGTATGATACTAGTGCACGAAAGCTCAAATTAATAAATCTATATTGAATAGAAGCTTGTGGTGTGTCAAGTGGTGGCAAATGTTCAAGATTTCAACACAAACACAAGGCAGAAACAGTGCAGGGGAGCACCGATGCCGGATGTCAGGCCCATGCTGACTGATGATAGATAGATAGATATACACACATATACAGAAACATCAATGACATGCTGCTCTATCTTAGGAAGTGAATGTGATTAACGTCACAGCTACATCACTGAGAAGACTAATATGCAATACTTTAAAATGTTATGAATTGCATAGAAGCGTGTTAAAGCTTCTAAACCTGACTATTCTATTCTATTCTAATCATAAAAGGTCAACAGGGAAACAGTGAGGGAGCTACTTGTTAGGTTTCAGGCTGGCAAGTGGTTTAACCTCCAGAGATCCTGTGCATGTGACATAAAGCCCCTTTACTGAGGTTCTGTGACCTATCCGTTATTGTACTGGATCAAAATATAAGATAAAATAAATAATGAATAAGGGTTTAAATGATAAAGTTAGTAATATTTGATGTTTTACAATTGTCTGTATGCAATCATAATAATATAATGCAGCCCTTATGTGATGTATGTGTCAGTCGGTTTCAAATGTATTATTTTGGGCAAATAAGTCCCTTAATGAAATTAAGGTAATTAATGGGTAAGGTGGGTCGCTCAAGCCATGTCATAGTGCTCATCTCTTAAGTTGAGCAACTCGTAAGAACAAGTTGAACGTTTTCAGGAATGCTGGATCTGTGCTGTGAGCTTGAGGTTTCCCTGAGTACTGTTCACCTGTGGGAGGAAAATAAATGAATACAACCCTTCTTCAAAAACAAATAATTTAATATATTATGTATAGTAATTATATACACGGGTTAACTTAACAAGGCTTTATACAACTGTTACAAAAATTGGTCCACGCACAGTCACCCACGTACATAGAGTAGATGCACAAGGGCCCAGAGAGAGAAAGACAGACGAAGGGGAGTCTGGTGGGACGACGGCGGCTGGCAGAACAGTTTGGTTCAGCTCCGTCTTCATTTCTCTAGACTTAACAGGAGCAGAAAAAATAACTGAAAAATATCACTCGGATAAGACTCTGTGGTTTTAGTATTTAAGGAAGTTCTTCACCTACTTTGAACTGCTCCCATGACGATACTCTTAGTAACACTGATATAATGTAAAGACCGTAGCCTCTCTTAGGTTCTCTCTTGGCTCTAAAATTGTACACAAATAACCCAAATAGAAGAAGAAAACAAACAAACAACATTTTGGCATGACTTTGCATAGCTGCCTTGAACACTTTGCTCCTCCGAGATACGAGACCACACAGGGAAGCACAACATGCTTTTGTTGAACACTTACAGAGTTTGCATATATTAATGTCACTGATCACATATACACACACACGCACGCGCGCACACACACACACACACACACACACACACACATGCATATGCTCACAGGGATGGTTGGGGTGCCTGTGGATCCACAGGAGGCTTTGGAAGAGCTTGTAAAGGGCTGAGTCGTAAACTTAAGCGCGGTGTCCTCTGAATCGGTGCTGCTCGTCCGTGAGCGTGCACATATGATGCTGGCCCTTGTGGGCGATGAGTGCTGCAGTCTTTGCTGGTGTTCCAATGTCTTGTATGGCTTCCTCTCATTTTTTTGCTACTATTTTAATTTTATTTACAGTTAAGGGGTTTCATTCCCAAACATTATTTTAGAAATTAACAGTAAAAGGCCTTATGTGAAGGATTTGAAAAACGCCTTACTTTTGGCACCACCTAGGGGTATTAACAAGAACAGCACTGTGAAGCATTGTAACAATTCTTACCGAGATTGTTTAAATTTTCTTTTTTAGAAACGGCTTCATCAGAATGTATTGATTACTGTTGTTCGTTAGACTGGCAGCTTTTCTTAATTGTATGAGGATCCCCTACCAGAAAAAAAGCCCTGAACTGCTCTAGTTTATGGAGCTATATTTCAAAAGATTTCAACGTGTGTTCTTGGTGGTTTAAGAAATGTGAGCATTGTCCTAGAACATTTAGTTGTAACATTAAGATGTTCTGCTTTTAAAGCCGCACTTCTCTTCTTCTATTGAGGTCTGCGTGTCGGATTATGGCATAATTTTCACTTTGGACTCTGCCTCGTTCACTTTATATAAAAATACAAATTGTTTGCCGTACACACATTTATCATGAAAAGTTATTTGGATGAAACCGCCTCAGGTGTAAAAGGGTATCGGTGATATTGCAGTAAAAGCTCGGTAATAGCAGCTTTTAAAACGGCAACGTTTTGCCGCAAAATCAATTGATTTCAATGGAAATGTAATGATAGGGGAATTGTCTTGTAGGGTAAAGTAAATCCTTGAAACTCCATTGCCTGCATTTGCAGCGCTGACCAAAAGAAAACATTGAAAAGTTGCTGTAGTGTTATAAACTGCGTTCTTCTGTTCGACCTCTTCTTCAGCGGGAGTCAACTGTTCCACTTCCTGTGAAAAGGTTTCGTCCACTGAGCGACCAAGTTAACGCAACACTAACGTGTTCTCGGCTGGTTTGCATCAAAGTAAGTCAAAGTAGGACTATATCAATGTGTGTGAACACACAAGGTAAAAAAGAAAAATCCTTTTTCTGAGAAAAGCGATCAAACTTGGGTGAGAATATGCCAGAAATGTCCTTTTGAAAACATACACCGACATTGCTAATTATATCTACATTTATTCCGTAAGTAAAGGGTTGAAGATGAATAGCTTCAAGAGTAGGTCAATGGTAAAATTTGCATGTGAATTTCAGAGCGAGTTTCACATTTTATTTATTTTGGAATGAAACTCCACCACTGCGCACAAGGTAAGATCAGGTCTCCAACTTTAGTGCCGGTAAAATCCAAAATAAAAAAACACAAGGAAAGAGACAACGGAGGTTCCCCGTAGCAACGCGACGGACACACGGCTTTGAAAGCAGTGACAGTGTTTGTGAGTAACGGGTACTCGGTACTGCCTTAGAAGATTAAACCACCACAGTGTGCCGACGCCATGCTCTTGTCCTGTCCCGTGGGTCCATGGCCGATCGCCTCAGGACCACGGGGTGAGACCCTGGGGAGCTTTGATCGATCCAGACAGATGAGAAAGAGGAGGAGAGTGGGCGAGGCTCCTGGGCAAGCTGAGAGATGGGGTCCATTTGTTGACCAATAATCGATCCCTGAGGAACCCCGACACGTCCATGAGGACCTGGTGTTCCTTCGAGGACTCTGATCACCTCAACCCTCTCTGCTCTCCAGCCCAGCTCGAGGTCCAGGTTCATAGATACAGCCCTCATCCTCCCGCCTCTCGTCTTCCTGCAGTGGACTGGCGGCGACTGGTTCCAGTCTGGCTGCTGGGCCCTGTAAAAGCTGGAGGCCGGGTGGAGGTTTGGAAGCCTGGTGGGGCAAATCCAGACGGGGACTGTAGGGTGTCTTTTGTAGGAAGGGGGATCAGACATCGTTGGGGGTCTTGGGTTGAGCTGATGGTGTGAGCAAAGGAAACTGTTTGGACGAAGGTGCGTTGCGTTTCCCGGAAAGGCCGACCTCTGCCTGCTCTCTTTTTCACTTTTTCTGCCCCACACTTCCTGTCCAGCCTCGTCCTCTCCAGACCGATGTCTTCCCTCTGCAATCTCTCTCGCTTTCACCCCAAATTCCTTTTTATCCCTTTTGTCCTTTTTGGGAATGGTGCATTCTCCCTTCATCGCCTCTTCTTCACCTCTATTTCCATCCTCTTCCTCCTCCTCCTTCCCTCCCCCGCCTTTTGCCCCCCCGTAGTTACTGGTTTTGACCGGCTCATGCTCAGAGTCCTCGTCGGCGCTGCCGTCCTGCGGATGGGTACTGAGGCATTTCTTACGTTTGCGGGTCACAGCGGAAATGATGGACTTGGGCAGGAAGTCCCTGGCACTCAGGTCCTTCTTGGAGAGCGAAGAAAGCTGAAAACAAGGTGACACAGTTCAGTCAAATAAAACATCATATTCCAGAATCCGTGGTCCTAATCACAGTTAAAGCAGGAGTGATAAATGTCTTCCTTACCTTTGATTTAAGTGAATCGCTGGTGGTGGAATCTAGTCGAAAAAGGAAAGATTTGGATTAGAACCGCGTCATGGTGGTGGTGGCGTTAGGTGGTGCAGAGGTGTGATCGCTGCCTAATCACAGCACACACAAGCAGTAAAACAATCTGTCAGGAGAACTACCGCCATTATCGGAGCACCAGTCTTTAAATTTAAGCTTTTGCTTGAAAGTACTTTAAGTAGCAGAAATGGCCTCTTTAATGTCAGCAGGGGGTGTAACGGTTTGGTTCAGACCCAGGTTTATGAGTCCTGATTATCCATGTTACGTTTATTTTCGTTAATACCAAATGTTTCTAATTACATATTTGCGTGCACATTTTGAATATATCGCGGTCCAAGTTAAAGCTGTCTGGATCAGTTAAATTCTTTATTATATAAACGGCTATATAAAGCAAACATTTCACTCTAATCAGCTGTTTCTGCTGTTGCCGTCTTCCTAGATATACATTTATATTGGCCGTGTTTCCCAGATTCGTTAAGAAGCTTTTAAGCGCTAAGAGCTTCCTAGAAGCGCTCTTAAGAGTGCTGTGAAAGAAGGACGTGTTTCCCAGAATCGGTCTGAACTTAAGATCTTTCACTAAGAAGGAAATGTGAGATCAGCCTGACCCACTCATTACAGTCTTCTTAGTGGCCAAATACTCACTGCAGCTGCGTAAGGGAAATATATCTGACACTCAAAGAAATACTAAAACCATGCGTAATGATGAATGTGCGCCCACAGCTGCAGAACACTGAAGCAAGAAAAATAATAGCATAACAAGAAAAATAACGATATAAAAATAAATATTTGCCCATGTGTTCCTGTAGCTACATAAAATAAAACGAATCATTATTAATTGCACTCATTGCGTTTTTTTCACACATTCGGCATCTGCATATGAGTTTACATTAGCTATAAAAACATCAACAACCCTGTGGTATTCCACAGAAATCAGGGAAACTGACAGGTGTAATAGAACTCGGCTGGAACCCCATCAAGAGAGGCTCCACCTGCTCGTCTATATAAAAGCGTTGCTGAAGTCCATGCATGTGAGACACCATGGCTGCAATACGCCATAGTCTCACTGCAACAGCATTGCCGTGCGTGAAGCCAGATAGTTTACATAAATGCATATGAGCGGCAGCACTTCTCCCCAATCAATGTGCTGTCGGACCGGGCTGTCCAGTCCAAATACCGGCTTCCCCGTGTGCAGATCCAACGCCTCGTCACGCTAGTGTCACCACACATCCAGAGGCCAACCCGCTGCAATTTTGCCCTCAGCCCGGAGGTGTAGCTCCTGGCCGCGCTGCATTTTTACGCAGTGGGGAGCTTCCTGGAGGTGGTGGGGGACGGCACCGGCCTCAGCAAGGCATCGGTTTCACGGAGTGTGGCAGCCGTGACACCGATCCTCCTGCGCCATGCCCGGGCACACGTCAGAATGCCCACCACACGGGACGAGGTCTGGCAGGTCCACCGTGGATTTTATACCCCGGGTGATTGGTGTTGTGGATGGCACACACACACACACACACACACACACACGTGCGCACGTAGCATAATTGCACCTGTATGTGGGGACCACAGCGTGTTGTGTGTGATTTATGCGCTGATAAAGTGGTGGGTAATCGATTAACCTGGCACTGATTGATTTAGTTTCCACAACACGGCGGTGGACAGCTTCCACTAAGAGCGTCTTAGGAAGCTTCTTTGGCGAGATTTTAAGAAGGCAGTTAAGAACGCGTCTGGGAAACACTCCTATCTTAGCGCTCCTTCTTAGCCGAACCCTTCTTTCAAGCTTTCTTAAGTCCTTAAGAACGATCGAATCTGGGAAACGCGGCCATTATCTTTGTCTCCAGACAACATTAATTGGATTACAGCCATTACAGGGCCAACTTCTGACCAAACTAAGTTCAATTGCTAATTTGCAATTCTTAATGTGTTTTTGCAATTGAATGAAAACTACTGACAGACAAATTCTTTTTGTTAGGGACTGAGGTTGCATTGTGCCCACTTGCAACTTTTAGTGTTTTCAATGTAAAAAATAATAAGCATTTAAAAAAAAAAAAAGATGACACAAATATTTTCCCAGAAGGCAAAAAGTCACAAGCGGCTTTAAAACAAAACTAATCGCATGGTGACTAACTTCTTATGGTATAAAAGTGGATCCCAGTGATCAGCACGTCTGGCGTGTGAATATTCAGTGTATTTCCATTCACGTCCCCTACAACAATGTCGCCAATCGCTTTGCGTCTAAAAGTTTCCAACCTGCAAACTTTGATTCGGCTGTGTGTAACGGATTCGCGACGCTTCAACGCAAATACGCAAACCATTACAACCCCGTTGGCAATACAAGAGGAATGGTGGAACACTGATGGGACACCAAGACTGACGATAGAGTACAACATCCAGACACAAAAACACACAAGGAGGGAGACCTGGTCCTACCGAAGAGGCTGATCCACTGTCTCAGCTAGAGAGAGAAAGAGAGCAGAAAGGAAGGAAGAGAAGGAAAGAGCTGAGTCTTGCTTGATAAGATCACTGGCAGCATGAGTACAGAATATAGAGAAGCCGGTTAGATACGGAAGCAATTAAACATTCTTTTAAAAACCATGGCACCCATATATGGGTGCTTTTGTATTTTTTGCAAATACAACACACAAATCACAAGAAAATATATTGATGTCGTACATCAAATTAAACACCAAAGCCTTTGCTACATGAATCAGTAAGCCATTTAAAAAAAAAAAAACAGAAAGAGAGATAATCGTGAAAGTATAAAACAAAATCAACCCAAAATCAGCACGTCTCCAGAACCAGCAACCCTTAGCTTGGTGCTATCAGAAAAAAACTGATGTCTTTAAGCAAGATAATTCTACAAAGATTCCACACATGCCTTCCAAATCCTTCCACACCAAAGCATCAGGGAGATATGAGCCAAAAAACATAGCAACATGAATCGCTTTATCGCTTTACAATCAACAAATATTGCTTATCTTTGTTTGTTTTTACAGTTTGATAATTGTTTATTTGTGTGCTTGTTTTATTTTAAAGGGAAAATATAGGTTGTTTTACATAATCATGCTGAAAAGTGCTTTTTTTCTTGGCGGACCTGTAAAGTTTACATTACACACTGTCTGTCATCTTCATTTACTCTTAACCAGTAACACATAGACTGATATTTACACATCTGAGCAAACTTTAACTTTATACTTGTTTATTAACACCAAGATTATTCAAATAGCTCTCGTGGTTGCAGAGATACACACATTTTAGTTTGGATATGTCATTTTCGAGCAGAAGCTTAAAAAGAGGTTCGGGGCTTAGGTGGTGACTGGCATCAGTCCTTATATAGAGAAATACAAATGAAAAAGCCGTCTTGCACTCAGTAAAGGCGTAGACTTCACATGTTTTCTGTGGTTCATCCCTGCTTTTCTTGCAGCACTATGTTTAAGATCTTTGTGTGTTTGTGATATTTGTGAACATCTTTTTACGATCCATCAGCCGCTACAATAAAGGCTTTTTAATATGTTGTTCTAAGATTTTTGAATCCGTGGATCAACACTAGGACGATTTTAACAAATGATTTATGCCCTTCTTACTGTAATTGATTTCCTTGGAGCATACCCTGCCTTATCCATTAACTAATACGTATTAGTATGTATATTACATATATATGTAATATATAATTGTATTAATATGTAATTAACAATTATTTTTGTGCATGTATTTTATATATATATATATATATATATATATATATATATATATATATATATATATATATATATATATATATATATATATATATATATACACACATATAAATTAAAATATTAACTTATGAATCTTAACCTTTTTCTAACGTTACTTTGAATAAATAAATAATAAAGACTGCTGGTTAGATCCTCAAAACTGAAATTAATTATATCTCATTTTTAACCGCTACGGAGACATCGAATTATTTTTTAAAAGTCCTGGCTCAGATCAGGCTGCTCTCGGAGGGCAGCTGACGGCCTGGTGCTGGTGAGTCACACCGGTGCTGCGAGCAGGACCTCAACCCGTCGACATATCTTTTTAAATCGGCTAATTCTTGACAAACCGACCACAGATTTGATGCTTAAACAACTAACTTATCAACTGGGAAACATCCTAACATTTAATTTTGTGACTCAACAACATATTTAGAGAACGTCAATGTTCAGTTGTGAGTTTTCTCATCAAGTACAGAAAAGAAGATGGCATATTGAGAAACTGTCACTGTAGTCACATCAAAGATGTGTTATTGCAAAGATCACAACATCAGCTTTTATCCGTGTTTCACTATAATCTTAGAAACACTGGTGTGGTTGGGCGGCTCTTTAGGCCCAATGCAACTCCAAAAAGAAGGACAAATACGCGTCCGGCTTGATGCTTCGCAGGGCGCATTGACATTTTGGACATTTTACAGCCTTTAACGACTAAATTTTGCATTTATTATATTTAACTGATTATATTGTGATTATTTTAGGAATTAAACATGACTGACATTTTTGTATTAATATTTTAAAAAAGTAGAACCCCTATTTAAGAAACCCTGCCCATTTTCCTAATTTTGCCGGTCAACTGATCAACTAATCTGGTGATCAGTTTATCAGATGGATAAATTGGATCCTCTCATAGTAAACATGAATCCTCTTGACACTTCCTCACCTGACGCCTCTCCTGGTATGCCGGCCCTGCCGATGTTGGAGAGCAGATGGTCGATGTTGGGCGCAGGCTGCATGTCCCGCTTATCCTCTGGGGCCTGCACACGCACACACATCCAGAAATATACAACCATACCCACAATTAAAGCGCAAAGTACAAATGAGGACACCTGAGTACGAAAGCCCCTCAGCTCTCTGGCCTGACGTACCTTCTCTTCCTCGTCGATCTCTCCCGTAGTGAAGAACCAGTCGTGCTGTTGGAGGAACACAACACTGATGTTAAGAGTAAAACACGTAACTGGTTCATTGAGTTGGAGGAAGCAGCCGTCGGTTCTTACGTGCAGGATGAGCGTCTCAACGATTTTGTAGCGGTCGGGCATGTGGGTGACCATGTCGGTCATGTTGTCCTCTGACGTCCTCACCAGGGTGGGGCCAAACACCAAAGCCAGGTTTCTAGGCTCCATCTGAAGAATGACATCATAAGCTTCCATACCCCCCAAAAAAACACCAAAGCCCAATGTTAAAGGGAGGTGCGGTTACCTTGTTCTGTTCACAGTGGTCTGCCACCTTCTTGAGGTGACCCACCAGGAACTTCAGGGTGTGGTGATAGTAGTCCGGGAGGTCATGGAGCTGGAGAAAGAAGGATGGATGACGGGGGCAAAGAAGAAGATCAGAAAGGTTGAAATAATGAAAACAACAAGAAACGCATCCGCTGCTCGACATTCTGCTGGCGTTTGAGACACTCACTAGTTTCTTCATGGTCTTCAGTCTATCCTCCGCGTCTTCTATCCGGTTGGCATCAATGAAGTCGTTGTATTTGTCTTTGGACAGAGAAGGCATTGAATTAACACGTAATGCATGTAAATGTGTCCACACTTGGCATCATGTCCACATGCAAACGATAGGCAGCAACATTTTTACGGAATAATCGTATTTGTGCTAAAAACAGTGGGAAATTATCCAGCCTTGCTTCTATGTTCTATCTTCTATGTTCTATCCTGCTGCGCTGCATAACCAACGCGTGACTGGACGCACCGTCAGTGAAGAGCGGCTCGGGCAGCTTTCGGAAGAACGACTTGAGCAGGCTGCTGATTACGTTCAGGTCCTGCCATCGCTATAGAGACAGAAAGGGGAAGGCGTTTAGTATTTCTCGTGCAGTGATCAAGAAAATTACCTCATCTAACAAAATGGTTAGATGTTTATAAACGTCGGTTTCATTTTGTGAAGAATATCTGGCCGAACAAAATGTGTAACTTTGGAGCTGCTGTTTGCCACTGAATAGAAACCATAAACCAGAGCCGTGCTGACTTCTAGTTTCTGGTTACGAACGTATTTCATCCCTGCAGAAAAACGTGTTTTAGAGAAACAGTATGTGAGCTCGTTCCCATGTATCCCGCACCTCCTCAGCCGTGTTGATGTCCATGCCCTTGTTGAGATGCTCCTGCAGGTTGGACACCATGGCGTTGTTGCCCGGCACTCGGTAGATACCCGTGTAATCCAAACCCGTCTCCTCCACCACACCGCAGCACATCTCCACAATCAAAGGGACAAACTACAGAGATGGGGAGAAAAAATTAATAAAGGTTTCCCTTTATTCATCCATTAATATCCATGAAATGGGAAAGTATCAGCTACTTGGTTTCCAAAGATAAGTGGAGTTGGTGTTATGTTTATGTGATCACGTTTTTCTCATCTTCAATCATGAGACACTGAAGGCTTACTTTATGGTTGACGGCAGGTTGGCAATCCTCCAGTCGCACGCCAAAAGCCTTCGGACTGCCGGTCTTCTTGGCCTTCTTCATGATGTTGATGCCCCACAGCGCTTTGTTGTCATCTGGGCGCACGCATGCACACATGTACGCACGCACGGACGCACACACACACACACACACACACAGAAGCACACACACAAATTTGCTATTAAAAATAACTGACCAATTTTTAACAAGGAAACATCTTTGGTTTTGTTGAACTAATTTACTTTTTTGCTGTTTTTCTGCTGTACACTGCACACATATGTGCCAGGTATTGAACATTATCATTTTTATTTGTTGCATGCTGTAAATACCAACTATGAACACAAAAGGTTTGATTCTCAATGCTCTTATAGTCATCAGTGTCGGACATATTTACGTTCCTCTAACTCTCTTTCGGGTGATCTAATTGGTCGTTTTCACTGGTGCATTCTGGGTGCTGTCCTTAGAGCCGCACTGCTAGCATGGTTAAAGGGCCGTTATCATTTTTGTTGTGTGCTAGTAAACGTGTTCGGACCCACCAGTTCTAGAGGCTCGGTTCACTGAGGTGTTGTCGGTTTTTGCCAGGAGAAAGGGCGGCATCATACGATGGGCTCTGGGGGACGAGTCCGGTTTACTTCCTGTCAGACTACACCATGGGACAGAACATAGAGACAGCTATGATTCCAAGACGAGGTTTAAAAATTTTGGTAAATATGAACTCTTTCAGGTCTAAATACATACAAACAGATGTTTAGATACACATATACATATACAATTCTCATGACCTCAGTCTTATGTAAAAGAAAAAAATGGATGCGCTTTTAATCTTGCTTTTCGAAAATTGCACTGAAGTAATTGAGTGTGACAGGCTTCCAGCCCCGAGCTGCAGTGGCTCCCTATTACACAAAGGATAAGGGACAGTTGTGATCATGCCTCTTCTTTGTGTGCCCATGCCGTGCTGACCTGTGTTTTCTGTAGTCATTCAGCTTTTTGTTGATGAGAGCTTGTCTTGAGAAGCCGATCTCCTAGAACAAACCAAGGTGACCAATTAGTTCGACATGGAGGAGTTTAGTGAGTAAACCCCACAAGATGAGCTGGGTGTGAAGATCTAACCTCGTTGTCGGTCTTGCTGTTCTCCCTGATGACCCTGATCCAGGCCAGCATGTCGTCCCTGTCTTCGGCCTGCAGCAGGTACTCACAGAAGTCCTGCGTGGTCAGCCGCAGGGTGTGCTTCCGCTTGGTCTCGCTGTAGGCAATGTCGATCAGGCAGCCGCGGATGCTGATTGGAGGGTGTTCGTCCTGGCCGGGCCCCGCCCCCGCCCCGTGAAGGACGGCCTCTCGCTTGTCCTTATAGAGGAAAAGCGAATGCGAGCGTAGCACAGAGAAGACGCGCTTCCATGGCCGCATGCCGCCACCCACTTTCTGCATCGAGGACGTACAGAAACAAGGAGACGACATTAAATACACTGCAAAAATTCAGCTTCCAAAAACAAGAAAAAAAAGTAGTAAAATGAGGGAAATATTACTTGAAATAAGACAAATTATCTGCCAACAGAACAGGAAAATTTGACTTGCCAAGACTTCTTGAAACAAGTGAAATGCTCTAAAATTAAAACTGCCTGATAAGAAGAAATATCTTGTCAATCAAAAAAAAAGCGTATAATGCCTTGATTTAAGATATTTCATCTTACTTAGATTTAAGTTTTTGCAGTGTAGCAAACCCTCCCACTACAAATTTCCGTCCGCCACTCTCACAATTGTTAAAAAACGTCTGCGCTTCATTGGGATGGAAATCTTGACAGGCGCAGTGACGGCAGCTTAGCTTGTAGTGTGTCGTACCTTTCCCTTCTCTGTGAGGATCTGTTTGTATTGCAGCCAGCCCTCCTTGCGAACATCACTAAAGGTGAGGGTTTCCAGTTCAGAAGTGGAGTGGCGTTTAGACCGAGCCTCCTCCTGGGCTCGCAGGCTCTCCAGAGACTAAAGCACATTTTAGAGGGATTATGGGTTTTTGTACCAGACAGTGTTTTTTAGTAACGATCAACGATCAACTCACCCCATCAGTGAAAAAGCTCTTCACCCTTTTTGGTAGTTTGCTGTGGAACAGAAAGCACACCAGTTACATTAATAGCACTGCTAGAGTCTAAACAGGACTAGGTCTGTGTAGACGGGGTTGCGTGTTTATCAATGACCCGGTGTCACTAAAGGAGGTTTTGGGCCCCACTAGGACTATAAGGACTCATGTCAGTAAGGAACGCAGCTTTAAAGGGTCCTCTGGGTTCTTACGAGAAGACGCGGCCTTCTTCCCTGAAGGTGTTGAGACCCTCGTCACAGGATTTGGATCTCTCGGTGGTGATAGCCAGCAGGTAAGAGGAGCGACGACTTTTAATACTGCCTGAAGAGAGAGAGGACAAGTCAGAGGGAAGAGAAGAGACAAAGAAAGAAAGAAAGATGAGTGATTACGGTGATTTCTTGTCTTAAACTGTGAGTATAACATGAGCCAAGTGAATGAATTAAGGAGTTAAACATGCATACTACATGTTAAAGGCATACCGTGACATTTGGATTTCTAGTTCTCAGTTTTGGATACCCTTTACCCACAATGCTAACAGCATGCAATGTATGCAATGTCTCTTTGTTATCAGAAGCGTCAAATGAAAGTGACGAGCATACAGTGAAGAAAATAAACTTAACATTTAAACTTAAAAACTTTGTTTTGATATAGCAAATCATTTTGACGCCAAATAGCAATCTAAGCCTACGATAACCCAAGGAGCCATTTAGAGGCAAACGTTCGATCATAAAATATAAATCCTAGAGTTGTACTTCGTGGACAACCAACAGTATACAAAAGCTGAAGAGTCCAATTGGCAAAAACTATGGAGCCAAGACAGTCTCAATATTGGTAAATGCGCAGAGAAAGATTCACAAATGCGCAGAGAAAGATTCACAAATGTGCATAAAGATTTACAAATGCGCATAAAGATTTACAAATGCGCACAGAACAATTCTCAAATACATTCCAATGATTTATATAAATGTAAAAAAAAACAAAAAAACACAAATATATTTCTGCATTTGTATGTATTTATTTGTGAATCGCACCACATTTGTGGCTCCACATTTTCAAGTTGCTTTTTTGAGACTCCCCTTCCATGGCTCGATTCGCAAATGTGTTTTTTCAAAATGAATCTACTCGGAGCCAATCAGATGCCGCTCTCATTTTCAACCAATCGCATGAGCACCGCTCCCCCTCCAATGCCCACGTGGCTTCATTTGCTCCGGAGAGGGGGCGTGGCTGATCATGAGCGGCTGTCTCTCAGATACTGTCGTGGGACTACTGATATTATGAACGCAGACAAAATGGGGTTTGATGTTCCAACGTTTGTGGTACTTCCACAATAAGTATGAAGCAGACTATGAATTTGTAAACGTCACTGCACTCCTTTAAGATGAGTCTAAGCTGGACAAATATATCAGTGTGCCAAAATAAAGGCAACAGACTGTATACACAGGCCCAGCCCTTTGTGAGGCCGTGGAGTATTGAGAGTGGGTGAGTGAGACTCACTGCAGTCCCGAGAGCGAAGGTGGACAAAGGGGGAGTTGGAGGAGAGGGTGGGGGAGACAGAGGTGGAAGGGAAGGTGATCGTGGTGCAGGCCTGGGAACTGGACACAACAGAGTGGGCTGGTATATGGCAGGCCTGTAGGTCAATACTAGGACTGGTAGGGTCATCTGCAAGTCATCATCACAGGTGGACAACAAGCGATGAAAGATGATTAAACATGCTGACAGGACAGCGCAAGGGCTTCAGGGGGAGATTAGGGAGGTGGTAACATCTCGCTGAGCCTACTCTGGTGGCAGAAATAACGGCTGACGGAGAGCCTGACAAACCTTCATGGCAGTACAGTTTACTGTACAATAAAGTTATTATATAATCATGACACGTTAAACGTCAATACAGTACAATACACCTCTGCTGTGGTGCAGTGCAGAGAATTTACTGAAGAGCACGGAGTTAACAGAGACATGAGAGTGTCGGAAGTGTCGGAGGACGGAAATTGGCAAGATGAAAAAATATATAAATAACCATTAAATGTACTGACATTTTTATTAAATAATTACAGGAGCTACTGGATAGTTGTACTATAAATTGAAATGTATGTTTTAATTTGCTTATTAAATTCTGTACCTCTGTATTAATTTTCTTATTAAGATTATAATGTTATTTATCAATACATTTTAATTGTCTAATGCATTTATTTATATTTTAAATGTATTTCTTTGTTGTGCAGTTCATTTAATTTTACATTTTTAAATGTATTTGTATCATAAAATGTTATTATATACAGTATGTATATATTTAATTATGCATAATAAAACACAATTCATGCAGCTAATAATGGGAGTTTTCTTCCCATTGCGCCAACATGGTGTGACCTGTAGATTATTTCTGACTCCAGAGCAGATCTGTTTCTCAGGAAATGCTTCCAGAGCTCCGTTTACTGTACTTTATTTTTTAAATAGACACACATTGAACATGTCAACATTCAAAAAAACACTAGCATATTCATCAGCACAAATTGAAAGATACTACTATTGACATTATAATTGACATGTATATGACACGGACAGAAATGTCAGAAAGGATGGAAATGCATAGAAAGAGAAAAAGGAGCACTACTAAAGCCTCATACCATTGAGGCCATTATACCGAATTGGCCATTATACTGAATTGGCCATAGTTGTGAATATGAGCGTGAATGGTTGTCTGTCTCTATGTCTGCCCTGTGATGGACTGGCGACTTGTCCAGGGTGTACCCTGCCTTCGCCCCTTGACAGCTGGGATCGGCTCCAGCGCCCCACGACCCTAATGAGGATAAGCGGTTCAGATAATGGATGGATGATGGATGGATGGTTCAGTCAGGTTGGAAATATTAAAAAAATATGGTTTTTTTCCCAAAGCTTTTTCCCTATGTATAGTACCATATCTAAAGTACACATATCCAGTAAAAGAACCGTCAATTTTTATACAGTATTGTATTTTCAGATTGTGTTGGAATGTCTTTCCTTTCCAAAAAATTGTCACTACCGAAACATAGTAATAAACTAGAACAAAACAGTATTATTAACCTGTTAAGATTGTGTTTCATTCTTAAGAGTATTTAAAAAAATATTTCTAGAAAGTTTTCACAAATAAATCAATAAATATATATTTTTTTAAATATTTATAATTTATACAATTCATTAAAATCAAAAGACAATATTTCTTTGTGAAATGCATAATACTAATCACATTAATTCCAGAGTTAATGATTGATCAAATTGAAAATACACTAAAACAATGAGTATCATAACATTTTAGTTGAGAACTCAATATACTTTATTTTTAACAAAACATCCACTGTTTCGGTAGTGACTGCACTGGTTCGGTTGTGACCGCAGTATTTGCAAGGTTGTATCATATTTCCTCAACCTTATTGCTTAATCTTAACTCATAACTAACTGTTGGATAAATCGCTGATACATTTAAACTTTCCTTATTCTCTCTTGAATATTCTTGGTGTTTCACTGGGTCATCCTCACTCTTTGTCTGTATTCTCTCTGCGCCACTTTTTCTAATTCCTTTTGGCATTTTGGTGTCTTATAGTTCTTTCTCCCTGAACAAATTCAGTTAGAAATCAGCATTATCTACATGTTATATTTAGTCCACACAACATATTATTTTCAAAATGATCAGATTGAACTACTCACCATTCAATTTTGTGACTGTTTCGGTAGTGACAATTCTACACAAATGTTAAGCATAACTAAGGAATGCTAGCAGTTTACTCAATTGAAGAAAATATGTGTTTCGGTAGTGACGATTCTTAAGGCTACGTGCCGATTTTCAGACTTTGGAATCACATTTACATCAAAATTATAGGATATAGCTACTGAGCATTCAGCATGAGGGACAGGGACACCGTGTCACTGCCTGATCAAAAATGCAGGGCTGTGGCTAAAAACCTGGCTCAGCAAATGGACTAAAACTCTTGTGTTTCGGTAGTGACATAATAACTGAGGACATGATTTTTTGGGTATAGTTTTTTAATTTAAAAAAAACAACCCATAATAAATCTAAATCTTACAACTCCTGTTTAAACTTAATCATACAGATCTTTGAAACCAATTCAAAGATCCAACCAATTTTTCATTGTACCAATGAAAAAATCAAAAAATTGTTTTAAGTGTCTTTTACAGAAATGAAAATTTTGATGTCAGGGTTGGGGACAGCTACTTCCCAATAGAAAGTACCCTATAAACTACAATTTTGTATATATTTAGTTTATCAGTTTCTAATTTAATGCCTTGGCTTTAAATAGACCATAACATATTCTTACTAAATATTTATGTCTGAATTCTTCATTGTTTTGTTAAATAGCTTTTCTTGTAGGGGGACAGCACTTTGTACAAATTCGGTAGAATGGCCCATATGTATATATTAGGGCTGAGCAAAGTTGAAAAAAATTAAGTGATGATCGCATGATTTTCCTGCCATTAATTGCGATTAATTTCATTATGCGCCAAATTGAAGTAAAAACTAGTGTATTGCAGGCTTTTATTTTAAAGTAATGTTGTCAGAACAATACAACACGAACTCTGGAGCAACAGCAAATTAGCATATAACATACGTTTTTTTTCTAAACAGGTACTGTTTAGTAGTAAGGGTGCCTGTGAGGGACAAGCCACTCCTTCTTTTGTCTATGTTTTGTCTGTTGCTTACCTTAAATATGTATGTTAAAGACCAGCAATTGATTCACTTTATACAAAAGCAATAAGTGCTTTTCATATTTTCCAGTTCAGTTTTTCTTCCTCGGTGAGCAAAGTCCAGTCTGTGTTGGCTTGAACAAGTGCACTGAACATCTTGTGATGTGACCAAAGTTCTCCTCTTTAAGAGAAGAGTAAAGATCCAGAAGTGATGCCATGCCATTGTGGATCAGACCACGGGGTCAGGAGCATTGCGCATGCGCGATTAACTTTTAATCTGGACGCGGAGCCAGCCGGTGTGTGAGCACTTTGTCAAAGCTTTTGGCGAAGCTGCTTGTTGCTGTCCTATTGCTTGTTGAGAACAGAAGCTGAATAACAATACGTGCTTTCACGTCAGGCGCAAAGTAAAAGCAGTGTCATTGTATTTAATTCATAGCGTGCATCTTATTTTTTATTTTTTCATGTTTGATTGACCTCA
The DNA here is from genome assembly GCF_023055335.1 of Clinocottus analis. Taxonomy (NCBI): domain Eukaryota; kingdom Metazoa; phylum Chordata; class Actinopteri; order Perciformes; family Cottidae; genus Clinocottus; species Clinocottus analis. The sequence continues at coordinate 256,907 of NW_027176219.1, read as the reverse complement.
CGCGGGCAGGACTGGCAGAGCTGTAAGACACCCAGGTCTGAACTACGCAAAATCAAACAAACATGCAGTTAAGGCATGATCCAATAGTTAACTCTGTTAAAGAATAGCCATATTAATCTCGCGTCGACACGTTAATTTGCCCAGCCCTAATATACACACACACACACACACACACACACACACACACACTCAGCAGCAGCAGTCTTTACAGATTAAAGGCCACTAACCTATGAAGGGAATAGATGCCAGGGAGCTGTATGCATGCTGTGCGAGGCTACCGTTTGCCCTGCGGTTGGTGACGGGCCCCCCGGAAACAGGAGAGGGGGTCCCGTGTGTAGGTTCCAAACAGGCAGGCTCAGGTGACTCCACGGGCGTGCTGTAGTGGGGATGTCGAACGGCCTGAACAGGGGTTCGGCGGCCGGAAGGCGGCTTTTGCCTCAGGACCACCTCCTGACTCAGGGAGATGGGGGAGTCAGCCTCCCTGTCCTCGCCCAGTTGTGTTCTCTCCTTCTCTGGCGCAGACAGGGCCGGGGTCGACTTAGGCCTGGGTACCACACCACCCTCACCGTCCGCTGGGCCACTTCTGCTGCCAGGGCTCCAGTCTACGTGGGGGCCACTGTAGCCGGGCTCTCTGAAGGAGTGGGCCTGCTGGAGGAGGTGGCCAGCTTTGCGGGAGAAAGATGGACTGTAGCTTTTGTAGCCTACCAGCTCCTCCTCTTTTATTCGCCGTGTTTGGGGTTCGGCTACCTGCTGGCCTGACCGCCTGCCACTCGGAGGCACTGTGGAGGAGGCTGTGATGATGGGGGACATTACTGTGGTTTTGTGCGGATGCCCGTCTGTAACACTCTGGTCTTTCTGCTCTCTGAATTTCACTGTTTGTGACCCGTGCGGTGGGTGTCCATAGCGCAGTGACACCAGCGCAGATGCTTGTGCTAGAGTTTCTACGGAGCGCCCGTAGTTATGCTCGTACTCAGCGTAGGCCGCCAGGAGGCTCTCTGAGCACGACCTGCTTCCTGGTCCTGATACCCCGCCCCAGCCCCCTAACCAATAGGAATCATGGGAAGCAGCCGCCGCCTGGTGGTGGAACTGGAGTGTTTCCCTTCTGCGCTTCTCCGCAGCAGTTGTGGAGGTAGGTACAGGACCGGAACCGAGGGCCAACCCTAGCCCCAGCTCCGCTAAACTTTCCTGAGAGATGCTGCGGTGGCGGGGGGACATGCTCTCTGCAGCCTCGGCCTGGCTGTAGTACCAGTCCGACAGAGCCTGGTGGCAGAGTGTATCAGCGTGGGTGCGGGCCGAGGCCAGCATGCTGCTTTTCCGCGGCGCAGGCAGAGTAGCTGAAGCAATGGCAGCATTGTGGTTAGCGAAGTGAAAGTCCAGCACATTGATGGCCGATGAGGAGCGGCCTCGATTCCGGCCAGACGGAGCAAAGTGGCCACCGGATTCCTCAAGGATCCCGGGCCAGCCGGGGCACGGGGTGGAAGCGCCAGGGGGGCGGTTGTCCAGTGGGGAGGCGACAGGGCCCGGTCGGCACTGCCAGTTTTCTGGGGGACTGTGGAGGTTGTGCTGTGGGGTGGAGGAGACAGGCTTGGTGGAAGGGTAGCAGAGAGGTGGCGGTGCAGGGAGGGCCACGCCGGAATATGGCTCATTGGCTTTCAGGTAGGCGTCCTGGGAGTATGCCTAAGGACAAGAGGGGTACACAATGAAAAACATGACAGGAAAGATAACAGATGGAGGTAGTGGCTCGAGGACAGAGAGGCAGAAGCAACCTGCTCTTTGGCTATTTCAAACAATGACATTATTTTATTTTATTCTGCTTGAATTGACTGAATTGAATTTTATTATTTCCAAATGTTATTATAATGAATAAAATAAATGATGAATAAAAGACACAGTTTTTCTTTCATTTTGTTGCTTGCCGATCGATACCGGTCAAACTTTAGTAAGTGGCAACTTGAATTAAAATAACAGGATGTCATGCAAACAGCATGCTTGCTGTGACAGTTAACACTCAACAAGGTGAAAAGCAGCCGAGAAGAGAAAATAGAAGAAAGACAATACTCACACTTACCAACTGCAACACATCCTCATCTTTGGGCATAATGGAGAGCTCCAGAATGTTTTCACTACAACGCAAATACCAAAATATGAAATAAAATAAATATGTGAACATGTGATGAGTAACAGAACGTAAAACGAGATTCGTTAACAGCAGTCTCTCACCTGTTTTGGATGAGCACAATCACCTGAGAGTAGGTTTTACCCAAAATGCTCTCCCCGTTCACCTTCACCAGCCTGTCCCCTGGAGTACACACACACACACACACACACACACACACACACACACACACACACACACACACACACACATATACACACATATACACGCATATATACACACACACACACACACACACACACACACACACACACGATCATGTTTAGTTTCCTTGACTGATACTTTATATATAATACATAATAATGTTCATCTCTAGTACACCTTCCTTCAATGATGTTCATTTATGTAGGAGAATATTACCTGTAAAAATATAAAAAAGGTAGAGAATAATATTGTCACACCCATAAAGATCGCAGTAGAGGTGCTAGTATTAGTAGCTTAAGGTGCTGAGGGGAAAAAAATTATCCATTGTCGTATTTTTGTTCTGTTCTGGCTCTTGTTAACACTGACTTTAAAAAATTAACCAAAAGAAGTAAACAGGAAGTTAGACAGACTTGTTGATCAAACAGTTTTGGTGGAATCCTGCACCAGGACCCACATCCCAGATGGTATATAAGAAGTGGGCGTAGCCGTTTGTGGAATGATGTTATGAAGCCTCGAGTTCTGCGTTTATTATTTATAATTGCAAAAACTATCTGCAAATCATGTGGAATGACGTGTGGGTTAGGGTTAGAGTTAGATGTATGCTGACCCTCAAATGTAGTATGAATGGAACCGAAAAAATGTTGGGAGATATTTTAGCGAGATTGTGACGACCCCAGAGCTCTGCTGTGTCTTTTGTCTATGTGTCTTCTACCTGTACACAGTCCAGCTTGTTGCGCAGGGCCATTGTCTTTTACACTCTTCACAAAGATGGTGTCCATTGGCTCCAAACGGGGCCGCTGACAACCTGCTTTAAAAAAATAAAAATACAACACTCAGACACAGATTTGTGTGCATTTTCTAAAATATCAGCAAAACTCGCAAAGTTGAATTAGCTCCACCTACACATAAAAACATATATTGCTTATTTTGTTTTATTGCACAGCTTCTGTCTTGCTCTGTTGCTCTGTGCAGCATTTTTTAAGGAGAGCTTTTATCCAATCAGATTTCACCGTCAATGTCTCTCAGGAGGAAGAAGAGCGAAGAAGAGGGGCCCGGGGCCTTCTAGGTGGCCTTTTCAGATTAAAATACATGGGTACGTTATCGTTTATTGTCATAGTCAACCAATCAGATCTTTTAGTTTGACATGCTGGGCATATTCTTAGATGTGCCAGGGCCAGCGAGGTGGGCTGGAAGTACGTCAGCATTAACATGTGCTATGATTGGTCAGTGGGGCGGCATGACTTTTGTCAACAGAAAGCTACCTAGCTGCTAGCAGAACTCAGTAGTAGTAAGAAGAGTTCAGGCTGAAACATAAGATAAGTTACGTTGTTAGTTTTTTGCTTGGTGTAGTTTTTTATAACACTCAATGGCTGAAGGAGCAGGAGAAAGAGACTTGGTGGCGGATTTACTGACGCCTTTGTCACGTAGGGTTATGGACTTGTTAGTGGAACTGAAGCACGTCATTGAACAGTGTGGTAGGGGCTTGGTTATGCTCAGCTGCAGAGGGGTGGGATTAGGGGTGACTCAGGCGACAAGGGCTGGAGATGAGGATGGATTGCTCTCAGTTGAGGCTGATTGCTTGCCCCAAAATAAAGGGCAGTAAGAAAGATATTGAGAAAGGACAGGAGGCGACTGCTGCCAGGCGGTCCGTGTGAGTTCACACAAATAAAGTTCATTATTAAGAGACTAGCTGGAATCCTGAGTTATTGTCCCGTCATGCACATATGTTTGTAAACGATATCAGACCCAGAAGGCCCAGGTAGAAAATAAAGAAAGTGTGATGCTGGATGCCTAAACATTAGCTGGTGAAGTCAGCAGAAACACTCACCTCTTCCAGTTGAGTTTCCGTTCTCCTCATCCTTTGGGAGAAACACAGAGCAGGTGTTAGAGGAGAAGAGGACCCATAGAGAGGCGTCGCTCAGCTCACATTCAAACCGAGCCTTCACTCCCATCCCGGGTCTGTATCACTCCTGCTGAATGGGCAGTTTGGAGAGCTGATCAGCTGCCTGCCAGACTGATACACAATCTGACTGTCTCACACTGGCTGACATAGTCTGTCTGTCTGTCTGTCTGTCTGTCTCTCTCTCTCTCTCTCTCTCTCTCTCTCTCTCTCTCTCTCTCTCTCTCTCTATCTATCTCTCTCTCTCTCTAGCGGGCAGGCCTGGTGGTGGGCTCCATCTGAAGGCTTTGGAGCTTTGCTGAGTTAGCTCATTCCTGAGCCGCACACACAAAGGGCTCTGCACACAGACGAGGTATGCTGCACCACATCACTGACCTCTCTCTCTAGGACAGAGGGACGAGCCTGTGCTGTCTTTAATGCCACGGTACCCATCAGTGTTGGACACATGTGTACAGCCTGGAGCACAATCGTAAAATGTACACTTTAGCGAGGTCGGAAATCATGTTACAGGATTTTCCCAGGCAAGAATCTGAGAAACATATTGTCATATTCAATTACGATTACAGTAATTCAAACCCTGAATTCATTGTCCGTGAGCAAGGAGTAAATTAACTTAGCATAAAGATTTGCAGAAGGGAGAACCTTGAGATATTTGCGTCAGTTTAAAAAGCATGAACTGATGAATACTCTTGTGGTGTTAAAATGTGGTGTTATAGGACACAACCTTAATGTGTGCACAAAAAGTGTTTTTTTTAATTGTTGTTCCCAATAAGCACTAAACAAAAAGTGCAGGTGTGTGCTGGGTCAAAAGGTCACCAAAGGCATCAGGAATCATCCTCTTGGAACCATGATTTTCTCTACAAAGTTTTATAACAACTTGTCTAATATTTGCTCAGATATTTCAGTCACAAGATCAACGTCATACTTTTTGTTGGAATGGTCAGCACATTTTCAACAAAGGCAAAAACAACATTATTTTCTTTTCGCAGTTGAGAGTAAGTTTCATTTTTGCCATTTCCATACAGTTGTTCTAATGTGAGATTTCAAAATGTGCATAAAAACACATGAAGTCTGAACTACGCCGTCTGGAGAGATTTAAAGCGATAAGCTTCTCCCACTGCAAAAAAAAAAGCAAAAAAAAAAATGCAGTTAACGCATGATCAAATAGTTAACGTTGTTAAAGGATTGCCAGATTAATCTTGCGTTAACGCGTTAATCTGCCCAGCCCTAATATTTTTACAAAGGAATCAGATTGTGTCAAATGACTCAACAGTCTGCTCACCTTTAGGCTGTACAGAGAGGACTCTGGTGGGTAGACGATGAAGTGGCGCAAAGTGAAGCCGAAGCCCTGCGAGTTCTTCGGCACAAAAATGGTCCGTGGGCCCTGCCAGGACATGCCCTCCACCTCGCCCGACGACAGTGGTCGGCGCCTGTTCTCATTGGACGACACCATGCCATCTCTCCGTCCTTTAGCCTATTGAGAGGAGAGGATGGGGGGAATGTTTAGATCGGATGAGACTGAGCTTTCCCTTTCCTCTTTGCTAGCTAACGAACACTGACAAAACTTTACCACGGGATTCTTAAAGTGGGGCTGTGCACTCATCCATAGATTTTAAGGGAGGAGAGAGCGGTATGTGGCCCATTCACTGAGGACTCTGCCCAGATCTGACATGGGCAGAATTACACCTATGCCAGGAATTACTCAGAGACTTCCTCGCTAAAGAGGAAGCTTTATTGTCAACAACAACCCCACCTAAAATCCCTTTTTTTTACCTCCAGCCAACAATGAGAGGGTTAAAAATATATACCGTCTATGAATAACAGTTGTGGAACAACAGGAAATTATTATGGCTCATAAACACAGATCTGAAAGCAGAGGACCAGTAGACAAAAGGAGCCTGCTGATATTTTGGTATGGGCTCCACAGGTAAAAATGAGGCCAGCGTTCCTCTCACACACACACACACACACACACACACACACACACACACACGCACGCACGCATGTACGCCCTCACGCACACAAACACACAGCAGATTCTCCAACACTGCACAATTGTTGTCTATCCATATGAACTTGAACAAAATGATAGAATGTCGCTCAAACTGCCTTGAAATAAAAGTTACGGCCGTAACAACATGGATCATTAATTATAGTAGGCCAATTCAATATAAAAATAATATTCAATAACACTTAAAGCACACACATTCATTGTATATGAAAGCAACTCAAACCCGGCGCAGCCAAAAACAACAAGAAGTCTGCTTATAGAGACAGGAAGTGGATGGTCCCAATTTAGGGGGAAACCTTCGCCGTGCATCCACTGAGAAAGCAAAAGGAGACGCATATTTTCCACAGACGGAAGCCAGATGAAATGGGGAACGCCATATAAATTATCCAATATGTTGCGTCCATGGCCAAGGAAAGTTCAATCATTATTTGTGTTTCTTTCAAAGCCGGAAACCAGAGAAGGAAGTCCAGAACTTTCGATGTAATCAGGTATAAAATGTGTAGCGACTCCATAGAAAATGTAGTCAATGGGTTATTTTGTGGTTTTGGTTTGATGCATGAAATAAGGGCTGTGTTCAAAACAAGCTTGAGGGATTTCCACAGTTTGCTTTACGGGATAGAATCCCATATGTGAAGTGGCGAAATGACACTGCAGAGGGACAATAACTTTTTGCAATTGCACTCATGCTTTCAAAACCATAACGTTAATTTGTGAAAATTGTCTTGCTGAACAAAACACATACTGTTGGCTTTTGGTATAGGGAACCAGTGCGATGCTAACTTCCTGTTGGCCTACAAAACCTTATCCCTGCAGAACCTCTATTCACTGTGTATAAAACAGAATTTATACTTGATCACATCACAAATGAGAGGTTTAGCAGTACAGTTTCTATATTTGGTGTAGTTATTCACTCTTAATATTTTAGGGATATCATATCTGAATTTTGTAAAAGGGCGTAATTCTCCTTAAACTTCCATAACGTCATCTACAATTACAGTAATCACTGACGAGCAGTGTTAGTTGATGGTGTTGGCTTTCTTTCGAACCAGACTTTATCTTAATATCAGAGGATGGACATAATCCGTTGGTTGATTTGTCGGTGAATCATAGAATGATTAAGAAGTTGAATAAATCAAGAGACTAGTCATTTTCTTCAAGAATTCTTACAATCAGACTTCTTTTTGCAGTCGCCCCATTCTGGTCAGGACAGATAATGCACATTCAAAGACACGCACTCAGCAGAACCAAAGGTTGCCCCATGAGCTGAAAATAAATCTTATTTTTTTAATCTTTTACAAGGACCCAATCATTTAGCATTACATGACACACATCATCCAAACACAATGAAATGACCCCAGAAGATTCCTGCCCATGGACATTTCTTCGTGTGTGTTTGCATGGCTGTGTTGGAGAGAGAGTGTGTGAAGGCCCCAGAGCATGAAGTCGTCGACGGGGGAGATGTGCTTGATTCCGCCATGGTAAGGGCAGCGCGACCAGGTCATGTTTGCGCGCTGCGGCACATTAAATATGCCTAGAGTTTTTTTTCAGTGTGAGAGTTACGATCTGTGGCAGGATGGCGTGACCTAAGACCGAAATGAGTGACAGTCACGCTCAATGTGTGACACCTGAGAGCCCTGCTTCTGTTAGCTCTATTACCCTTGTTAGCCGTTGTCGCCCAATGTCACATAAACACACCGCCGGACCCTGCCGCCTACTAGTGGCTAACAGCTAAGTTAACTAGCCCTCCTCCTACAAAACACAAGAAGACTCGCTCGGTTCAGTTTGTCTTTTGCTAAGCTAGAGTTATCAAATCCAAACTGAGACAGTTGTTGATCACTTGCAGTCCCAATTAGCCAGTTATGAGGAATGTAAAACAGTAAAATAATATATTTACTGAGATGTATATGAGTGTTGATCACACTGGTTTTGTGGATGACATTCATTAACAGTAGTTAACCGCCAACCTCTATCTTTTTATTAACATAATTCAATTCTAAAAGGAATGTAAATATAAAATAGTTTTCTGTATTTCACCCTCTTAAGAGTCCTTAACTGATTCCGAACACTCAGCCTGATTGTGCAGCTCTTTTTTGGGACAACAAGGGCCTGTCGTGCTGACTCAAATAGAGCTCTTCATTAACATTGGCCACTCGCTCAGTTTACTCTTCTGGTCTACTGCACTAGTCGCTTTGTTTCACTCACTTGAATTCAGGCATTTGAATCGCAAACCTTTTATTTTGGTGGGTGTTGAAATGATTTTGTTTGTCTGACATTTAGACCGCTGCTGAGACTAAGTCTTAACTGAAAAAAGGACTCTCATGAAGCTTGCAGATCAGATAACAAAATCTGACAAACACACACACACACACACACACACACACACACACACAGTATACAAGGAGCTGGATTACTAAAACAGTCCTTCTACAAGCAGCATGAGTTGGGAAACTGTATGATCCTCGATGCCTACTTGAACAGATGATGTAAAAGCCAAACCACACAAACACGCCTGCGTGTGAAAACACCCACAATACTTCATCTGAAGCTACATGTTTGTAGTGAGGACATCAGCCTCATATCTCTTCCCCTCTGCTCGTCAACAGGCCCCCTCAGTGCTACATTACGTAACACCTTAAGGAAGCACAGAGTTATGGCATGACACACACCCTCGAATGAATCAAAACCCCCACGTGCTGAATCGTCCTCTAGACTGTAGAGGATAACGGGCTGGTAATAGCTAGTTCTGTTCCGAGTCCACCAGACGGTCCTGTTTCCTGATGCAGGTTCAAGTCCCCCCGAATGTTGATAGCAATGACATCGACTTTGGACCGCGCTGTGATAAAACCAGGACACCCGCATGGTGGTTGAGGTCAATAATGGCGTCCTTTCCTTCCACTGATCAGAGCAGACAGGAGAGGTTGAAGTCAGATGCCGGAAGAAGAATCCCGGAGGAAACACAAGAGCTTGTCCAGTATGCTGGACTTATGCCACAGCTAATAAACCCACAATACACCACCCGCTCAGCAAAGCAGCAAACAGCAGACAAAGTTAGCAAGTAGCTAGCCGTTGTAGGAAGAGGAACATTCAGTAGCTAAGGAGACAGATGTTTTACTCTATAGAAGGGGGTGGAGACCCAAAACAGAGCTTAAAGGATAGTGAATATTGGACTTAATTGATTAAAATTGCCTGAAACACATCTTTAAACAAATTTGCTAATAAAAGGACTATACAATATGTACAGCATACAACATCCTCTGTCCTTGGCAAAGGAAAAATGTGAACACTTATCTAAACATATCTTGACAACTTTATATAGCCACAATATATGAAATGTGCATGTGATATTCAGCTTATTGTGGCCTTTAACCCACAAAAAGCTTGAAGAAGCTTGCTCATGACAACGTGGCATACACGCAGCATAAACCTGCTAGTTGCATTATAGTGCTAATCATTCAACATCAAGTGAACTACCTACTTCCTTCAATATTGACAAGAATTATACAATATACTGTACTATAAACGGCGCAGGTGAACAGTTGGTTACTGGCACCTCTTTCCCAACCATTGACGATCTAAAGAGTAATCGGAATAATTTGGCAAACTACAGCCCAAAGTAAAAATGCCACTTGGCCAGAAAATAAGACAATTTTATAATACTGATGGAACCCTCTTACCCAGGACAAGCGGTGGCGCTGTATGAGCCTCCGGGAGCCCCGTCTTCTTGGTGATGCGATGGGAGTTGGGCGGGGTGAACTGTGAGGCGAAACACCTCTCAAAACCGCCAGCCAGATACAGCGGGGTTCAGCATCGCTACAGTCAACGCCAACAGAACACTGAAATCGCCACTCGTGGCCTGACGGAGCTGGTGCAACACCCGACACTCTCAGCATAGCACCACCACATTCACACGTTCATGAATGTCTCAGCAGCGAATGCACGCCAACGGGGGTCACAAAGGTTCAGACCCCACAAGGGAGAAATCCGGTCACCTTGGCACGGTCTTTGCGTGACACCTCATGGCTGGAGGAGACGATTGAAGATAAACCCATGGAAAAACAACATTTTACACATGAAGTCAACTACTACAGTGTCGCCATCAGCACCAGTGATGCAGAGCGTGAATTTGTAATCCTTGAGTTGATGTGTGAATTTGTAATCCTTGAGTTGTTTTCATCTTGAGCTTCATTCTTTGTCTTGATTTGGGCTACCAATCCGATTGCATTTCGTGAAATGGATAAGCCATGATGATCCCGGGTTAGATAAGACTTCATTGGTCACATTTTCTCCGGTTTCTACCATGTAGTCTTGAGCTGGTCCTCCTTTTCTTTCTTTTTTTCCACCAATCTAGGTCCTTGTCTTTAAAATGTAAGGCAATTTTATGTGACCAAAACAGACGACTTCTTCCCGTCTTCCTTCCCCCTTCATTTAGTCGAGTTCACAATTATAGACGAGAGATTAGGCTTTAATGGCACCCCGGCTTTTTCCGCGTGAAGCGGCATCAGAAGCAGCACAAGACCAGCTATCACCGCGGCGCCGGCATTAGCCGACAGCCCTTTCAAATGCCAACTAGTCCTCTTCAAAGCTTTCAGAGCAGAGTTGTTTCGATGTCAGAAAGAATCAAGCATGTTTTCAGTGTATGGGCGGTTAGTTGCTGCTGTGCGATCTGGCTTGAATTCAGTACTCGACTCTGGATTTCGAAAGCGGGTCCATCCCCAGACCAGCTGAATTCTGTTGCCGAACCAGTAGAGCTTTAAAGGCAGTTTGTTGTTGGACCAGGTTTTTAGAATTGAATACAGTCCTAAGCTGCTGCTACGAGGTCCAGCATGTCCCCGCTGCATGCTCTGTAGTACAGCATTGGCTGTGTTTGACTATCTTTATTGCTGTCTAAGTATAGTCCTTCCTCCTCTCAACCCTCCCTCTCTCTCTCTCTCTCTCTCTCTCTCTCTCTCTCTATCTCTCTCTCTCTCTCTCTTTCTCTCTCTCTCTCTCTCTCTCTCTCTCTCTCTGTCTCTCTCTCTCTCTCTCTCTCTCTCTCTCTCTCTCTCTCTCTTTCTCTCTCTTTCTCTCTCTGTCTCTGTCGCTCTCTGTCTCTCTCTGCTAGTGCTGTTGGTATCCAGGGTAAACTACGAACTGTCTGTGTTAAAAACAACAATTTGATTAATTGATTAGTAGATTGACGGTGCATTAATCAACAGTAAATAATCAAGCAAAACTGCCTTTTTGATGTTGAATGTAAAGGGGTTGTGTTTGGTTGCAACGTAACAATTTCCCCCAATAAAGTATTTCTGATTCTGAAGCCATTTATAGATGCCATCGAGCTTGGAGTTGAGCCGCTACCCCTCCGTATCGAAACACGCTGTAGGGAACGCCTTGGGGTACCTCAGAATGAGGTGGAAAATGTTGCGGGTGAAAGGGAAGCCTGGGTCGGTCTGCCGGGTGTGCTGCCACCGCGACTCAACCCCGGATAAGCGACTGAAAATGGATGGATGGATGGGTGTTTGTTTTTAACATTGGTGCAGTACTGTTGCATTAAACATGAGGTTGACAAAAGCAAAAGATGAGGTCAGAGCTTATTTATGGAGAAAGAGTTATGAATGAATTCAATGAATAGATATACATGTATATACATACATACTGTAGTTATATATTCGCTGTTGGCGATGCAAATGGATGTATACTATGCAAAGATATACATATATATGCATATACAAGCATATATCCAGAGCAAAACTAATATAACAATCAATCTGTCAACTAGCATTAAATATTTGTTTTTTGAAGAACTCTACACGTGAACCTGAGACTGTGTGTGCATGTGTGTGTGTGTGTACGTGACCAAACCCTCCACCACAGCTCTATCGCTGTCAGCCCCCTCAGTCCTCTCTTCATTGACACTTGAGAGCAGCTAAAACGACAGACAGCCAGAAAAGGAGAGAATGACGATAAAGAGGGAGAAGTGGGATGTAGAGACACTAAGAGAGACTGACGTCCGTACAAACATCATCCAGCAGCCTCTGCAACTCTCATATCCTCCTCTGGCCTTTCCTTTCCTCTTCTTTTTTTCTTATTTCTCCTCTCCAGTACTTTTTTCACCTCCCTCCCAACAACCTCTATCTTTCCTTTACACACTGAACCTTGAATGCAAAACAGGACCTACGCAGCCAAAGTCATGCAGCCCGAAACCAAACAAACAACTATAAATATTATTCTGGCATTACTGAGTGCATGTCTCTCCTCTTCAGGAGTGTAGGTTAAGGAGAGGCACTGTGTCCAATTTGTGCCCTTATGACAGTGTTCTCCTGACTGCAAGGGACTCATCATCAAAGAGGATTCAAGCCCCAGCCAAACTAACATAATTTGATGTGTTAGTCAGAGGAGAATCTGCATCTGCTCTGCACTGTTAGGACTCCGCTGGAGCTCGAGGCAGGCGCCGCCGGTAGGAGAGCCGCAGACTGCAAGATGGCTGTGAGGAGAAATGCTTGTGTCTGGCGGTCTGACTCTCTATTCTGTTCAGTTTTACTACCAAAGACAAAAACAATGCATGCAGGGGCTTAAGGGTCATACTGAAAGAAGAAATGAGCTACTGGGGGTTACTTTTCATAAGAGATAAGATCACAGCTCTAGCAATTATAATTTTAACTCACCAGTATTTGAACAAAGCTAATGATTTGTTGGCATCCAGAAAATCAAATCACATCACCGTTGAGAGGAATGATGTAGACCACAACACACTGCTGAGGAAGGTAATGTTCCAAGGGAGGATTTTTAGTCACCAGACCGGCTACCTCAAGGTCTGAAAAGTGAAGCCAATGCTGAAGTGCCCCAAACCTGTATTCTCTCTACTGACCAACAGGGGTCTATTACTCTGGTTGCAAAAATAAATCTGGTTATATAGTCTATGAGAAAATTACTCTACTTTTCTCTTGATTTATTCCCTCAGTAAACATTGTAAACATGAGTTTATGTCTCAATCTCTAGTTTCAAGTCTTCTTCAATACAGCATGATGTTCATTAGTAAATTAAGGGCATTTAGAGTAAAACAGAACATAAAGACCACTGTAAAAACAAGCTGGCAACAGCCGTAATTCAAGTCGACAACGGTCAAATCGCCAACATTTGTCAACATTTTTAAATGTTCTGTTTGACATCATAGTGGTTATAACAGGACCGTGTTCCTCCCTGACACATACTGCTATTATCATTGTTATTGCTAGTTGCATTGCAATTAACATTGCAAATACCATTACTGCTTTTATTATTATTATCATCATCATCATCATCATCATTATTATTATACTATATCCATTGTTGCTGTTATATTTGGTAGTTTTAATTTTTTCATCATTCTTCTTTGTTGCTCTCCTGAAGGATTTTCCCTTTGTATGTGTACAGATTGTAAAGCCCTCTATGGAACATTTGTAATTTGTGATTTTGGCTCTACAAAATCATTTGAATTGAAAAATAAGCGTGTAAATGAAATACACAATTTCTTGTCGACATCCAAATGAAACCAACTTTAATTAAGTTAGTCGCAAACTTGCAAATGTTCTGCGGTTGAGTGAGTACTTGAGTTTAGGCAGATATGGTTCGTAGCAAGAGTGCAAGAGGATGAGGGGGAAGAAGAACAAAGTAGAGAGCAAGGTAAATAAAGAGCTGTCAGCCAGAATCTCAGTCTAAGGAGACAGCACAGACACACACACACACACACACACACACACACAGAGAGGGAGAGGAATGAGAGTGCGAGTGAGGGGAATGACTTAGCCTGACAGCAAATAAAGATGAGAAAGGGCCACATAGAGACAGAGATTATTCCAGTGGGGCAGAGAGGGAAGACGACATCTTGCCACTTAGGCTACACTGAAGTGTGAAAACAGCTCGATCCAAAAGTCGACCAAGACGAACAAAAAAGACAAACAAAAAAGACAAACAAAAAAGACGACTGAGCTGACAGACGGCAGACGACTTTCTGTTTTACGTTTGCATGTTGGATTCAATTCAATGTGGCCTCAAAAAAAACATGTTGCCAAAGCATCAAAATGAAAGACGATGAATATGGACACAACATTGACGTAACGATTGTTTGATAATAGTATATATATTTTTATATATTGCCAATATTTATCATGGAGTTCTCCACCTAACACAGCAGAATAAATAGTCTAGTCAGGGGTGTCAAACTCATTTTAGTGAAGGGGCCACAGGTTGCCCATTTTGATCTCAAGTGGGTCGGACCAGTAAAATCACAGCCTATTAACGCATAAATAACGACAATATTTCTCTATGTTTAAATCATTGGGGAAGGTTTTTGAATTATAAACCCTATTTTAAGGTATTTCAACAATAAACTAGAAACATAAAGACTACAATGTAACTGGCTGTAGTGGTGTCTGTCATGGAAATCACCTCAAGGAACTCCTTGGTAACCACCAAATCTCATCAACGCCACGAATGATTATGGCCAGTTAAGCAATATCTCTAGGAATATTAGTCATCCCATCACTTGTGAGTGTGGCTCAGTGGTTAGCGTTCTTATTTTTCAATCATAGGATTCATAGTTCAAATCGAAGCTCTGTTAGTTTTTAATTTTAAAAAAAAAAGGTGACGAGCACTGGAGCGACTTCCGGTGACGACATGACCAGTTGAGTTGTAGCAAAACTCTGTCGAACATAACAAGAAATATGACAACTAAACTTAAAGTATACGTTAAATGGTAAAGTAGAGAGTGCCTCTAGATAATGAGTTTGAGTACTAAACAAAAGAATTACTACACGCAAGACATCTCGAAGCAAAAGGAGGATAAACAGAAGCCTCCAAACCAGACTAACCAGACTTGGGTTTGGCTATCAGTGGAAATGGACGTACTGAAAGAACTGAAGAAACTTCGTAAAGAAAATCAGGATAAACATAATAACACTAAGGTGTCTCTTGAACCACGAGAACAAGCGGTTACTGACATTAAAGACAAAGTGAAGGAGCACGAAGAAAGGATCGGAGAGACAGAAGAAAGACTTAAGGCTGATTTATACTCAGGTTTTACGCAGAGACGCAAGCACGCAAGACACGCATGGCCGACCTTTCGTGGTCAAATCGGCCATTTTGCGTGCTTGCGTGCGTCACCCCAAATTTCTGACAATCCGTCAAAGCTACGAGAGCCGTACGCAGCTCGGAAGGCTGTGATTGGTCCGCTAACCACATCCTTTCTGAGTCTCTCATTTCCGGTTTCATAGCATAATACCGCTGTTTTTAAAATCCATAGCAGAAACACGAACAATGGATCTTGTTGAAGAACGTTTGGCTGAAGCATTTATATAACCCGTCTGACAGAGTATAAGGACACGCAGTGTGGCAGACCAGGAGGAGTGGCGCTCAGGAGGCGGACCCTTAGGCTGGGGGAGGTGATTAAGGGGCAGTATTTTCCAGTTCAGGTGCTGCAACCAATTGGCACCTGGCAGTGGACACACCTGCAGGCAATCACTTAATTACCCAAGCCTATATCTGCAGAGCCGGAGAAGCAGTTGGGAGGGAGCACCGACAGACTACACAGGCAGAGAAGGAGACCCTGAACAGCCAGCC
The DNA here is from genome assembly GCF_023055335.1 of Clinocottus analis. Classification (NCBI taxonomy): domain Eukaryota; kingdom Metazoa; phylum Chordata; class Actinopteri; order Perciformes; family Cottidae; genus Clinocottus; species Clinocottus analis. The sequence goes on along the minus strand of NW_027176219.1, from coordinate 241,100 downwards.
AGGAAGGGAAGCCACTACGAAGAGAAGGTAAAGCCTCTGAAACTGTCTACTCACCTTTCTCCTCTGATCTGCCCACAGCGTGCCGGAACGACCTCAGGAGACCAAAGACCCCGACCGGGAAGAACCTTTTGTTGCGTTTGACCCCACTCCTTTTCCCCGAACCTTATTTATTAAAGGACACTTTTTGTTAAATTACTGTCTCTGGGTTTCCTGTTTTATTGTCGAATCTTGCCTCCCCTCCCTTGGGTTGCCACAGCAGATGGAGGTAAATTCCTGGGGGGAGATATCTGTGAACATCGGTGTGCAGGTCGACTCCAAACGGTCATTGCGCCACTAACTGTTCTGGCGTATGGAATTCTGGCGTATTGAAAGAGCGCACCACTCACTCGGTTCCTAACCTAAAGACAAAATGGCTCCTCTAAGATCGATAATAGTAAGGTTTGTTGACGCGGCGGTGAAAGAAACAATCATACGGCAAGCATGGAGCCAGGAACAGGTGTTTTTCCAAGACACCCGGATCTTCTTCGACCAAGACTACTCGCCAGATTTACAAAAGAGACGGGTAAAAGTCCACAAAGTTATCAAACAGCTTAAAAATAAGGACATACAAGCGAAATGCTTGTACCCACCACAACTGAAACTTAAGGCTGATTCCTGGAGGGAGATATCGGTAAACGTCGGTGTGCAGGTCGACTCTAAACGGCCGTTGCGCCACTTACTGTTCTGACGTATAGAAAACGAATGGGAACTATAAACCAAAACGAATCTGTCTATCCAACTGCGTGGCCAGCCGCAGTTGTAGTTGCAGGAGTATAATTCGCCCTTAAGTACCGGAGAGAAGACCTTCACAACATTAGGTAACAGTTGAATTATACTTCTCCAACTCCTTTAATTGTACACTGAATGCCAATTTAGACTTCAACTGCAGAAAGCCCAATCTAACCGTGCAATCCATAAAATTAAAAACCCTGAATCTAACTGTCCGGAGACTGCACCTCAGGAAATATCAGATGCTTTTTCAAAATATTATAAACAATTACATAAGAGTAACGTACAAGACTCAAAGAGAAAATAGAGTTTTTGAAACCCCTTAAAATGGCCAAAATATCACATGAGGAAGCAACCAAATTAGTAGATCCCATCACACAAGATAAAATTAAAGGAACCATTGCTAAATTAAAAATCAACAAATCGCAAGGGACAAATGGATTTGCTGGAAATCATTTCAAAGCCTTTGTGAATGACCTCACCCCTATACTATGCAAAGTATATAATTATGTTTTAAAAACAGGAGATCCACCGAAATCATGGCGGAAGCCATGATTACGGTCTGCATAAAGAGGGAATAAATCCCTTACAATGTACCAGCGACCGCCCTATAAGCCTCTTATGTGTAAACTATAAATTCCTGACCTCCATTCTGGCTACCAGAACCCAAAAATATATACAAATTACAAACCATAAAGACCGACAGTCAGTCAGAAGAAATTCTAATGTAATGTAAGACTATTTTTTTAGTATAACAGAAAAATGCTTTTCAACTAAAAAACATGTCTCCCACATATATAGAAGGCTTATTCTAACTGACAAAACACAAAATACAATGAAGATTAAAGAAAAGTGGGAATTGGAATTAGGGCGGCAACAACGAATCAATAAAATCGATAAAAATAGAATATTAAAAAAGTTGGCAACGAATTTCATTTGCGATTCGTTGTGTCTCGCGTTTATTACGCCACTCAATAAGTCGCGGAGATGTTTGAGTATTGAACAAAACAGTTGAGTGAAGCGGAGCGCCGCAGACTGAAGGTCCAGGAGCTTCTGCAGCGCGCTGTACCTTAACTTAACAGCTAGGCTAACCGTTGTCGTTAGCTTGCTAGCTAGTCCTTCATTCCCCGTGTTTGAGCTGTTGGGTTAGATAACGTCTTCGTTTTAAAATACCACGGAGGCTTCAAGAGAAGCAACGCGTAAATATCTTCTCTGAGGTGCAGAACACAGACCTGCGTTCAACAGTCTGATATAATGTGGCTTCATGCAGAGAAAGTGCTGCTGTGTGCATGTGTGTGAGTGTGTGCGTCTGTGAGTGTGCATGTCTGAGTGTAGTTTTCTGATTTGTATTTGTTTTTTATAAATTCTTGTTAAGATTTGTTGCTGGATTTGTACTGTTAGTTATGTTTTTGTAATAAAAGGTTGCAAATTAATGCTTTAAAATTATTATTTTTTTTATCTGATTAATCGAAAAAATAATCGACCGATTAATCGATTATTAAAATAATCGTTAGTTGCAGCCCTAATTGGAACTAAATGTTATAATTGAGGCTAACACATGGGAAGATCTGTGCAGCTTATGCCATAAAGGAATCAACAGCCAATTATGGAAGAAATTTGACTGGAAAATAAAAATGAGATATTTCTACACAACTCTTGTAATCTCTTCATTTGGGAATGATCTACTGGCTTCACTATGTTGGAGAAATTGTGGAAAAATAGGAGATCATATGCATATCTTTTGGGACTGTCAACTAGTTAGAGGGTTCTGGAAAAACATTAAAACAGAAATCAATACAATTATAGAAGTGGAGTTACTCTTAAAGCCACTAATATTTCTGCTGGGGTCCATATATACCGAAAGATTTAGGGGACACCGATCTGAGGTATATTTTGTGCATTCTTTTAATTATTGCCAGGAAAATTATAACGGTGAACTGGAAGACCGTAAACCCACCAACAATAACTCAATGGAGACAGAGAATTAAAAAGATCCACACAATGGAAAAAATGACTGCAAAATTACAAAAGACGATACCTTCACAAGAAGATGGACTTTGGTTACACTATACCTAGATACAACGAAGTAACAAAACCAAGCTCTAGAATATCACTGCTGAGCCAATATGTAAACCCTGCCCGGATATGAATGTCAGCTCCCTTTCATTTCAATATCTTTTATTTTAATTCTTTTTGATTTAATTTCCTTCTATTTTGTATTATTATTTTTTCTTCATTGGTTATTTACTTCATTTTAGATATTTACTGCATGTATTATTTAATTGCACTTAACTGAACTTGTGCCGTCCCTCTTCGTTGAGCCCTCCTGGTGGAGTGTGTATTGGTCATCTGCTTTATCATATTTGTTCATTTTGATGTCAAGGAGGACTCGGATGTGACAAAAACACAAAATAAAAAGTCATGCTTACATGACTTTTTATTTTGTGTTTTTTTAACAGTTATACGGCGGGCCGGACTGGACACCCTGGTGGGCCGGATCCGGCCCTATGTTTGACACTCCTGTATGGAAGGCCAAATGCTTTGTTTTTTGTTTCATTGACTATATTTCAAAGAAGATTTATCTGATGTTGAGGGTTGTTGATCTGGATTTAATAAGGAAAAATACAATTCATCATTTAATACTAAAGAATGCCATATAATTTTTTTATATCATTTCTTTTACGTACTGGCGACTTGTCCAGGGTGTATCCTGCCTTCGCCCATTGACAGCAGGGATCAGCTCCAGCACCCCGCGACCCTAATGAGGATAAGTGGTTTGGATAATGGATGGATGGATTTCTTTTATGTATTGGCCATGTTTCATTTTGTCAGGAGATGAAGACAATATATTTTATCGGGTCACACTTTTAAGACCCAATAATCCCAAAGTGAAAATTCTAATATCAGCTGATCTTTTATTTATTCATTCATTAATTTACATAAACATATCACATACAAACTATGGCACATTTTCATTGAGGTGAAAACAGACCTTTTTTCATAAAATCAATGTAAATAAATCAATCAAAAAAAATATTAATTTGATTATTAAATAACTGTGACCAGGATGAGGTCTTAAAAAGGTATTAAATTGGTGTGTATCACCACACAGTAATGGTCAGCCAACTTAAAGTTGTGTTAACTTTAGTGTTTGGCCACTAGGGGGCGGAGGAAACAAGCTGAGAGGCACCTTCACTTGACAAGTAGTTATCTAATTATATGTTTCCATAAAGTGATTCAAGTTAGTCCAAATGCTACTTCAGCAAGAGTAGAGAATATTCCAAAAACACATTAGGGTACGATGTTGTCACATCCAATGATGGGAAGAAAGCGCAGCATGAATTGAAACTGACAACAGCTTTCAGGAGTGTCAGAGAGAAAAGAGAGAGAGACAAAGAGTGACGGGATGAATAGAGGGACAAAGAGGAGGCTAGAGCTGATAACAAAACTTAACTCACTATTGCAGCAGCAGAGGACGCTGAATAGGAACAGTGGAGTCCCTCAACAACAACACACACACACACACACACACACACACACACACACACACATACACACACACACACACAAGCACCCTAACCACTGATGAAGTCCACACATTAGTTTGCACTGTGAAACAACACAAACTATTAGTCCAAAGTGTTACAAACAAAATGTGTTACTGCATTCTAAAAATGTGAGAACAATAACTGGCAATACAAACCATGGTGTTACTCACCCCCACATTCTTTTCAAAATCTAGTTTCCTTTTCTTGAGAAAGACCCAGAAAACCAATCTGTTGATACCCAACGGCCCATGATACTGGGAACATTTCCACACAAGGAAAGGACAACTTTTACTCCATTTGTGATGAAACTATGAATCTCCAACTTTTCCAAAAGTTCAGGTTGGATACAAAGAATAAAAAGTAATGAAAACAGAGTCAATGTAATATATAAACTCAAGATTATCTCTTTTTGAACACAGGAGTTAATAAAGTCCCCTGCCAATTATTATATTTTGACAAAAAGGCGGGGTTCAGATCTTGGTCTAGCAGGTCCTTTCTGTGTGGAGTTTGCATGTTCTCCCCATGTCGGCATGGGTTCTCTCCGGGTTCTCCGGCTTCCTTCCACAGTCCAAAGACATGCAGCTCAGGTTAATTGGACTCTAAATTGCCCGTAGGTGTGAATATGAGCGTGAATGGTTTGTCTCTAAGTCTGCCCTGTGATGGACTGGCAACTTGTCCAGGGTGGACCCTGCCTTCGCCCCTTGACAGCTGGGATCGGCTCCAGCGCCCTACACCCTAAAGAGGATAAGCGGTTTGGATCATGGATGAAATATGTATAATGTACTATATATATGGAAAACATTTTTATATATATATATATATATATATATATATATATATATATATATATATATATACATTAACTTTTTTGTCGCCTTTCTTTTCTCAACTGTGTGTGTACTAACCGCATGAGATATATATATATATATATATATATATATATATATATATATATATATATATATATATATATATATATATATATATATATATAGCAGCACTGTTTTTAATCAAGGTATAATATCAACTGTGATGCCGGAAATCGCCATAAGTGGGCAGCACTGCATTACAAAGAGCAGCAGAGAACATACAGAGGTAAATCTGTTCAGCACATTTAAAACAACCATGCTTCAGACTGTTCTGAACTCTTACTGCTTTTCTCACAAACAATGCCTCAATTCAAACCCATAATACAAAATGTAAAGTTAAGTTACAAACTTTGCTAAGTTATTTGTGGAGGGCTCTTCACAGCTTTACATCTGACTTGGGAAGTTTCAGACTGTTCCTAGATCACCCAGCAGCCACAGGGAAAGGAAAATAAAGTAAAGTCCATACATTAGCTTAATGATACAATCGTAAATCCAGCAGCTGCAGTGACATATAATATTGTATAATATGTATGTCTTGCTTTTCACATATTCTACATCTCCTACATCTGTCACATCAAATGAGAGCCTTGGGTACACCTGACCTGTGAGTGAAACATGCATATAGTGCACTGACCGAAATTAATACTCTAACATGAGTAGGACGGTGTCTGGAGGCATAAATGAGTATCAAAGGAGAGCGTGTCTACTCATAATGTGTCTTTGACGAAGGCGGGGGGACGTCTCTAATTGACCTATTTTTTTGTCAGCTGTGAAAATTGTTCTGAGCTAAAAATAACTACATTTTCATTTTTAAGCATTTCTGTTGAATTGTATTTATTTGGGACACAGCTGACGTCACTTGGCCGGTCTAAATAACCACTATCTAAACAATGGGTCGGATCCAGACGGTATACAGCTGTGGGTTTCTCCACGCTGGGAGCCAACACTGAGCCGTACTGCCAGACCCACTGTAATGGAAGGGAGGCTTGGGAGAACCGGGACCGAGCGGGCCAGACTGTGAGGCCGTGCTGCAGTAAAATTATTATTTTTTTTTTGTTAAAGGCACTCTGGCGCTTGGCAACACAATCGCTTTTTTGCACAGTGACCGCCAGAATCAGCCCAAAATGAGTGTTTCTGGAAGTAGTTCTAATTAGGACTTGAATCGTATAAAATCGATAGAACTCGATTATTAAAAAAGTTGGCAACGAATTTCATTATTGATTCGTTGTCTCACACGATTGTTATGCCACTCAATAAGTCGCAGAGACGTTTGAGTATTGAAGAAAAAAAGTTGAGTTGAGCGCAGACCGGAGCGCAGCCTGAAACGCAGCAGACCAGGTCCAGGAGGTTCTGGTGCAGCCCGTTCTATCCTCTCGTATGTCACTGCATAGTCACGTTGCTTGCTACAATAACAGCTCGGTTAACCGTTGTCGTTAGCTCGCTAGCTAGTCGTTCATTCTCCGTGTTTGAGCCTCGCTGTTGGGTAAGATAACGTCTTCGTTTTGAAATACCGTAAGGGCTTCAAGAGAAGCAATGCGCAAATATCTCCTCCGAGATGCAGAACGCCGATCTGCGTTAACTGCGTATAATGTGGCTTCATGACATGCAGAGGAAGTGTGGCTTCAATATCTAATTAATGACCTTTGTTTAGGTAAGGTGCAGTCCGTAAGTTACCCGCTGATACATTGAGTGGTTAGATAGTTCTGGAATTCTCATCTCTTGTTCTCTGAGTTCTAAGTGTGTACTTTTGTGTGTGTGTGTGTGTGTGTGTGTGTGTGTGTGTGTGTGTGTGCGCGCGCGCGTGTGTGCGCGCGTCTATCTGTGAGTGTGTTAAGTTTTCTAATTTGTATTTCTTTATTTTTTCTAAATTCTTTATTGATTTTTTTGCACTGTGAATTTGCACTGTTCTGTTTTTGTAACAAAAAGGTTGCAAATTAATGAAAAAGAAATTGTAATTAATTGATCAATCGAAAGAATAATCAACCGATTAATCAATTATTTAAATAATCGTTAGTTGCAGACCTAGTTCTAATCACATTGACTTGAGATTTGGTCATGTTCTCGTTTCACAAAGGGTCCTGGTATCCTTAGATTGAATTCAAACAGGAAAGGAATTTGCTTGGTTATGATGATCTTCGCTTTTAAACACGAAACAGATGGACTCTGCGCACAAATATATCTAGGCTACACAATTCTGATTGTTGCACCCATGTACGATTAAAACGCTTGCGCCACGGTGACAGAGAGCAGCATCGCAACATCGAGGACTCAGTACAGGAAGGCTCTGTATAAGACCGACTTTATTTTAACTGATGCCAATTAGGCGGCCACCGATGTGCCAATAGGGACAATAATGTTTCATGACGAAAAAGAGAAGAAGAAAATAAGACCCAACGTGAACACAGTGGCCAGTGAGACGTCTCTCTTCATTGTTGTGCCCTGAGAATGGACCTGATCTGGGAGCAGCTCGGTGGAGTTTGCCCTCCGCAGACTGGACTGCTGCTATGTATGAGTGCCGACCACAGACCAGCCAAGGGGGATGTGCAGGGCCATTGTTTTGCATCAGACAGTGGCTCTGTGTGTCTGAGTCTGACGACGCAGTGGGGCCAAACAGTTTGTCTGTTTGTATTTTAAAGAACGCTGCGCTAGAAGAAAGGAAGGAAACCAGAGCAAAGCACAACACACTTGACAGACATGTTGGCTCAGTGGGGCTCGGTGGCATTGTTGTTCCTAGTTTGACTGGAAGGTGTTTCTATCAAACATCCCAGTGGCACCTTCTGCTATCGGACGACATTTCAACATTTCTTTAAATTGCATTAAAACATTTTTAATTAATTTCACAGATGTTGAGCACCAGAAATCGCCAGGAAAAAAAAGAAGAAAATCCCCTTGTTTTCAAGTCTTTTGATGCACTGTGTTGCATCAAAACATGTAGTCTTTAGATGATATTTTTGCTTAAAACAGCAACAAATCTTCCTCCGGAATGAAACCATCTAAATTTTTTAATGCACTTTGCGTTGTCAGCGCCTTAAAACCAACAGAATGTGGTCCAGAGGGACACTCTGGAGTGGTCACAGACAACAGGTGTGGGGGTGAGAGAGGACATGAGCTCCAGAAAAAAGCAAAACTCCTCTGTGTGTATTGTGTGAATCTGGTTAGCTGCGTTGAATCTGGTCAGCCGCATTTAGCCGCTCTGCCTTCCACCGACCTGGCAAGTTTGACAGGCGCTGCGTCTATTTTGGATCCATGTTTTGCTCAGACACATTTGGAAACGATGAAGTCGGCGGAGAGGAGGCGGAGCTCCCGTCTTTGATCCCAGAGCTCCTGTCTCCTGTCTGTTCCTCATGGCTTGCTCTCTGTAATCCCTGCTGTGTGTTCCCTGCATAGTGCACACACACGCCGATACTTTAGGTGGCGCTGTATGCAATCTGTAGCTGGAGACTCCAGCTACAGATTATTCTTCTCTCCAAATTAGTGTTGTTCTCCTATAAGTGAAGTAGCGCAACAAACTTGAATAATGAAAAATAAATTGTAATTAATCGATCAATCGAAAGAATAATCAACCGATTAATCAATTATTTCAATAATCATTAGTTGCAGCCCTTGTTCTAATCACATTGACTTGAGATTTGGTCATGTTCTCGATTCACAAAGGGTCCTGGTATCCTTATATATACATATATATATACATATATATATATATATATATATATATATATGTATGTATGTATGTATGTATGTATGTATGTATGTATGTATGTATGTATGTATGTATGTGTATATATATATATATATATATGTATGTATGTATGTATGTATGTATGTATGTGTATATATATATATATATATATATATATATATATATATATATATATATATATATATATGTATATATATATATATATGTATATATATATATATGTATATATATATATATATATTTGTATGTATGTATATGTGTATATATATGTATATATATGTGTATATGTATATATATATATATATATATGTATGTATATGTGTATATATATGTATATATATATGTGTATATATGTATGTATATGTGTATATATATATGTATATATATATGTGTATATATGTATATGTATATATATATACGTATATATATGTGTATATATATGTATATATATGCATATATATATATGTATATATATATGTATATGTATATATATATGTATATATATATATATATATATATATATATATATATATATATATATATATATATACGTGTATATATATATATATATATATATATATATATATATATACGTGTATATATATATATATGTATATGTATATATATGTGTATATATATATATATGTGTGTGTGTATATATATATATATATATATATACATATACACACAAAATGTGCTTTAGGTCAACCTGAGATCACAGCTGAGTGTATGCATTTTGCACTCAACACACACACACACACACATACCTGCAAACTTTCTAGCCCCTGAAAGACGAGCGTCGGCCTGTCTCCTTGAATAGTCTGAAGTGTGTTAATGCATCATGAGAATGTTAGCGAGGCCTCCAGGAGGGAGCAGCAGGGCTGCGGTGCGGTGTGGTGCTTGATTTCAACAGCACAGTGCACCAGCTGGGTGCCCAGATGGGGCCGGACCCCCCCCCCCCCCCAGAGAGCCAGCTTGAGCTTTCTGGATTGGTAGTTTAAAAGTATAGGGAAAGAGGGGCAAGTGTACAACCACATGAGAGCAGACAGCAGCAGTAATTTACTACACCTGATTCCTCCCGAACACGGCCAGCCCTCTTTTCACTTTTCCCACCCAGATTTTTCTCTCTTCCATCGATCTCTTTCCATCCAGCTCCAACAGACTTTTCTAACAGAAGTTTCTCTGTCTGTTGCCATCCCACCTGCGTTCTCCTCTCTTTCTATTTTTGTGTGTAACATTTGAGTTTTGCTCTTTCATTCCAGTGCTGAGGCATCATCACCGACACTCTCTCATTGATACATTCCTAAGCAACCCACCTGTGTGAAGAAGGGTTCAGTGTTGGTGGAAAAATACTCCCCCCTCCTCCCACTCCCTCTTTCTCTCACACACACACGCACACACACACACACACACGCACACGCACACATGTCATCCATGGGTTGAGGCGGGAACTATTAGCATTAAACCAGGCCATGCTGGCCTCATGTCCGACCTTTCAACCTTGACTCACACAGCATCTACCCACATCATTCCTCTCTTCTACATACACACACAAACATACAGTGCACACCGCTTAACAGAGCTCCATTGTCACACATTTCACAGCAAGTCTCAGACTGCCCCCGCCCCACACACACGCAACGGCCCCTCTCAGGCATACAGTGTAGAGCCGAGCACTACAAAGACTACGTATACATGCACAATATTACCAATGTGATGTGGCTTAGGTAAACATCATATTTCGTTTGGATATTTTGAATTAGCATTTTCTCAACAAAACATGTGCCCACAGAGTTAATTAGCAATATTGTTTTTTCAGAGTAAATGTATTATTTGCTGATGAGTTCGGACTGCCCCAGCATGCAATGAGTAAGTGCACTACGAAGCTAACACACTTCAGACAGACAGAACATTCACACTGACAGTAAAGTGAACCTAAGGTGCATATCTTTGGATTGTGAGAGGAAACTGAGAAGGACATATATCCACCCCACTCAGGAAAGACAGATTTGGATTTATCAATGACATAACATTGGTATTTCTCAGCATTTGTCAGAACCGTATAGTTGTGAAAACTACAGCATGGTGTTGTTATTTACCGCTTTTTTATCTGGACTACAGCAGCCAGGACTGGAATCACCAGAGAACGTTCAACCCAGCGACAAAACTAACACAAATGGGGTGCCAGTGGCTCTGGGCTTAACCTGAGGCCCACCTGTGCATTATATGCACCAAATATTTTCCCAATAGCCCCCTGAAAGATGAAAAACAAGCTCAGCGTTTCACTCTGAGCGTATTTGAGGAGAGAAATAAAAAGAGAGAGGGACAAGCTAATCTTATCAAGCTGTTCAATGTTACACATGAGGCCATAGCTACAAAAAAGGAGGAGAGAACAAATATAGGAAAGAGTGAACGCTGAATCCATTTGGTTTCTAAAAACCCAAATAAAGGACAACAGCAGCGCGCTGGAATATCATGAAGATGGCAATGTGCAGAGCTGCCAACTTTTCCAAAAACAACAACGACGTGAAATACATGTCGCCGAACAGCTGTGTGGCGGGAGGGCGTGACTTAAGACCGACATGAGTGACAGTCACGTTCAATGCGTGACACTTGACAACCCCTTAGTCTCTCTGCTCCTCCTGAGTTTCTCCTGTGACTGTGTCTGTTTGGGGTAAATAAGATGTCTATGCAGCAAATAGGTTTACAGATACGCTCCTTAGCGACATCTATCGTCGGGGAGTTTGAAAAGGAACGAACGCGCCTCTGATTTTTTTTTTTTGCCGTGAGATATTGGTTGTGTGGCGTGTGAGTGTGTGAAAACATGAAAAAGTGCGCGTCACACAGCGAAACCGTGAGAGTTGGTAGCTATTGGTGTCTGATGGGACCAACATTATATGTTCGTCATGGAACGGGGTGAACCTACAACGTCCAATCAGGGGGAATAGTTCATGTCTCGTGTCGTTAACGTAACACCCTCAGAGATTCTCCGTCTGGCGTGGACAATGCCAAGAAACAATATATAGAAAGAATTATTTTTCTGTGAAGAAAGTGCACCATGACAGCACGAATAACTGGCACACAAACCAGAGTATATGCCAGTGACTCCCGAGTGGTAACGAAAAAAACAGACATTGAATCAGTCAATACAAACAGGATGTCAATAAAAACGGACTTATGAAATTATATTGATTACAGTTTGTGTTTCTCAGTATGTAACCTAACCCAGCAATCAGCCAGCACCAGCCAAGTGCTACAGTGCTCCGAGTTCTACTGTAACCCTCAGCCGTCAGACTAAATCCTCTCGTCCCTCTTTTCCTTAAGAGTGACTCTTTCACAGGGGTACTTAGGCTCCGTGCTGGTACAGATGCTCACTGTATCCACTATCTCCATGGCCGACGGGTCATGAACTGAGGCCCCCCTCTGTAGGGTCAGTGACATTTAGTACTGACAATCAATCAAGTATCAATCGAGGGGAAGTGCCATGCGGACTGACATTACTGCAAACACGATTGGAACGTTTGACAGACCTCTGCAGAGGGAAAAGAGGGTTTGAAAAGTCTCTCATTCTGCTGCATAAAAGTGATCATTTGAAGTGAAACCAGCACAAACTAATTACCGGTGCTGCCTGACTTACGGGCAACATTTGGCTGCCTGACGCAGGACATATAAGGCAAGAGGAGCCTGCTCGACTGGACACACAGAATCTGATGGAGAGGGGGGGGGGCTGAGATAACACAGACGCTTGGAAGTAGTGGCAAAGAATAAAGAGTACAAATAATGGTCATGACCAGCGTGTTGAGGAACTTGTTCGTACGGAAACGGCTTCATTTGCAATTCATTGTTTTCACAATTAAGTTATCTGACAAACGGGTATATGGAGGAGGTTGGTGGTTGTTGCACAAGGCGTATGCTTCTTACTCCTGAATGCGCCTGACAATAGGCTTGTTCATTAGAGCTGTGCCTCGCCTGGAATCCAGACGAGAGCAGGTGGCCACTGCAGGAGGCGTTCATTAAAAACTGTGATCAAGTCAGACAGTTTTCAGCTGCCTTCAGAGTATACACAGAATAAAATACTTCCCGTTAGTTGCGATTTTCAGGCTACTTGTAGTTTACAGATCATGTTTGGATTTATTCATATGTGATTTTAAATATATATTTATGGAGAAATGTGCATGTAGCTGCATACTTTGTTATTTGTATGTCTGCCAGTGACATACATTACTACTGGTTTTGATATGTGTTATATGAGGTATTCGGTCAGCTGTAGGGCTGGCTCAGGGAAGAGGACGCCCCTGCCTTGCATAGTCCCGTGGGAATTTTTAATTGGGCATAGGACACAAGCTAAGGCTTAATCATCCTTAGCTGGCCACCTTTGATGAGGGTGTTCAAAGTCCAAAAACACCCACTGATTTAAAGGCACACTACTGAGGATGTATCCCAAAATTGACATAGAAATAAACCTTACATGCCACTCTGTCAACATCACGGCAAATCTCATGTGATTAAACATAATCGATTGGCACAATGGATAGTTTTAACATCTCGTCCCGTGTTTTATGATTCTATAAATACGATATTGTATTGTCAACCACACAAGATGTGTTTTTAGATTAAACCGGAGACTAATAGTCAACAATTGAGCATTAAGTATTACAACTACACATAAAATAAGGATTTTTTACAACACATGGTGTTTGCTGTCAGATCTAAGAGCCAATTGACTCTCTGATGTGGCGGCAGCCAGGCGTTTCCCATCATGCACTGGGCCATGCAGTCAGTGAAGAGCCTGGCTCTAAAATCAACAGCCGCCTTGCTCTCGTGAGAGTATTGTCAACCACGTGTGCATGACCTTAGAGCAAGTCGGGAGCAAGTCAGACACAAATCTAACCGGCATGCATTGCGCGCCAATCTCTGGCGATTGCTTCTGCGCAGAACTGGCTCATCTCGAACAAACCGATTGTCAGATTCAGTACAAATGTTCCTTGTTTTTCTTTTGCCGCCCTAAGAGATCCAACCGTTCCCAAGTGCCTACTTTCAGGGCGCAACTGCTGCACCCCGAGATAAAAACATTTTGTTTTGTGCATATCATGTAACGAGGAACCACTCCCAGCTGGCAGATATATTGTATTTCTTATTCTAAAAAAACTTTCTTTGGTAAATTAAAGATTGAGAATGAGAAGTTGAACATTTTGGTACAGGGCTACCCGGAGCTTAACTATCCGCCCCTCACAGGACACCACAACATCCAGGAGGTCACAACATCTGGTCGAAATGTTGTGTAAGTGCGTGACCCTAAAGTAAGGGACCCCAAGATCAGTAAAACTGCAACCTGACAACATGTTAGAATTAGAAATCAGCTATAAACCCACATTCTACCCATCTGTGAGATTAACAGAATTCAATCCTGTATGAAAATGTCACCGATTGTCACTTGGAAAGTTCTGCCACCCATGACCCAGATGCTATACGGGCCATGACACAATCCCACATTAATTAGCTGTGAACCACACAAAAAACGCATGGCGGGCCGAGAGAATAACTCATGCGCTGTTACAAGCGAGGAACAATGCAGCGCGTTGATGATCAAAGTGATGGCGAGAAGAAGAAAACTGTCAAGAACCATGATCTGTACAGCCCTCATTAATATTCACCGTATAATTGAATGTTCCGGGCTTGTCGAGGATCGTTAAGGAAGACATTTCTGGAATATTAGGTCATGTTTTATTTATTTATTTTTAATCCCCTCCACTAAGAAAGACGACTAACGGCTACAATGTGTCTTCTGTTACTGACTAAGCAGATATGTGGGCTGGCATATTGAAATCCATGCATTCCAGACCAATTTCTTATTGTCTCTCTGCCCACCCACCCGTACCTCATCTCTGAAATTGTGAGGGGTGGGTTCGGGTGTGTGTGCGTGGGAGATGGAGGGAGGTGAGGGGGGGCGTAAAACAGCTAAAATATGTGCAGCATTCCCTTAAATCACGGACAAAAATTATTCAGTGCTTAGCAGAGTGGTGGGTGGGTGGAGTGGAACAGAGCCGCCGTCTTCCCTCCTGCATGCTGAACATTAAAAAACAGCGCACTTAAAGGCATGACTTATGCATGGCGTTCACGTCGTGTGGTTGAACAGCTCGCCCATGTTCTAAAGCCGGGGAACCTGACAAGTCAAACGAGACACCGGGAAGTGCGTCTCCCGAAAGCGCGCGGTCCCGAGACTTCCAGGGCGTGTCCCTGAGGGACGATGCCCACTAAAGCTCCTGACGTGTGCGAGTACCGCGGAGCAGTATGGGGGAAACTTACTTAAATTGACACCCATCTTGGGAAAGAAAATGAATTACAAATAATAATAATTGAGTGTCCTTGAAGTTCAGCAAAGGTCTCGTGAAAGAGTATTATCTGCGTTGAGCATGTATGCTGCATCGCTTTACGCGGACTGGTAATAAACAGTTAATAACGCCACACTTTGACGTTAGCTAAAGTCAAGACGATACGTTAAGATCACATATCGCTGTTGGCAAACCGACGGGGTACACGTTGAAAAAGGAAAACACAGAACTGCAGAATAAAAACTCCATATCATGACACAAAACGGGAAACACTTCCAGTCATCAGCAAGGAAAGAAACAACACCACAGTCAGTTTTCGACTTACTTCAGTTTCTGGGTGAGGTGGGATTCCAACAAGGTAAAAAGTAACTCCATTCATTGGGTTATCAGCGTCTGGTAACGTTTTGCACGAGCTGAACAAAATAACTGTTGGAAAAACTACTCTGCTATCAACATTGTGTCACTCTCAGGTTCCCGTAGTTGAAAGCGGCGTCTGCACGGACTGGACTGGTCCTTTTCTCCCTCTCTCCACAACGTAAACAGTCCCGCTACGAAAAGAGTCAAGTGACCATATTAAGATCACAGTAGTACCGGAAATTGGGCTTCAAAATAAAGGCGGAAGAGAGATCCCCTTTGGATTGAAAAACAAAACAAAACAGCATGACCCTAAACTGGGGAAGCCAAATGCTGCCACTGGAATAAAAAGAAGATCCTGTGAGAAAATGTCTCAAACTAATGACTGAATATTACATCAGAATTTTGACATTATACTTGGTATTTTTTAATTATGACTTAGCATCTCATAATTATGACTTAGTATCTCATAATTATGAATTATTTTATCATAATATAACTCATCATATAGAAGATCCTGTGAGAAAATGTCAAGATCCTTTGACATTAGGCCTTGTATTTTTTAATCATGACTTAGTATCTCATAATTCTGAATTATTTTATCATAATATAACTCATCATATAGAAGATCCTGTGAGAAAATGTCAAGATCCTTTGACATTATGACTTGGTATTTTTTAATCATGACTTAGTATCTCATAATTATGACTTAGCATCCCATAATTATTACTTAGTATCTCATAATTATTACTTAGCATCATAATTTTGACTTAGAAAAGCACCTTCTCTTTATCTTCTCTCGCTCTGGGTCAGTGTGACTAAGGGTGGGTTCTTTGCAGTAGCTCCTGAGATCAAAAAGTGTCAGATGGGTTTTTGAAAAAAAAGTTTTTAATACTGGAACCAAAAAGTGGGGAAAAATGGAAATGCTGATAATAAGTATGTTGCCCTATATAATGAAGTAAAGGCCTGCCGGCTCCTTTGAGAACCTTGAGTTCATAATACACCTAAAACTCAATTGACCAAATTTATTCCATTGACCGGGTTTATTCTTGACCTAAAAACAGTTTTTAGTAAAAACCGAAATGTAAGTCAAGGACCACTAACTAGATTCTTTCTGGGGCTTTCAGCCACATCTCATGGCCTTCATCACAGGATGGAGTTTGCTTAGTTTTTATGGTTATGGTTCTGTTGTCATTTTATATGAGGAAAGTATGCATGTAATAATGGGCTCGTATGACAACTGAGCAAAGATGACAAAGGCCAAGCATTGTGACTGAAAGTTCTGGAAAATAGTTTTCTTTTTTTAAATAGAGAAACTGAGATATCTTAAACAACCCTACTGATAAGTTGTGCATTTTTTACTACAAATCATAAAGTAATGCTGAGCGTTGATTAAACAAGAGAAAATCACAGCACACAGAGACATAAGCGTTATCGGATATTTTGAGCGTTTGTGTTATGGATCACGGAAACATTTACTTGGTTACAAAAAGTCCTGACTTCCAAGATCTCCCCATGGTAATCTGACTGAAGAGGGAGAAGAGACACTGTTTATCTCAAATGCCACTAAAGAGGAAACATTCTAAACAGATTTTAATTTCACATTTTATTTTATGTAATGCCATATCAGTTCCTGCAGTACAACATGGACAGTGATCTGTGTCTTTACTTTTAAAACATGCCTTTATTTTCGATGTCTCCTGTTCCATCTCGAATCCGAAGAGAATTTGAAGCCGCTGCACAGCTACACTCCATCCCAGAAAATGTTTGTGACTCTAGATTTGTGCCATTAAAAACTTATTTGCTATTAAAAACATTTAATTACCTTGAAACAAATGTGATCTAGCTGCCAATATATTTATCTCAGAACATATTTGCTATTACAAATTAGCAGTAGTCATACACACTTTACAGGAGATGGGGTCAAATGCTTACAATTATGACAATCACAACGCAATTAAAGAAAAGATCATTAATCAAACTGAAACTAAACATTACGTAGTTGCAGATTCTCAGCAACCTGTAGGCTATGTCCATAAGTGATGATGGGGTATTGAAAAGGTCATGGTAATTTACCAAAAAGTATCTATCGTTCAGCTTTTTGTTCTTTGTTTTCCAGGTTCATGTTCTTTGTTTCAAACTCGGATGTATTTCATTAGATTTTGTAAGTCTGCTTTTCTACCTACTGCACGCTGCGCTGGGAGTTTAACGGGAAAATCATCGTGCCTGAAGGGGTGTGTGTGTGTGTGTGTGTGTGCCAGTGTGTGTGTGTGAATGTGTGCTGGTGCGTGTGTGCGCTAGTGTGTGTATGTGTGTATGTTTGTGTGTGCACGCACGCTGGTGTGCACACTCATGGTCAGTGGAGCGAGACACGCAGCCCCAATGCTGATGCTGGCCGACAATGCCCTCAGGAAGCAGGAAAGAGCATGCGCAAACAAGTACATATATAAATATATATATTTTAGACACACACACACTCAAACTTGCACAGACTGAGTCGTTATGTAATAGCATAGCATCGAATCATTGGGTAAAACGAGAAGAGAGAGAAGCTGAGTGTCCACACTCTCACACACCCTCTACTGGCGTCGCACTGCACTCACACACATACACACACACACACACGCACACACACACACACACACACACATCCCAGCTACCAACGCTGGCCATCCATTTGTACTCTCTGACAGGCAGAGAACTCCTCATGTGATTGCTTCCTGTACAAAGAGCTTTAAATGAAAACAATATACAGTATAATATATAGATATAGATATAGAGAGAGAGAGAGAGAGAAAGAGAGAGAGAGAGAGAGAGAGAGAGAGACACACACACACAAAGTCTTCTCAAAATCATTTTGACATGCACTCATGCCTTATGGAACACAGGAAGACAATTTAACTCTGTTATGTAAGCGCTGGTCCAGTTTACGTCATCTGACACTATGACGTCAGAGTGGGATTTTGGATGCACTTCCTGTCTGTGTTTCCTTGTTACTGAAGTTTAATTTAATTATTTACCACGCTTCAGAGCATCAGGGAATGACTTACAACTCTTTGACCCACAATGCAACAGCGGCTGCAGGGAAAACCCTGCAGAGTTGACACTGGTGAGTAGCGCCAGCCTCCGGCTTTCTTCAGGTACACACCGTCAGCACTGTTGCTGTTGTGTGGCTGTTAGCTGTAAGCCACAAGGTCTGCCTGTGCCATGTTGAGAACCATGTGGTGACAATCCACCAATCATTGCAATGAATATTGCATTAATGGATAAGCAATGGATATTGCATTTGACACCTTAAAATTATAATTAATATATGCATTAATAAATAGATTCAATGTAGATAAACAGGATACATAGTATAATGCCTTTGATTAAAGGTTCACTGAAACACAGTATGTCAGCAAATCAATATGGGTGACTCTTGTCACTCTGCCATTAGGGCGACTATTGCTCAGTGGAGGGAGATTGTGGTGCAATGTTTGAGCTGGGTCGTCCTTCAATCAAAGGATCAGCGGTTCAATCCCTGACTCCGCTAGTCCATGTCAAAGTGACCTTTGGCAAGTCGCTTAACCTCGATTTGCCCCCGCAAACTGTTCCTGCGTGAATGAGTCTGTGTGAATGGGTATGAATGTAACTAGTCCTAAGTATGGCTTGTATGGTAGTCCCTGCCATCAGTGTGTGAATGGGTGACATGATGTTGACAATATTGACAATGATTTTTAAAAAAGCTTTGAGTGGTCAATTAGAAAAGCGCTGTACAAGTAATATCTATGTGCCATGTATATGTGTCACATAAAAATTTAAAAACATGAAGGAGGCACTAACCTTGGTAAACAATAGGCTGATGCTGTGGAGCAAAGTTTGTGCAGATCCCCATTAACTTTTTTGTTTAGTGAACAACGGCACACACACAATGATGCACTATATGTTAAGTAGGTGTTCTTGGTGGCGATAATTGCAATAATAATAATAATACATTTAAAAAAGGCTTCCATAAATCAATATCATGTTCACCATCACCGAAGTCTGCCTTCTGTTGAATATATTAAGACTATATGGCACTCGGCTTGTGGTGCTCAAAGCGGCAAGAAAACAGCAACCAGAAATTTCTGTCCAGAAATGATGAACTGGTTACTCAAGATAATCCACAGACCTACTTGTGAGCACTTTCATATTAGCAGACATGTATCTCCAAAACTAGGAATCTCTCACCAAAACAATCTAAATTCATTAATAGTAAGACAGGTAAGAGTGAAAATTTGTTGTGGTTGTTTTTTTGCGGTGAACTGTCCCTTAATGGGTGTTAGCTCCCACTTGGCTTCCCCGCTTCTTCTCTGTGCGCGATTAGCCAGGGTAGTGCATGGTCCACAGCAACGGCAATATATTTTACAAAAAGCCTTTTCCTACGACAATGCAATCCTAAGCAATGCAACTATAGGCCGTAAGGTAAACACCGTTATTGCTCATCCCGCTCCACAATCGTGCATCTATGTGATCTTTAGCTGATAAAAAAGAACGAGTCGTGCTAAGCTACCAAAAAGAAGTTTGTTGCTGATATTCCAGTCGATTATTGATGCAGAGATATTTTATGCCGAACTAGTTTCTTTAGAGCGTAACAGGATATTTGTCGCGAGTGGAGGTGGCAAGGTGCTCTGTGTTGCCAGATGCCGTAGTATCGTACCAAAGGCTCAAAATGGTTGTATTTCGAGGATAATTATCGTGCATCTGGCAACACTGAGATCGGTCAACCAACGACAGTTCTCTTCACAGTCAGAGCTCGCGCAAGAAGGTGAACGTAAGGGAGATACCTTTTTTTTAAACTTGGAAGGGAGTAATAACTAGTTTGTGAAAGATCCAGAGAAACACAAATATCCAACGAAGCAAAATCACGGATGTTTTAGGAATCCCTGCCGGACACATTTTTTAGGTCTCGGAAAGAGGACGTGTCCATGAAAAAGAGGACGTCTGGTCACCCTACCATCAACACCCACAAAGGGTTGTTTGTGTATAACTGACTTCCTTTCGGAATCAGCTTTGCACCATCCATCTTCCAGCGGATTGTAGAAAATCTAATGAAAGGCTTACCAGTGGTAGTTTTTCTTGATGACCTGCTCATTATGGGACGCACAGAGAAGCAACATCTCCACAACCTTCAGCAGGTCCTACAACGGCTTCAAGAAAATAGACTACAAGTGAAACACTCCAAGTGCGAATTTGGCAAAGCTCGAATAGAGTACCTGGCCATGTACTGGATGAGCAGGGCACACACCCTTCAAAGGACAAAGTGAGAGCTATTCAGGAGGCTCCAGCTCCCCCTTATGTCAAAGAGCTCCAGGCGTTTTTAGGACTCGTGAATTATTGGGAAGATCTTTGTCATATCAAAGAACAGTCTTAGCATCATTGTACAGACTGCTCAGGGGACAAGTGAACTGGACTGAAGTTGAACAGGTTGCTTTTGTCAAGTGTAAAGAACTGCTGAGTAGTGACCAGGTGTTAGCCCACTACAACCCCAGTCTTCCATTGACTTTAGCATACAATGCCTCTTCCTATGGCAACGGAGCAGTGATCCAACACACCATGCCAGAGAGGGAGGAACGACCCATTACTTTCGCCTTCCGGACACTGTATCCGGTGGAGAAAAAATATTCTCAAATAGAGAAAGAAGCTCTTGGACTGATATATGGCATAAATAAATCCCTGCAGTACTTGTGGGGTAGACATTTTAACTAAATGACTAATCTTTAACCTCTTCTGACACTGTTTGGTGAGCACAACAGCCTGCCTACACTGGCTGCAGCATGCATTCAGTGTGGACGATTATATTGTCAGCATATGACTACCACATTGTTTCTTCAAATCAGAAGACCACAGTAATGCTGATGGACTCTCTAGTTGTGCCCTCCCGGAGACCAGCTACACAGGAACAGCCGTGACTTCAGCTCTAGTCCACTCACTGCTGGCGCAGCATATACAAGAAGCACCACTCAATGCAACACTGATTGCAAGGACGATATGCACTGACAGGGAGTTGTCACGAGTGTATAAGTATGTAATTGAAGGCTGGCCCACTCAGGTAGAGGAAAACCTAAAGGTGTTTTTTACAAAAATAAATGAGTTGTCCAGAGAGCAAGGTTGTGTTCTATGGGGAACCATTGTACCCTCAAAGAGGAGAAGAGCTGTGGTAAAAGAGATTCACTCTGGTCACCAGTGGCGGGCCGTGGGTTTCAGGCCTTCAATAAGTGGCGTATAGTCTATATTACGGTAGGACGCCTTCAATGAGTGCCGTGTAGTCTACATTACACTAGGACGCCGCACCGCAGCGGAGGAAATGCGCAAGGGGGAGAGACCAACCCCGTCGGGTCAACAACAATGCATGTTGTCCAAATCTATTAAACGAAACTGCAACACTGACACTTTGCACAGTGCACAAGCATGACAAAACAGTAACATAATCAGCATTTCACTCACCAGACACACATGACCCCTTGGAATGGGGTCATCAGTAAGTCCTGATATTTTTATGTCTTGAAAAAGACTACACATAGCCTTTGCTGGACCGTTCCTGAATCACATGTTCATTGTTGTGGTCGATGCATAAACAAAGTGGTTGGAGGTGTTTTGTATGTCACAGATCACCTCTCAAGCAACAATCAATTGGCTCAGGAGACTGTTTGCCTCTTACGGTCTGCCTGAACAAATTGTGACAGACAATTCGACCACATTCACATCAGACGAGTTCCGGACTTTTGCCAGGCAGAACGGAATTCTGCACACCACAAGCGCACCACGACATCCAGCAACAAATGGTCTGACAGGGAAATTTGTTTAGACGTTCAAGGCAGGTATAATAAAACTTGCTTATACTTCACTGAACATTGAGGAAAAGAGCTCATTGTTCCTGCTGCAATATCAGACTACGCCTAACTGCACTACTGGATAGTCCTCGGCTGACCTGGTTCTTCACAAACATATCCGAACAAGGTTCGATTTCCTAAAGCCTTGTACCAAGGACACGGTACGTAAGAAACAGTTTCAGCAGAAACACCCCATGACCGCACTGCTGCAGACTGGTTCTTTCAAGCGGACAATGCCGTTTATCTGCGCAGCACTGTGATGGGAAGTAACAAGTGGATTCCAGGGTTGATTGTGAGTACGACACAGTACATAGACGTCATGGAGACCAGCTGCGAGCTCGTGCCATTGCTAAACTTGGTGATGGTGAAGACTGCAGAAGTTCTCAGAAAGTTGCTGATGCTAACATGCAGACAACCAAGCTTCTGGAGACAGAACTAGTGGCTCTGAGGCTCTCAAACCGAGTGACTAAACCGCTGGAGCGATATATGCCATAAGACTTTGTATCCGACAGTGGACTGTATCCTGTAGTTTATATTTGGACAGACAACTTTAACACACATACCTTGTTCATGAGGGAATGTCGGAAGTACTGCAACTGAAGTACGCAAGTCACGTGACAAATGATATATCAACATTGACTCCTAAGCATGGGAGAATAAACAGCGGTCTCTTTGTTTGAGCCATCCGCCTCTACTTCCACTTGCCCTGTGTGGGCTTTTAGATTCCTCGTTTGTGATTGGTAAATGGACCTGTACTTGTATCACGCTTTTCTATTCTTCCGACCACTTAAAGCGGTTTAACACTACATGACATCATTCACCTATTCTCCCACTGATGGGAGAAGCTGATGTGGCACAAAGTGCCACATCAGAATAGTCAACCATTCATACACATTCATACACCATAGGCGCAACTACAGGAGCAATTTAGGGTTGTGTGTCTTGCTCAAGGACACAGTAATATGAGCTAGCGGCACCGGGGATCGAACAGACAATCGATTGAAAGATGACCCTGCTCACCACTGAGCCACAGTCGCCCATTGGGTGGATAACAAACAAAATAATTCATATAATAATGGGATACCTTCGAAGAACAAAGTGGGATCCGGCGTCAAATTCCATGTATGCGCAAATGTACATGGCCATTAAAGCTGATTTTCTGATTCTGAAATTACGCCGCATTATTTTTATCAGGTATAGCTACGAATGTAGGATGAGATCAGCTTGAGCTCTAGTGGGAGGGAAGAAGCAGCGAGGGCTAAGAGTTTTACAGAGAGCGATTCACATGCTTTTTCATGCTCAAGGCAAAGGCTGACAGCAGATTTACTGCATTTTATAACACTGATGTGAAAGAATCCAATAAAAAAATCCTGACATATTTGATGTCTAGAATGAAATGAGCCAATATCTTTACATATTGCCTTTGTTTGGGAGTTCCCCCTCAGTTGGTCCCATGTTTTTTTTTATTATTCCAATATTACACCAGACAAAAGGCTTAAGGATTAATTGGAAATACTGTATCTGATCGAGGAGATCCATTAGAGGGGATTAACAGCAGCTGTTGATGCAAAAACATCACAAAACAAAATGTTTTCCAAAGAAATTCTTACACCAAGAATCCAAAGCCCCAAGGTCTTTATCCTGACTGCTCCAATAAAAACAAGGCCGGTGAGGATTTAATCTAGACATTGTGTTGGAAAGTGATGATCGTCACGATGTGGAGGTTGACCTCTGTGTGTGTGTGTGTTTGTATGTGTGTGTGTGTGTGTGTGTGTGTGTGTGTGTGTGTGTGTGTGTGTGTGTGTGTGTGTGTGTGTGTGTGGTGTTGTGGAGGCACTAATCTGGCCTTGTTCTGAAAAGAGTTTCATCCCCACTGCAGGGGGCTGTGAAGACCCAACATCCACATCCTCCCATCATCCCCAGTCACTCCCCTCATGTACCCTGTGACCTCTACCCATACCCCACCGCCTCCCCTTTCCTCCCCTCTTATTACCCTCTCTCGTCACTCCCCATCTTACAGTCTAGCGCAGCGCAGCGGTGCCCGACAACAAAGATGAAATCATCAACCCTCAAAAGTAATTTTTGGTGTCTATATGATTTTGTTGGCAAGACCCGCCCTGCAGTAGTTGATTGCTGCCATCGTAATGCTCTGGATCCCGTATAGAGAAAGTTTAAAGTTGATAAAAATATAATAACATATAATATGTTATTTTCATATGGTGTTTAGTAAGTCCATAAAAATCCATATCAACAATAAAACAATGTTTTACCAATGCAGGCTGAAAGCCATTTAACCTTAAGAACAATTCAAAATCAACAACTAAAAACGTTTTGCTATGAAAGTCTAAAATAGATAAAGTGCTTTCTCTGTTCTGTAATGTTCTGTTATGTTGTGGCCTGAGCTGGCCACAGAGAGAGGTGTGTGTGTGTGTGTGTGTGTGTGTGTGTGTGTGTGTGTGTGTGTGTGTGTGTGTGTGTGTGTGTGTGTGTGTGTGTGTGTGCGTGCGTGTGTGTGTTAGTGCGCAGGACGGGGGGGAAACACCCATCTGTCCATTTACAGCAGCACGGGAGATTTTGCTAAAGATCTAATCCATCTAATCCTCACCACTGTAGAGGATTAGAAACAGTGGGGCAAAGTGACCACTAGAGGGCAATCTAACTGATAATTACTGATGAAAAGGAAATACTTGTATTTATTACAAGGAGAGTAAACAAATGCTAACACAGAGAACTAACTAATAATTAGAATGCAGGAGAAACAAAACATAGTGGCTGTGTTTATCCACCTCTAGTAGACACTGCAAAGATATTAGGGTTTTTGTGTATACACAGACTGGAAACTCACACACACAGACGTGTATGCAATATGTCTTCTCCAGCATCATGAGAGAACTTTTCTGGATGGAGGAAACATCCCTGAGTAATCGCACATGTAAATTGCTGATTGAATCCAAGCTCTATGGCTTCGAGAGAGGCTCTACTTTACAGGACTGTCACCTTGCATCAGTGTCACCCACCTGCAGTGCTGCCACAGCAGGGACACCACACACACACACGCACGCACACACACACACACACACACACACACACACACACACACACACACACACACACACACACATACACACACACACACACACACACCTGTCATTCATGGGTTCTCTGGAAGCAAATGACAAGGTTGATCAGAGTTCCAAATGTCAGTTTAGCTGTCAAAACACGCTAAGTCCCAAAGTGGGGGTCGACCCAGAGAAGTGTCTTATTGCCTACAGGCCCATCACGACTTCACTCGCTCAAGCGGTAGTAAGTAAACGCTCTGCGCAGCAAATGCAGGCAAAGTTAGCGGCTCGTCTATGAACACAACGGAGCATTTGGCAGCCATAAAGACAGATATCTCGTCACATCAACCTTGACAACCTTGTTTTGACAGCTTAATTGATCCACTGGCCCAAAGTGGGAGAAAAAAAATCACATGTTTCTGCTTTAATTTCGAACGGGTCACAAGTTTAAATGTAAAAGCTACCCAGAGCAATAACAACATTTGAAAAGAGAAGCACTTCTTTAAACCTAACATTTGAAAAGAGAAGCTCTTCTTTAAATCTAACTTTCTGTTTTGATATATTAAATGTGAGAAACATTCTTTAAAGTCATGTAAAGAAACAGTAGACTAATTTGGTTTCTTTCTGAATAATAAAGAATGAAAAGATCAACATCACTGTCACACGTTTGTGCGTTAATTGCTGACTACCAAGCCGGAAACGCTGCCAGGAGAACTGGATGGGTAAAGCCCTTCAAACGACAAATTGTTTTCACATTTCTCTTCTCTTATTATAATGATTAAATGAGATACAATTTGTCAATAGGTGAACTTTAGAGGGGTGATTTTTAAACTTTGGACAGAAAGCCAGGCTAGCTGAGCTAGCTGGAGTCACGATTATGTGGTTAGCCTAATTCAGCACAAAGGAGCTTGTCACTGTAATAAAGTGGAAAAGGGTGAAAAAAAACAAAAAAAACTAAAGCTGACCAGTAGTGTCCCATTCATTTATTATTGACAAAACGAAAATGTCAAAACCAGTAGGAGGAGTGACATGTTTTTTTTGGATTCTAAACTATCTTAATGTTGATATTTTAACTTCAGCTGACTCGGCTATCGTGGTTCTCTGTCTAAAGCTCTGTAGTTATTAACACAGATAGATTCTCATTGTCACAGTGACGTCAAATGATGGCCGCCGTCTTTGTTTGTGGGGGAGGCAGTGTGTGTTCTCTGGCCTGTACATTGACAGTCTTAAGTGAGCTTCTTTTTTATTAATCCTTTCTGGGTAATTTCACAACCTTGAGTTACAGTTTGATTAAATAATAAAGAGGCCAACATTGCATTTGACTCTCTTGTCAAAGAGAAGAAAATTACTCTATGTCTCTCTTGATTTATTCTCTCAGTAAACATTGTAAACGTGAGTTTATGGTCTCAATGTCTAGTTTCAAATCGTCTTCAACAATGGCGTTCTTTTAGGGTGACGTCCTGACGACTATGTCCACTTCTTATCCGTAGTCTATCCTTTTGAAGCCCTTACTGGTGAAAAGAAGGCAGGATCTGAGCAAACACACGCCCTCGGCCTCGAAACGTGCCCATTTTAACATTCAATCACGACGTCCTCACACCCCTGCAAAGATTACCATTAGTTTAGTTTATAATACGACGCCCGAATGTTTAGCTTGCAGACAGCAACACGCTGCGCATAAGCCTAGTCTAAACTAACTAAAAATACACAACTCAATGTTAGCTTTCATGCACACTTGTGGCCTATCTATGATTATCCTGAAACACAAAACAGAAAATATTCAATAATTCAAATGAAATGGAAGAAAGTGGTTGAGACCATGAATGATTATGAGTAAAGTCTTCCTCTTAAAACACACACCTGGCTGTTAGAGGAGCAGCAAACCCCACATTTCATCTGTAAAACGCATATATTTAATCCTCACAGAGAGCACATGTTAATCTCACAAAGCACAGGCCAACATACCGTTACACAACAGCCTTAATCTGCTGGATTTAATAACCCCGCCATTGCTCACCACGCTCAAACGTACACCCTCACACCACACACTCACACACAATAAAAAAAGTCTTATCTGGCCTGTGCTGAATCCTGTCACACACAACGTCTGGGAGGTTTATAGCACTTTTTCAGACGCTGAGTAATAACGTTGTTTTAAATCAAATGAACTGTTCATGGGTGTTGCGTTCAAGGGTGGTGCATTCACACTACTACACTGTAAGTGTGATTAGGATCTTTCTCGCACACTTTAATACTGGTGCATTGATGCATGAGCTGCACACCACCTGTACACGAACTAAAAACATTACGAGCAACATAGGGATTCATGGTGCAATAATGGTGAGCAGTATCAGGACTCATTTACTTGGACTGTTGCTGCTAACTCGGCTCAGTCAACCTGGCATGCTGCTAATGTGGAGACGGTGCAGCTTTTTTACTTTTTCAGTTCACCTTTTCAATGCGTTCATAAGTTCCTCTTCCATTGAGCATCGATATTGGCCATCTTTTGGGAAACAGCACAGAACCAAATGAGGGACACACTCATTAAACACACACACAAAAAAGCGGATCATTGCGATATTTGGACCTTTTTTCTTATGAATAGCAGTGTAAATTTCAAATGCAGGTAAAATGCAAGATAAAGGCATTTACATTTGTTCTTTCAGTAACTACAAGAAATGCTGCCTTTATTTAGATCTAGGAAAACTAAACTGAAGCCAGATCTGTGATAAAATATTACATATACTTTAACATGCATACTTTTTTCCCTGTATGCCAAGAGGCGAAGTTCATAGGATATTGGTGAAAGCTCTGGAAAAAATGCTTAGTCCTTCTGTGCAGCGTGTAAATTCTCACAATACATCCATGATTTCCAGTTAGGCCTGACAGACTAGCTGACGGGGAGTTGGTTAAACCAGTAAAGTTTACTGGTACTTGTGAGTATAATCTATGAACAGCACAGTGAAAAACTCCACAGCAAAAAATGGTTGAAACCCCAAACGAAGACAAAACAAAGCAATGAGTTCAGAATCTACTTCACGAGAAGGCAGCATGGTAGAGGGCAGCGACCTTTAATGCAGCCTCTGTGCCAAAAGTAAGGATGATGAACTAAGAGGATCAGCGACAAGAACAACTGCTTATTCTTTTACAGGACATATTATATATATAAATACACACACATAATATGAATGTAATATGTTCTTTTTGGAGGACCCTCGAGGAAATGCACTCTGGAGGAAATGTATTATCAGGACCCATGCGCACACACAGTACAGAAAAAGGCTTTCATCATTCTATCCAGAGCTCAGATCCAGCTGAATGAACTAGAGCGGAGCAGCAAACACACACTCCAACTCAAATACACAGAAACCTCCAGACAACCGCACGGCCCATCTCCATTGAGTTATGTGTGTGTGAGCGCGTGCCACAACGCAGATGGTACAATCAACCGCTGCTGGTGTGAGTGATGCAAAACGCTGATGACGTCACACACGACCCCGGTGACGGCATCACGGAGACATCGTAAAGATGTCTGAAGACGACTGAGGGAAAAAAGAGTTTCAGCAAGAATGCAGTGATTTCTAAGAAGCAGAGGCGTGATCATCAGTTATCGATGATAAAGACAATGCTGCATGCTCTGGACTCTCAATGAGAGACGGTATGGCTCCTGCTCAACAGTGGCCATAAATACTTACAACATAATGTAAGTAAGAGAAGTTTATTATCTTTGTGTAAGCCTGTGGGAAAATCATGCGTTCATGTGTGTGTTCCTATCTGTCCAAGGTCAATCTTGCATACTACTCGACCCATCAGTTTTTGTACAGTCATACAATACATAATGGCATGGTGAAATACATGACATACATACAGTCATGAAATACATACAGCCATGTTGATTTTATGGACTTTGTTTATATTGTCATCGTCATACGGCACAGGCTCTTTATTTGCAAAAGGCTGCCCCGTCAATCCGCCAGCCTAAAGACAAGCCTTGCCTAATCAGTTGCAGACCACACTTTGATCCAGAGAAAAGGGTGATCTTGTTTTTGGACGGGCATTGAGAGATGCATTGTAATGATTCCCTAAAGTTTGTCATCTTCGCCACCCTCTTAATCGCGAGGGTGTCATGGTCCCTGCTGTGCTTCTCTCTCCCCCTGTTTTCCTGTTGCTCTCAGTTTGCCCTTTGTGGGTGTGCCTGCCTGGGCGTGGCCTTCCCGTCCTGCTGCCAATTTACAAACACACCTGCAACCCGTTTCCCTCATCAACCTCACAGTATATTACCCCAGTTCTCTCTCCACTCCTCGCCAGATCGTCAATTCCCACACCCGGAACAACTGCCACGGCCTCTTTGGATTTTAGCATTGTCTTGTGCTTGACTTGTGCTTTCTCAGCCACTCAGCTCCCTGGAACTCCCTGTAGGAATTTTCCAGCCTTCCCACTACCAGACCCCAGCCCGCAGAGGACGCCCGCAAGAGTTCTACTTCTCTCTGGCTTGGAAATAAATATCATTGTCTATCACTCCTGCTACTTGTGTTTGCTTTTGGGTCCAGTCTTGCATTACCATGACAGAACGATCTGGCCATGTGGACCCAGCAGAACCAGAGCAGGAGGCCATCTCAAAGGCGCTTTCCAGCCATGGAAATTTACTCGGACAACATCAGCAATATCTCCAGACGCTATTCGACAACAACCGGAAAATGGTGGACCAAATCGCTGAATTATCAAGTCAAGTGTCTCAGTTAACCTCTCTGTTGTCCCAATCAGCCAATCCTGCACTGCCTGGTCTCCAGCCCTCTCCAGTTCCGCCCCCAGTAGTGCCCACTTAATTTCGAGAATCCTATGTTCCGGGCCCTGAACCCTTCTCTGGAGACCTGGGTAGGTGCCGAGGTTTCATTCTTCAGTGTTCTCTGGTTTTTAGCCAACGGCCGTTGACCTTCCTCTCCGATATTTCTAAGGTGCATTATATTTTGGGACTGTTGAGAGGAAGGGCTCTAGCTTGGGCTGAAGCCGTTAATTCTAATCTGGCAGTTACTGCCCTTTCCTATGAAGACTTCATTTGCAGGATGAAGGGGGTTTTTGACCACCCGAACCACATGGGTAATGCGCCGATGCGCTTGATTAGCCTCTGCCAGGGCCCCAGAAGTGCGGCTGACTTCTCTGTCGAGTTCAGAACAATCGCAGCGGATTCCAGATGGAGCGATGAGGCATTGTGAGGGGCATTTTTGAATGGGCTCAGCGAACACCTAAGAGATGAACTGGCTTCTCGTGATGAACTTGACTTTGATTCTCTGGTTTCCCTAGCTATCAGGCTTGATAACCGCTGGCGTGAGCGACGCAAGGAGAGGGCCGGCCGTCCCAGTCACTTTTTTAAGCCTCTACACGTCACCACATGGAGCCAAGTGGGGAGTGCAACCACCACCCATGCCGGCTCCTTACTCCATGCCAGCTCATCCTCCCACGGCATCAGCCCCTGCCTTTCCCGATGAGGAGCCCATGCAGTTGGGCCGTACTCATCTTTCTCCTGCTGAACGGCAGCACAGGATGAGGGTGGGTGAGTGCCTGTACTGCGGCAAGCCTGGTCACGTCCTTTCTCTCTGTCCAGTCCACCCAAAAGACAGGGCTCGCCAGTAGTAGTGGGGGTTCTGGCGAGCTAACCCAGTTCCCCGTCCAGTTCCCCATCTAGTTCCCAGTTTAGTGCCCCCAAGCCAGACAATCCGACCTAGGTTGCTGATTTGAGCCACTCTGTGTCACCAACAACTCTCCTTGCCCCTCCCCGCCCTGGTTGACGTGTCCCTCTAGGCGGGATTCCCCTTAGAACAGTTACAGTCCCCCCTCATGGCAACTGCCTTAGATGGCAAGCCGTTTGCTCGCGTTACCCATCGTTCAGGTCCCTTGTCCTGTCTGGTAACCATTGTGAGAGTATTCGGCTCAACATAATTTCATCCCCTAACTCTCCACTAGTCCTAGGTTATCCCTGGTTAAGGTTGCATAACCCACACATTGACTGGTCAGCAGGGAGAGTGCTTAGCTGGAGCCCTTTCTGTCTCTTGGCCTGCTTGCAGTCAGCATTGCCCCCTGCCGAGGTTACCACATTACCACCAAGCCCTCAGCCCCCTGACATGTCTGCCATCCCAGCTGAGTATCACGATCTAGGGACTGTGTTCAGTAAGTACTTAGCCCTCCCGTTACCACCTCACCGCCCTTACGACTGTGCCATCGATCTTCTCCCAGGCGCTTCTCTTCCGTCTAGCCGGCTTTACAGCCTGTCGTGTCCTGAGAGAGAGAGAAGCCAAGCAGAAATACATCAAGGAGTTGTTGGCAGCCGGCACAGTCAGACCATCCTCATCCCCTGTTGGTGCTGGATTCTTTTTTGGTTCAAAGAAAGACCACTCTCTGCGACCCTGCATTGATTTTCGTGGATTAAACAAAATTACCGTAAAGAACAAGTACCCCATTACCCCTAATAAACTCTGCTTTTGAGCCCCTCCAGGGTGCCACGGGTTTCACAAAGCTGGACCTCAGGAACGCTTATCATCTGGTCCAAATCAGGGAGGAAGACGAATGGAAGACTGGCTCCAATACCCCACTCGGACATTTTGAGTATCTGGTAATGCCTTTCGGCCTTACTAACGCTCCGACTGTTTTTCAAGCCTTGGTTAACGATGTGCTCAGAGACTTTCTCCATCGTTTCGTCTTTGTGTACTTGGACGACGTCCTTATTTTCTCCAAAAACATGTCCGACCATGTCTCCCATGTCCTCCAGAGACTGTTGGAGAACCGTCTCTTCGTGAAGGCAGAGAAATGCGAGTTCCATGCTGGTTCAGTCGGCTTTCTGGGGTACATTATCGAGAGTGGGCGGGTAAGGGCCGACCCAGGAAAAATGAAGGCAGTGACAAAGTGGCCACAACCCGTCAACCGGAAGCAGCTACAGCGCTTCCTGGGCTTCGCAAATTTCTATCGGCGGTTCGTCGGGAACTACAGCAGTGTTGCAGCTCCTCTAACCAAGCTCACGTCCACCTCCATCCCCTTTGCTTGGACCCCTGAGGCAGAGTCTGCTTTCTCCGACCTAAAAAGAAGCTTCACCTCAGCTCCCATCCTGATTCAGCCAGATTCCTCTCGACAGTTCATTGTGGAGGTGGATGCTTCAGACAGTGGAGTGGGTGCAGTCCTGTTGCAACGCTCAACATCCGACCAGAAACTCCACCCCTGTGCCTTTTTTCTCTCATCGCCTATCCCCAGCTGAACGTAATTACGACGTTGGCAACAGGGAGTTACTTGCAGTCAAGCTTGCGTTGGAGTGGAGGCACTGACTGGAGGGAGTCGAGCAGCCTTTTGTGGTTTGGACCAACCATATATCCAGTCGGCCAAGCGCCTCAATTCCCGTCAAGCCCGCTGGGCATTGTTTTTTGGCCGCTTTAATTTCACCCTCACCTATTGACCCAGCTCTAGAAACACAAAGCCTGATGCTCTCTCTCTCGCCTCTATGTCTCGGTGAATTCTCCACCCAGCCAAGACTGCATCCTTCCTCCGACCTGTGTGGTAGCGGCAGTTACTTGGGAGATCAAATCCATGGTCAGGGAGGCTCAACGTACACAGCCCGACCCAGGTAACTGTCCTCCAAACTGTCTGTGTGTCCCTAACTCTGTCCGGTCTCAAGTTCTCCAGTGGGTGCACACCTCCCGCTTTGCCTGCCATCCGGGGATGAATCGTACCCTGTCCCTTGTAAAACAGCATTTCTGGTGGCCAGCCATGGAGACTGACACCCGGGCCTATGTTGCTGCGTGCACGGTCAATGCACGAGGAAAGACCTCTCATCAGCCACGAGCTGGGTTGCTACGTCCACTTCCCGTTCTGAGCCGTCCCTGGTCCCACATTGCTCTAGACTTTGTAACCGGTCTACCTCCATCTCAAGGTAACAGCATACTCACCATCGTCGACCGTTTTTCTAAAGCTGTTCATTTTGTGGCCCTCCCTAAGCTTCCCAGTGCCAGTGAGACTGCCGACGTTTAGTGAGCCATGTTTTCCGCCTCCATGGCATTCCCCTGGACATCGTCTCCGACCAGGAACCCCAGTTTGTCTCGCAGGTTTGGAGGTTATTCTGCCGTGCTCTTGGCGCAACGGTCAGCCTCTCATCTGGCTTTCATCCGCAAACCAATGGCCAGTGTGAAAGGGCTAACCAGGACCTTGAGGCTGCCCTACGATGTGTAACCGCCACTAATTCTACCACCTGGAGCTCCCAATTGGCATGGGTGGAGTACGCCCACAAGTCCTTGACTAGTGCTGCTATAGGGTTATCCCAATTTGAGTCTTCTGTGGGCTATCAGCCACCTCTGTTTCCCTCCCAGGAGTGAGAGTTGGCTGTTCCTTCAGTGCAGATGCACCTCCGCAGCTGCCATAAAGTCTGGAGAGAGACCCGCGCTGCACTACTATGCTCTGCCGACAGCAACCGGCGCATTGCTAACCGCCGCCGGACCCCAACCCCAGCATACAAACCAGGTCAGAGTGTTTGGCTTTCTTCAAAGAATATCCAGCTGAAGACCGACTCTAGGAAACTGTCACCCCGTTACATTGGTCCTTTTGTCATCGAACGAATAATCAATCCAACTGCGCTCAGGCTAAAATTACTCCGCATTATGAGGAAGATCCACCCCACGTTTCACGTCTCGCAAATAAAACCAGTTTCTTCCAGTCCCCTTAGTTTTTTAGTTAATTGGGCCTTCCTTGATCAGCAGTCAGACAGTGTTTTATGCTTAAAGTAAAATGCAAGACATGAAAGACAAATGGTAGTATTGACAGAATTTCCCATGATCCTCTCAAGTCTGTAGCTTTTTAAGAGACAATGTTTAACTGCCCTCTGCGAGGTTCACCTCACACGACACAATGATGAGCGATGCCAGCTCCATTCTGAAGTGAGCTTTATTGCACCTGTTTCTGCACCCGGCATTGATGTCACACGGCACAGATGCGCCCCGGAGAGTTTAATCCTACTTCTCTGCAGCAGGGTCAGATGTTGCAGCGCTAGTAAAGGTTGGCAGAAACAAGATTTGCCGCTGCTTTTTAAATGTAAAGACGTCATTCCATACGTTTTAAGATAAAATAAGATAATCCTTTATTAATCCCTCAGTAGGGAAAGTACAGGATTACAATTGCACTGCTCACAAGTAATAAGATAAAAGAAACAAGTAATATAAATAAACAATAGAACTGTAATAAACAGATTAAAGATTTAAGAAGAAAAAATTAGCAGTAACAAAGAAGAATATTACATTTACAGATGGAATAAAAATTTACAGATGAATCAGATATATAAAAATATACAGATGGTATGAAAAATATACAGATAGATAAACAAATTACAATAAAAAAAATTGAACAAAGTACTGAAAAATACTAGAATGAATATTGCACAAGTGCATTGATTAAAGTGATCATTGTGCTCACAAATGTTCGGCTTGTTCAGAGTGGTTTTGAGGTCTACTGGGGGCATAGCTGGTTGTGCAGCCTGACAGCAGCCGGAGGATGGACTTGCGGTTTCTCTCCCTCAGACACCGGGGATGAATCAGCCGGTGGCTAAAGGAGCTGTGCAGCACGGCCAGAGTGTCCTGCATGGGGTGGGAGGCGTGGTTCATCATGGATGATAGCTTGGTTAGCATCCTCCTGTCCCCCACCACCTCCACAGTCTCCAGAGGACGCCCCAGCACGCTTCTGGCCTTCCTCACCAGCTCTTGTTCAGTCTCTTTCTGTCAGTTGCCGAGATGCTGCTGCTCCAGAAGACCACTCTGTAAAAGATGGCTGATGCCACCACAGAGTCAAAGAAGGTCTTCAGGAGTGCTCTCTGCACCCCAAAAGACCTCAGTCTCAACCTCAGCCGTTCCTCTGCCACCATCCTAAAAAGTCCTGGTTGAGTTCTCTGTATTCTCTGTCATCATCGGCGGAGATGAGGCCGACGATTGCAGAGTCGTCAGAGAACTTTTGCAGGTGGCAGTTGGCAGAGTTGTGGCTTGTCTCTCAGCAGGCAATGATACAACATTACCTTAAAAACAACTTTATATTTTGAAGAGTAAGCTTGTGTTCATTCTCGTGTCAAAAGTTACTTGCTGTTGCATTAATATCCATTTACCCCAACTTGTATAGTATCTTACAGCAAGTGTTTTTCATTAATTCTGTTGCATAAAAAAACAACCTTGAATTACAGTTTGATTAAAAGTAGAATTTTAAAGAACACTTCAAAGAAAGGCAGATGAAAAATGTACTCTTCAGAACAATCGCTGTCGAGGCCCAGGAATTGTTTTCATCTCACCACCACATTCCTCACTCATTAAATCAGTGGCATAGATTTTACTCTATTGTTTGGAGTGTGTCTAAATGCATGAATTCATGGGCAAACAATGAAAAGCAGCTGCTAAAACACATGCTCTAAGTGTGTGTGTGTGTGTGTGTGTGTGTGTGTGTGCGTGTGTGTGTACACCGCAGGCTTTCTCCTCTTTTGGTATAGGTAATCGTTGAAGGGATAACTGCAGTTACACACACTACATAATTCTAATTCCAGGAGATGACACACACACAAAAAAGAGACAAATTTTTGGCCAATGCATGAAAAAAAGGTCTTTGCATCAACGCTGCCAATAGCCAAGTCGTGCTAAAAATTAAATATCTTGAAATTTTAATTATAATTGTATTACATGTAATTATAGCAAAATGTGATATAATTCCCATTATATCAGGACTCGTCTTAATGGCTTGAGACAACATTATTTCTCAATTTGCAGAAATAATGCCATCAGAACTGATGTTTTCTTTTACAGGAAGTAATTGAAGTTGCTTTATAGGCTCTCCAGCAAAGGTTCTATTGAATCTTCCCAAATGAGGACTTTTTCACACATCACTCTGTCTGTATGCAGTGCCATAAGAGAGAGATGACAGAAGGCAAACCAGGTGCTTCTAATTCAAAAGAATGGCCTGCAGTCGAGCAGCAAAGAAATTCAAAGCAGCTGAGCTTTATAGTCCAAGTCCAAGCCGAGCGTGCTATTTTTAAAAATGAAAGTGACCGGCGTTGTCTCACATAGCATTGCAGCTGCAAATGTGTGCTTGTGTGTTTCTCTGAGGCGGGTCCAGCCCCGTAGAGATTACCCCCGCAACCCCAGCAGCCCCCACACCGCAGGAGGGCCTTACAGGGACGGGGGATCTCAAGTGGCGAAAAAGAAAAAAAAAAGTTTTTAAGTACCACCAACCAGGGCGTTTTTCTGACGCCATCGCCCAAGAGCAAACAAGAAAAATTTGAGCTCAGTGCTAACTTGCTAGAGTGTACCGTCTCAGTTTAGTGTGTTAGCATGCTAACATTCACTATGTAGCACTTAACTCAGTACATCTGAGGCACATGGGAAAGCCGTAAAAAAAAATGTGCACAGCCACCAAAGTATTGATCAAATAAAGATTTCCAATCCGATTACGGGCTTAGTGAAAAGTCAGAGGATGGCTAAAGTAGCAATTCAAAGTTGTGCTATGACATCAACCAACCCAAAGAGCCTCGCCTTGACATAGCTACATAAAGTAAACTATAAGTACACTGAGAAGCAGCTTTTTTGTATCGCTACAATGGAATCCAAATACAGGCCTGCCTAAGGACTATTGTCCACAAAGAATAAAAAAACTGAAATCTTGTTAAATGGGTCCTAAAGTAAAACGTGATCAAACAGATCTGTCTGAGACATGAAAATATGAGAACGCATGCAGCATTGGGTGAATTGTCAGTGTAATTGGTCACTCTCACCTCCCGCTCACCTCTCTTTTGTCTCCTCCCTGCCCCCTGCTTCTATCCCTCACCCCTTCTTTACCCTCCCTCCTCCCTTCTCCTCTGCTGAGTGCTGATAACAGTTTGGTCCGGCACTGGGATGTCGATTACAGGCCCGGATGCAAGAAATAACCCGCAACACTGTTGTATCTTATTTCATCATGATTCTGGAGTTTGTTTGTGCCTTTGTGGTTTGAACTTAATAACATTTAACAACAATGTCAAAGCAGGATATCATTGTATGAATACTGTAAGAGTGTATTGAGCATCTGTATAGCACGCACACTTATTTAGTAAAACACTGAAGTGACCTCTTTATTGGCAAGAGTAACAACACATTGACAACCTTTTTTCTACCCAAAACTGCTGCCATGCATGTTGTTTGACTTTATGAACTATATAAAGCACTGTTTGTTCATTAATTTTTACATTAACGTTGTTCTTTTTATGCAAATGTTCAACATTTTAACCGAGAGCGCCCCTGCAGGAAATTAAAGCACATTATATATCCATTATGTCAAATAAACAAAATGCTGTGCAACGATAAAGGTGTACAAAAAATTCTAACGTCAAACAATAACCGACCAATCAGTGCTTTAGTCTCCTAAAAATGATGTTCTCGTGCAACAAAACGGGCCTGTCCCTTAAATTTGTAAGGAAACTTTTTTTCATGGATTGTATTTGTTTTTGATGTATCACGTCTCCCATCATAGCCCATGGAAATCTGAGTTGGGAGGTCAGGGGGGATGTTTGCAAACAAACAGGACTTTCACCTAGGAGACCGCTGTCTGTGTCTCATGTAAAACAAAAAGCAACCCTCTCAAGTGTCACGCATTGAGTTACTGTCACGCATTTCGGTCTTAAGTCACACCCTCCCGCCACACATCGTATTTCTCACGCTGCAAAAAACCTCTAGGCTATTTAATGTGCCGCAGTGCGCAAACATGACCTGGTTGTGCTGCCCTCACCATGGAGGAATCAAGCATGTCTCCCCCGAATTCCCTGGAGGTCTGCTGTGAGGTGCCACTCATCCGCTAATCAAAAAACAGAAAGGGGCTACACGAATAGCCAATCAGAAAAACGTATCTTCTGTATCTGTTGTAACTGGGTAAGATGTAATGACTGGCGGGAATGGAGCAAACGTTCTGCCGCAATTGGTTGCGAAAAAGCAAAATAACCACATGAAGTGTTGAGCAAGTAAAATCAGGCGAAAAAGCAAGTGTTTTGGTGTGAACACGGCATTAGACTCACCGTGGACATGTCGGTGTAAAACACCAAATGTCACCAAACGTTGTTATTTAAATTAAGTTATTCTTTCTAACCCAACCAAGTAGTTATGTCGCCTAAACCCTCATTGTTCCCCTGGTGGCGACACTTAGCTTTACCCGCCATGTACCACCACTACGCAAAGTGCTGTTAAGATGTCGTGGTTATTTTAAATATTTCTGCCATATCCCTGTGTCGACGACCTATGACATGTAGATATTTAGTAAATTGCGTAAAACCTTCTCAGATTTGTTTCCACAGACTTAAGTGTTTGTATCTGTGTCCTTTTAGTAAATGGCTCCATATCTATAATTATGTGTCCTGTGAATATCTTTGAAATTTCGTTTTTGAAGGTGCTATATAAATAAAATTGTACTCACTATTTGTTGTCGTTTTAGGGCAACGCGTCAGAAAATGTTCACATGATTAAATTCTTTATTTATTTGTTCTGTAGTAGGGTCACAGTATCAGTCATGATTTTATTTCAAACATTACTATTTAACATTTTAATTCAAACATTACTATCTGTACAAAATGACTAGTCCAAACATGTTGTTGGCTGCAAGGGAACAAAAAGTGTCTCACAAACCTGCCCTCTGTCCAACTTCCCTCTTAACGCTTTTTTATCCTTTGTTGTTCTGCCCATGTCTGAGTGCAATCCACATGCAAGGACACACACTGGCCATTAGAGCACAACTGGCCAGAGCAGAGTAATTGAGAGAAGATATAAAGGCGAAGTCCTAGGAGAGGCCTGGAGGCAGCCGAGCTGCTGAACTGGCCTCAGTGGAGAGGACATGTCAGCTCGGTCTGAGTCACTTCAGTGAGTCACACAGTAAAGCGTGTATACGTTGACCAAACCCTACAAAGCCCTTTCCGTTGTTTCACCTAGAGGACAGGATATATATTTTTAAACCTTTATCTCGAGTTGCATGTTTGTTTTCAACGGAGCCACAGTTCACCGAACAGTTTGCCCATTTGAGCTTCTGAAGACCGATACTGACGTTTTTGGATAGACGGTGCCTTAATCATATTCACATTGACACTGTGAATGGCAATTTTCCATCTTTGATTTATTGATTTGATAGATTTTCGTCAGGTATAATGGTGCCTAAATTCTTCACAGAATTGAGAGTTTGATCGAAAATGTATTGTCCAATATATATTTTTAACATGAACAGATTTTCCATAACAACACGCTACATTTAGTTCTTAAAGAACTGACTCTATAGAACAGAGCTGGTCAGTTGGATGTTGAAAAATAAAGTTATTAGTTTGAGATACTAAGACATTGTTTTAAAAAATTTAAATGATAATGACTTCATTTTTTCATCATGTTAGTAGAAATATATATTTATTTATTCCA
The DNA here is from genome assembly GCF_023055335.1 of Clinocottus analis. NCBI lineage: Eukaryota > Metazoa > Chordata > Actinopteri > Perciformes > Cottidae > Clinocottus > Clinocottus analis. Next base: position 201,196 of record NW_027176219.1, on the reverse strand, counting down.
TAAATAAATATAAATAATGATATATTTATATATATATATATATAAATATATATACATATATATATATATGTGTGTGTATATATATATATATATATATATATATATATATATAAATATATATATATATATATATATATATATATATATATATATATATATATATATATATTATATTTGACGAGAAAAAAAAGGAGACACTCGTTGAGCAATGTGCATTTACAAGCTCACACAGGGCGTGTGGACCGACCCACAAAGTCACTTCAATCGCCTCCGCCGTGCAACGTGCAATTATGCAGCGCTTATCGGTCCTGACCAGCCCACCTGACAAGCCCAACCCCATTGGCCAACCGGTGATTTCCCCACATTAACAAGAACCACACTAAGTTATATAACATGACAAAACATCCATCCATTTTCAGACGATTATCCAGAGTCGGGTCGCGGTGGCATCAAGCCCAGCAGGCCGACCCAGGCTTCCCTCTTACCCACAACACTTTCCAGCTCAATCTGGGGAACCAAGAGGCGTTCCCAGGCCAGCAGGGAGATATATCCCTCCAGCGTGTCCTAGGTCTTCGCCGGGGCCTCCTACCAGTTGGATGCCCGAACCACCTCAGCTGACTCCTTTCGACACGACGGAGTAGAGGCTCAACTCCAAGCTCCGTCCTGATGTCCAAGCCCCTGACCCTATCTCAAAGGCTGAGCCCGGCCATTCTACAGATGAAACTCATTCTGGCCGCTTGTATCCGCGACCTTGTTCTTTCGGTTGCTACCCAGAGTTCATGATCATATAGGTGAAGGTTGGAACGTAGACCGGCCAGTAAATGGAGAGTTTTGCCTTCTGGATCAGCTCCCTCTTCACCAAGACGGACTGGTGCAGCGCCTGTTTTATTGTTGCAACCGCACCGATCCACCTTGGTTCTCCCGCTCCACCTTACCTTCACTCATGAACAAGACCCTGAGATACTTGAACTATTTCGCTTAGGGTAGGCATTTTGTCCCACCTGGAGGGAGCAATCCACCAGTTTCCGGCTGAGCGCTCAGATTTGGAGGTGCTAACTCGCATAGCTGCCACTTCACACTAACGCTGCAAAACGCCCCAGTGAATGCTTGGAGGAGGCAAACAAAACAATCAATGATAATTAAAAAAAGCATCAACACAACGCCATCATAGATAAAAAAAATAATAAAAAAAACACAAAGACTGAACTATACTGAAGAATAATAAACATTGCATTAAGTGATGCACTTCTGAACATGAACATTTGAAATAAATACACTTACTTTCCCAGAATGAGATTAAAAGATGGATATCGTAGGCCTATAAGTTACGTACAGAGCTGGAGGCAGGATAGAGTTCTAGTCTTTAGAACCAACAACACTTTCTCACACCCGACCCGGTAAAAAAAAGCACTTAGTTAGGTTCAGGAAAAGGTCATGGTTTCAGGTTACAATAAGAGTATTGTATTATTGTATTTTCATCACTTAAAATAAGAATGTCTGTTTTACTAAGTGAACTATGTGAACTAGTTGAAAATAACTCAACATTGACTTGGTTTCACAGAGGACATGAAGCGCGGTCGCCTGTGTGAAAGTCCTGCGTTTACCTTCTCGATCCGACCTCAGCTCTTGCCCTTCTTGCATGAAATCTCTTGCTCATTACACCAGGTCAGCTACTGTCAGCCGGTTTTGTCATCACACTGAGGCTCCACCTCTCTGCTATTATCAAACAATTTCCCTAGGTTTTCATCCAATGATAATCTTGGCTGAAGAATATTCCAACCAGTCCATGTCGCATGCTCCTCCACCTCTGCATTAATGTTAACTTGTGTCTTTTGTGACTGAAATGTAGCAGTACTCTACAACCATTGTAAACATACTTAGTCACTTTGTCACTCTTGAGAAAGAAAGACAATTACTGTTCCAAAAAAGGCCAAACTACTCATAACACAATCATTGTGTAATTAATAGTAATAGTAATTACATTTTGTCTTGTATATTTAGACAGACACAGATCAATACACGTCATTAAACGGTCAGTTCAAGTTAAAGTCTTCCCATAGCCGGCAGGTAATACATATTTAATCAGCTCAAAGTGCATCATAGGAGTCATATTGTCATAAAAGTCTATCAGTGCGCAATTTGAGTCCCGTCCTTTAAGATGATCCGGGTTTTTTTCAGACGTTGTTGGGAAGTTTGAACCCATCTCCTATTTGTTCCAGTAAATGTGTTAGTCTGTCCAGAAGAGCAAGAGCAGGATATCCTGACGCTTCTACACACACGCAAATATGCAACCTACAAAAAACACAATGCACCTTTCACACTGCATAGTTTCTCCATTATCCAGCAGGGCAGAATTACTTTTTTCCCCACCCTAAAACACTCAATGCCCGCTCAGTCTCGGAGGAGACACCATCCTCTATTTACACTCCAGTATAAAGACCTCACAAACCGGCCATGCTTTCTTTCTCTTACTGTCTATCTCTGTCGACAACTGTGAAAAGACCTCTGTCTCTAGGTCTTCTCAGACACGTACACATAACACAGACAGAATGAACTGTTGAGCCTGTTGGCTAAAAATACACAAGCTTCCTTTCTCTCAGAGAGATGTTTCTATCCATTGTGGAGACAAGCCCGAAAATACTCTCCACTTTATTTCACTGTTTTTTTTTTGTGTTTTTTTTTTTTTTACCAAAAAACATAGAAAAATACAAAAACATTTACGGTGAAACTCCACATGCCAAGAAAGTGTCCCATTTCCACCGACTGAGACACCATGGATTGGTTTTAATGCAATGCTTCTATCAGGTGTGGTCACTGGAAGGGGCAACCCCCATCTGTAGTGTGCAATACAAACTGTTAATGAGCAGCATGGTAAATGCTGAAAATGCAGCCAAACAATATTTTTTAACAACTTTCAGTTGCTGAGAGGAAAAACTTGTAAAAATCTTGTGTCCTTGACACAAGATTGACCTACAACCCCCGTTTGACACAAGACCTCCTCAAGAACAGGCTGATGCTAGTGGCCCAATCTCAGAAACCATTGGCTGTCTGTCTGACGACAATTTAGCCTCTGAGAGCGGCGGATGATATTTTAGGGAGGGTATCCTGACCAGGACTTCTTCTTGTGTGCACCCATCAGTTGTTTACAGTCTGATTCGTCTACCATCCACATGTTTCACAAGTATCCACCACTAGCTATTTTTGAGGCCAATCACGGTCAGACGTTAGCTGACTATGAGTTTTGGCAACTGAATCCTGTTAAAACGTGATTGGTCAATAGGAGCATACTAGCACTACAAATAAACTGCGAAGAGAAGGCTTCTGATTTCACACAAAGAAAAAGAAATATATATATATATATATATATATATATATATGTATAAATATATATATATATATATATATACATATATATATATATATATATATATATATATATATATATATATATATATATATATATATATATATATAAAGGGTGCTCTCCTTGTCTTTCTAAAGCATAGGAGCCCTTCTAGTTTCACATGACACATGCAACTGAAAGCTGATGTCTGGTGGCATCAGTGGTTGCTCATTGCCACAACTGAACATGTGCAAGAAAGCTTGTTATCACTGACGACACCAAGCAGCACTTTAAAGGAAATAAACAAAAAGTAAGGCTAAATTGAAATTGTTTTTCACAAGCACGTTGTCACGCGATCAGTACTTTTACAAGCAAAGAGACATTTAGCCAACCACAAAAAAAAAAACACTCCCTTTTTTGGTGATGCAACAACAATTCCCTTCCCAAGTTAGTTGTTCTGCTGAAGAGCTGCAAAGATGAAGCGCAGAGCAACTCAGGAGACTTCTCTCTTGACCGGATAACACCTGTGCACTTCTTGGTAGTGTGACAGAAAGCAAAAGAGAGAGAGAGAGAGAGAGAGACAGAGAGAGAGAGAGAGAGAGAGAGAGAGAGAGAGAGAGAGAGAGAGAGAGAGAGAGAGAGAGAGAGAGAGGCCTTGTTTTGGTTAATATAATGCACCAACTTAAGTCGGTAAATTGGTGCATTTATTTTATACTGCTGAATACATCTAAAAAACTTCATCATTAGATTATGAAGTCATAACTCTGAGTAGTTTGCTAGGTTGAGGAAACAGGCTTCATACAAATTACAAATCTGTATGTATTTACAAAAGACGTGTCAAATTGCTTTTGCATTCAAATGTGTATGCAGCAGCATGAATTCTTTGGATAAAATGTGTGTGTTTGTGTGTCAGTCACTCCTCACCTGGGCCATGGTGTTCAGCAGGACTTCGGCTGGCTCCGGGTCCTCAGCATGGCTTGCGTATCCTCAGGTTAGGGTCTTGTTATGATGATGTTGGGGTTTTGATGATGAGGGGGGGCGGGGTTCAGGGAGTTCACTTCACACACACACACACACACACACACACACACACACACACACACACACCTACATACACGCATGTGCGCGCTCACACACACACTCTCTCTCTCTCTCTCTCTCTCTCTCTCTCTCTCTCTCTCTCTCTCTCTCTCTCTCTCTCTCGTGTCGCTGGCGTATTACAAAACCAACACGCTGCACACACACCACCTCCTCCGCTTCTTCTTGGACAGCACCGTCCTCTGAGACGCTCACTCCTCTTCTTCTCTTTCAGTCCCCCCTTCTTTAAACACTTCCTCTTCCTCCTTTCGACTCACACTGAAGGAGAGAAAGAAGGTCAGCGGAGCTTTTATCCTTTTTTTTCTGTCCTCCACGCTGCTGCTGTCTTGCCTGCTCCTGTATCGGGCTGGTTGTAATCTGTGTGGCTCTTACCACACACTGCCTCTCCTTTTTCCTCCTCCTCCTCCTCCTCCTCCTCGTCTCTCTCTCTCTCTCTCTCTCTCTCTCTCTCTCTCTCTCTCTCTCTCTCTCTCTCTCTCTCTCTCTCTCTCTCTTTCTCTCTCAGCTGCTCTCCCCTCCTCCTTCCTCTGAAACCCTCCTGCTTTCCCCCCTCCCTCACTGTACACCGTATTAGTGAGAGACAGAGTGGAGGCAAGGAGTGGAGGGATCAGAGGGATAGAGTGTGTATGTGTGTACCATGTGACCTGATAGAGTAGTAGGATTCCCCAGCAGCTGTCGCACTCATTCCTTCATAGTGCTTCACTCTGAGCTTTATATACTTCCATTGATCTTCTATCCGTCCGCAGTCGACGTTCACCCACCATAATGAGGAAACACTTTTCGGAAATGTTTGAAAACAAAACAGACAAATTAATCACTTTTTTTTTATCACGGCAACTTACCTAATGTGTAATGTGTTTGAGAAAACCTCCACAGACGGACACAACATGGTAAAGAAACTGAAAAAGTTAGCAAATAGATGCTAAACACCCAGATAATATATTATCTGCTCAATTAATACTTACTGTCTATAACCAATTCTGTCTTATTTTGTAGCATTTTTTTTCACACCATTTCGACAGATTATAACGGTGCTGTCTGTTCACACACATACAAAAAATAATGCTGTATAACTAGTATATAAATCAATAAAGCAACTGACCGCTGGACGCAAGAATAATGAGCGACAAAGTGCACATTGGAAGGAGGTCAGAGTGGGTGGTTGGTTTAAAAAACACAGGACATTTACCCAGAAGGCCGCTGTTGGAGTCCTGTGTGAAACCAAACTGTGTGCAACAACAAAAGCTGCCAATAACAACAACAGGAAGCTTGGCAGAATTTTTTGTTTACGTGGTTCTATCACTGAAAAAAGTTTGAAAACCACTGATCTACACCATGGAGCGACTAAAATGTTTACTAAAATCAAGAATACACCACCAATAGTGGCACTGCCGCTACTACAGATTAATCATGTTACATCAAATATATAGACAGTGTCGTTGCACTGAAAAGGTAACTGACAGAAATCACAGAATATTAATGCATTTGAAACATGTTGTTGTTAAATAGAAATGCTTAAAGAAACAAAGTAACATAGAGTCATTCTATCCTTGAGGAATGAGGAAAAGGACATCCTGTGGTGCTTCCCTCAGGCTGTATAGCTGGAAACTCCCACCCCACAACAACAGGAATGGGTAGACTGGTCTGCCATATCAGCCCACTTCACAATTCACTCTAATTTCTCCTGTTTGCGAACAAGCTTAGTGCTCATGTGCACATGGGCGGGAAAACAAACATCCACCAGTCATATTTAATTCATGGCTTTTCTCCTGGTCATTTCCCTGCTATTTAATTATACACATTTTGACTATTGAACATTATAGCCCTGATCACAGCCGTAACCTCTGGTATTACTCTGGTAAATCGGGGTGTATTTAAACAACCTGTCAGTTTACCAGTGGTTTATTAGGTGGAGCACAGAGTAATCTCAGAAGCTTGAGATTGGTGTGAGAATGCAGAGACGTAAACTATGCAAGGTCAATATTGCCATCTAGTGTACAATACATGGCCCAATCTCAATCTCCACCCTCACAAACTCTAGGGTTTAGGACTGTCTCACTGTCAAGTGGTCAAGTGTGTAATTCTCTGCAAGACATTTTGAGGCCTTTCCGTAAATCAGCATTAGATGCAGACTTTGTCCAAGGGAATTATTGACAATTCAAAGCAATGTGGGGCGACTGTGGCTCAGGTTCGCAGCCTCTCTTTCAATCAGAGGATCAGTTTTGAACCCCAGCTCCACTAGTCTGCGTTGTGATGTCCTTGAGCAAGATACTTAAACCCTAATTGCTTGCCGTTGCTGTGTCTACAAAGCAAAAATGTAAGTCACTTTGGATAAAAGTGTCAGGTAACTGTAAAGTAACCAGGTGACTGGTAAGGTTGAGTGTTTGCACAGAAGAGGTATTGATTTGATAATTTGTACATATTAATTGTAAATTTAAAGCTGTCTTACGTTGAGTTTTATTGTGTAATGTTGCGCACCAGCTGCCATGACAAATTTTCAGTATGAAAACAAACGTGTCAACAAATGATTCAGATTCTGAAAGTGGACGCTGAATAGAGCCGTTTGAAGTCGTTGCAAAGGCTTCACACGTCCTCCAGATAAGGCCACACAAGAACCAAGTGGCACCGTTTGACACATAGTACTGATAATAATTTTGAGAAACATTTGTACGCATCTTTTACGTTGGGAAATTATGTGAAATGTGAAGAAGTTGAACCAATGGAAAGATGAGAGAGACATGATGTCAATATTTGGTTTTATATATTCATTCATATATATTTTATAATTCAAAATGAATAATTAAATGTTATAGCTTTTTATAATGTAATTGTTTTTCACAAATACCATTGGCAGGCCGTCAGGGCCTTCTAAGCCTTCTTTGAAGGCCTAAAAAAACCACAAAGTTATAGCTATTTTATAATTATATATATATATATATATATATATATATATATATATATATATATATATATATATATATATTTATTTATATATTAAAACTTACAACCTTTAAAAAAAATATTTTTACAAATACACCGCATGTATTATAATACTTTTTGCCTATTAGCTTATTCTCTCATTGCACAGCTGCCTTCATCTGTTCCTCTGCTCCTTCAGGCCTCTTGTATGGCTTCTTGGGACCTGTTTAACAGCATTTTTTATTCACTCACATTTCACCTGTCAGCTGTGTGTTGGCTTTAACAGTTGACGGGGTTTGTGTTGTAAACGTGATCAGTGTAACAGAGTTGTTTTCTGGTCCGGACAGTTTTCAGCAAACATTCCACTAAAAATGCATTTAAAATATTAATACAAATAACCGTATGTTTTCAGTTGATTTAATGGTTTTAAACTATACCTTATATAAATAAAGACATCATCAGTGTTAGAGTGGATATGTTTTCTCTGTAGCCTGTTACCTGTTAAAGAAACTGCATTATTAGTATTTTGAGTATTTTTATAGTGTTGTGTTCAGTGTTCTGCTTAGATGAAGGATCGATTACCAGCAGAATGCGTCTAATTTATGAATTATTTATGTCGGTATGTTTTGAAATAATTGTAATTACATACATAAGAAAAGTTATCAAGGGAAACAACAAATCAAATCTTTGAAGACAGTAGTTTGTTGTCCTTATGTTGTTCAGACCTTCAATTAACATATATTTTAACCAGGTGGTGAGTGTGTCGAGCATTAAAACACTTCCTGGAAGCTCGCTGTCGTTGCTCCTCGATCACGGCTCCTCTGAGCAGAAGCAACTTTGGGACGGCCGTCAAGATAGCGACGCAAAACGACTTCCGGTTCAATCGAGGATCAAGAAGCGAGAAAACGCTAATTTAGACATAATTCAGAGACATGGAATGTACCCTCTGTAAGAACAGGCTTCGCAAAGATCTGGACTTGAGATTAGTCACAGGATGCGCGTTACCATTAACATGCGCTGTGATTGGTCAGTGTGGTACCGTGACTTCTGTCTACCAGAAAACTAGCTGGCTGAAGTCAGTAGGAAGCAGTGGCTTGCCCTGGGATTCCAACTGAGGCCGAGAATGAGTGTCATCTAATCCACATCATGTTTCACGTTAACAGGGTGTGGCTTCATAAGAACAGGGTGTGGCTTCACGTTTTACGTTAATGGGGTGTGGCTTTATGTTTCACGTTAACGGGGTGTGGCCTCCCATTTCACGTTAACGGGGTGTGGCTTTATGTTAACGGGGAGTGGCTTTACGTTAACGGGGTGTGGCTTCACGTTAACGGGGTGTGGCTTTGCATTAACTGGGTGTGGATTTAGGTGAACGGGGTGTGGCTTCATGTTAATGGTGTATGGCTACACTTTAACATAGGTGTGGCTTCACGCTATCGTTTCACGTGGTCTTTATCTGTTTTAATTTAAATTAATTATTTGGTTATTTTATCATGGGAGGGTGAACAGGGTGAAAATGTTTGCTGTGTATTGCTCTGTTGATATTTAATTTGATGTGTTCAATCATGATGATGTTTAATTCTGCAAATCGATAAATACATTGTTAAAAAAAAAAGGGGTGTGGCTTCACAATAACGTGATGTGGCTTTACTTTTCATAATTACGGGTGTGTGGGTTTTACATTAACGAGGTGTGGCTTCATTTTTAATGTTAACGGAGTGTGGTTTTACATTAAAGGGGTGTGATTTCAGGCAAGGTTTGTTATTAGCATTGGTAGGGACCCCCGCCATATAAAAAAACTTGATTGATATTATGTCGAACAAGCCAACTTAAGCAAATATTATATTTAAATACAAAACATTCTGCTAAAATGCCAATATACAGTAACAGTATATTGTACGAATCGAATATATATATATATATATATATATATATATATATATATATATATATATATATATATATATATATATATATATATAAACCTTTTCCAGTTGTGGAGTGAAAAAAGACAAAATACATTAAAATATGTCAAATAAATCTATTCTGCAGCACTTAATAGGCTATACAATTATTAGGTAGTTGTATTTTCTTTTCTTTTGATGTCTTAAAATACACCAAAAAAATACCTCCGTCTATCATTCACAGTAATTAAATCTTGGCCTACATCTTTAAGATCAATCTTGTCTAGAGCAAACGTAACTTCTTAAGCTGAATTTGCTGTACTTGGATGAATTTGGGATCAGGCTGGTGTGGTTTACTCCCTATGTCAGGAGTCTGCTGCACTGACTTCCTTGACGGTCACTGTGGCTCAAAGTGACTGTTCCCTAAAGAGCAAAGAAAAGGTAGCCTAGTCTGGACATGCATGTTTTAACATATTAATAATGCACTTAAAACAGGTAGACAATGTTTACACTGTCAGCCATGATAATTCCCCCTCAACACAGAACCAATGTAAAAGCTCAACTGAAGCCCTGATGGTTCCAGCTGCTGTTCCCTCAACCTGCATTACATCTGCACTGGAGTTTCCTGAATGCATTACAAAATAATGCCTTGATGTATAAATGTAGACCTTATGAGTATGAATCGCTAACTAACAACAACCTGGCTTCTTGAAAGCTACTACGTGGTGAAACGTCAGATATCTCTTTTCTTTTTTGGTGGCATTTCAATGCTGAGACCAAACAAAATACTAAGATGAGACTTCATTATTTTCTGTCGTATTTTAGTAGCTTACCGTGTCAGACTCTGCATTTACGACTCACGTAACTTAGTGTGTTTCTGACTTGCCACTTTCTCACTCGCTGTCTCAACGGCGCATTGAAAAACATGGACATGGATTTTTCCCTTTCTGGGTGTCGAACATAGTATTATACTATTAAGAACGAAAAATCTGTTTCAAAGTTTCTATAGAGCGTATTCACCCACGTGACCACAACAAGCTTTGGCGGCCATGTTGGGGTCCATGCACGGCATTGTTTTGCTGTGTTTTATGCCGCTTTTCTTAAGAAATGACTATTATATCCTGAAGGAGACACAGTTTCAGTTCAAAACAGTGTGTCTTGTGATTATTGTACGGTGCCTTATTGTTGGATATGGGACTAACGTTTCAGAATATGGGTTTATCAGCTCAACAAGACAGGCTTGTACTTCAACTTGTCCAGCTTCTCAAATAATGCATCTAACTTACTTCGGTTTCACTCGCGTATGAGCGTTAGGACTGTTCTCATGTGTTTGTTAATACATCGGGTTGTGGGCACGTTTCCATTGACACACTCTCATCAATAATCTCCTTCATCTTTTTCGCCAAGTGAAAATCAATGTCTTTCACTTGCGCAAAAGAAACTGTGGATGTAAACTTGGGAGGACGCCATGAACATGGCAACTCCGTCGGGTGAGTTTCAAGGTAAAATAAAACACTGGCGACATGGGAACAGCACGTAGCACGGCAGCCAAACAGTCACTGCTGGTCCTGAATGAGCGCTGGAAGCGGCTTCATCCAGACACTAGTCCTGCAGCCGGAGACTGCTGTGTATGACTACGGATCATCGTATGAAACCAGACACGGGGCGCTTAATGTTCCGACATTTGTTTTATTTGTGGTATTTACACAACCAGCATAACACAGAAATAGTTGGTAATGTCCCATAGTAGATAGCGGAAATGAAAACTGTTTTACAGGAACGTGACCGGGCTGTGTGATGATGGTAACTAGGGGTAACAGGACTCAAGCCGCACTGGCTTTCCGCTGCAACTGGTTGCGAAAAAGCGACAAAAGGAGTTAACCACTGTAAAGTAAGGCAATAGAGTTTTCTAAGTTTGCTCAGTTGGTTTTAATGTGTCGCCGTGTCTAGCCGTTACATACCCCCGTCACTTCCGTATGAGCCCCAGTATACGTGCAAGAGGGGGAGATGTCATATACATCTCCCCCTCTTTTACAGTGTTATGTCCATAACATCAAAGGAACACTTTAACTGAAAATGGCTATTCAAACAGAACATAGTATAATCAATATTAACTCAAATGGAGACATTTCAACATACACAGCTCTCCTACTAATTTACCAACCCATAAACATTAACATTAATGTATGTAGAACTTTTCTTCTCTCTTCTCTTCTTCCCTCCCCCCAAAGGCCATATGATCTCTACTTTTCCTACAGGTCAAGACTGTCGACTTGCTTGCACACCCGACCAGATCTGGTCACAGTCAGACTGGGTACAGGGGTTGTGGGTGTCACCAAAGCCTGACTGACAGGAGCAGTCTCTAACATGGTGGCTCTGTCAGAGTGCACGTCTGTCCCTGTGATCTCCCCATGCTCTGCTGGGACGGGTTGGGGAACCGGCACTGGTTGGAGGTGGCGGCGATTCCGCCGCAGCTCTGCTCCCTGCTGCGTCCTGATACCGAAGGGTCTCGGGGTGGTGCTCTCATTTTATATCACCGCTGGCAAAGACTATGACTTTTCATGGTCCAACCTGGAGAATACTGCATCTCCAGGTTGCAATGCAGGTAAAGGCCTGGCTCCATGACGGCGGTTGAAGTAGTAAGCCTGTTTAGCCTTTTCCATCCCGTCCCTCTCTTTCACAGCTGTCCTGTTTGGCCATTTGGGTAAGAGATTTTTCTCCAGAGTGGGGAGTGTGGTTCTGATTTTCCTCCCCATCAACAGCTTGGCTGGACTAAAGCCTGTGGTGGAGCAGGGAGTGGACCTGTAGCTCATCAGAGCCATCACAGGATCCTTTTGCTTGAGAATTTTCTTTGCCGTCTGTACTGCTCTCTCTGCATGCCCATTGCCCTGAGGGTGGTGAGGGCTGGATGTGCAGTGCTTGAAGTCGAGCTGCCTCGCACACTCCTCAAACTCTGCACTTGAAAATTGGGGTCCATTATCACTCACCACCTCATCTGGAATGCCAAACCTGGCGAAAACAGTTTTTAGTCTTTGGATAACTTGTGCACTTGTCGTTGAGGGCAGCTGCAGTATCTCAAGAAACCTGGAGTAATAATCTGAGATTACCAGGTAGTTGTGGTGGTTGTGCTCGCACAGGTCCATTGCAATTCTCTTCCATGGTCACTCTGGAAGCGGTGTGGAGATGAGAGGTTCTTTTTGTTGTTTTCTTCTCAGTTCACAGCACACCTGACATAACATCACGAGTTTGTTTATCTCCGTAGAGAGTCCCGGCCACCATACAGACGAGTTCGCTCTCTCTCTACATTTGACTAGGCCCTGGTGCCCTTCGTGAATTTTCTGAATGATCTCACCTCTCATTAGTTTTGGCACGACGATCCTGTTTCCTCTGAGGACCAGGCCATTGTGTTCTGATAGCTCTGATTTTACTTGGACGTACCCTCTCGCGTCCATGGGCACATTACTTCAGTGTTCAGGCCATCCTTTCTTTATGAGCTTCACAACTGACTGCAGTTCAGTGTCGGCCGTTGTTGACATTCTGATTTCCTCCATTTTGCTTGTAGACGCAGGGATCCCCTCTACTACACTAGCCACGTAGCATGCCACCTCGCTCTATGTGTCCATCTCTGCACATGTGCTGGCCAGTGGACTGCGTGACAGGGTATCCGCAATGACCAGAGTTTTCCCTGGAGCATACTCTGCCATGGATTGAATCTCATCAGCCTCATCAGGAGACGTTGACATCGTATTGGTACATTGTCCAAGCTGCGGCTGTTAATAAGAGGCACTAGCGGCTTATGATCAGTGATGAGCTTGAACTGCTCCAGTCCATTGAGGTATCTGTCAAACTTTTCGCATGCCCACACACCAGCCAGACCTTCCTTTTCTATTTGGGCGTAGCGTGTCTCTGCTTCAGTGAGGTGCCTGGAGCAATATGCCACAGGTTTCCACTGTTCCCCGTGGAGCTGAAGGAGTACGCCCCCCAGTCCATAACCGCTTGCATCCGCTGACACAGCCGTGGGCTTGCTCAGGTCATAGAAGGCGAGTAATGGTGCAGTTGTCAACAGCTCTTTGATGTTTTCAAAAGCTTTTTGTTGTGAATGACTCCATGTCCATGTATTCTTGTCCTTCAGGAGCTCGTACAGTGGCTGTCCTACCGTTGAGAGTTTGGGCATGTATTTTCCCAGATAATTCACCATTCCCAGAATCCTTCTCAACTCTTGCACATCTGCAGGTGGTGATAGCTGCCGAATAGCTTCCACTTTGTCGGGGTCAGGTCGGATTCCGGACTGGTCAATGAGATGCCCGAGGAATCGCAGCTGGCTCTGCCTGATGGAGCACTTCTCACGATTTAGCTTCAGACCCGCTGTCTCTATTCGCTGCATTACCTTCTCCAGGCGACTGTCATGCTCTTTCTCTGTGGTCCCATAGACCAGAATGTCATCCATGAAGACCTTGACACCCTCTAGCCCCTGCAGGGTCTCCATCATCTTCCTCTGGAAGATTTCCGGTGCGGTTGTTATTCCGAATGGTAGCCGCTTGAAGTTGAATCTGCCAAATGGCGTAATGAAGGTAGTGAGCTTACAGCTGTCTGGATGTAGCGGTATCTGGAAGAATCCACTTGCAGCATCGAGCGAAGAGAAGACAGTGGCCCCACTCAGCTTTGCTGTAATCTCATCAGTAGTAGGCAGGATATACTGTTCTCTTTTTACAGCCTCGTTCAGCCTCTTGAGATCAACACAGATGCGGGCTTTACCAGTGCTCTTCTTCAAGACTGGCACCATCGGTGCACACCAGTCCGTGAGCTGTGTCACCTTCTCGATGATGCCATTTCCCTCCATCCTTTGGAGCTCCTCCTTTACTTTTTTAAGCATAGGGAGAGGTACGCGTCTTGCTGTATATACAGCATATGGCTGAGCGTTGTCTTTCAACAGTATTCTCACTGGTTCCGTCTTTAATGTCCCATGCTCGCCATATGCCTGTGGATGTCCTCTGTCACAGACCGCTTCATCCACTCTCCTCACCAGATTCATTTCCACAGACAACGGCCGACGAAGTAGGTTATTTACCGTACGTCCACAGATGACATATGCTGTGAGCAGGTGAGTTTTTTCTTTGTAGGTCACAGTACTCTGGATCTGTCCTATGCACTGCAGCTCGCCGCCTGGGCTGTCCAGTGGTATATCAGCAGGCTCCAGTGGTCTTTTTGGGATGAGTGAGTGGTAGGTCTCTTCACAGATGATGTTAACATCTGCGCCTGTGTCAATTTTAAAGTCCACAGGTGTAGATCCCACCAGCAACTCGACAGCCCATTGCTCTGGGGACCCGCCCACTTTACTCACAGCCCCAAGAAAGTATGACTGCTGTTGCTCCGTTTGCTCTGGAACCTCACTCACTGCCTTCCGGCTCCTACACACCCTGCTCCAATGTCCAGCTTTGTCACATGTATTGCATGTGGATTTTCTAGCAAGGCAATTTTCATCTTTACTGTGCCACGCTTGCCCACACTGTCCACATTGTCCTTTATTTCCCCCTTTTGGCTTACCGTAGTAGTTGGGGTATTTGCTGCGCTCATGAGTGACTTCTTGTATCACCCCCGTTGTCTCTCCTTGCATGCTGACTTGTGAAGCAACCTCTTCCGATTGCCTGACTGTCTCTATATAGCGGTAGCGTCAAGCCCTTCATCAGCTGCAACTTCTGTGAGACGTCTTTGTCGAGTATTCCAACGACGATCCCGTCGCGTATGTACAATGCTCTGCCAGTTCGTACAAAGCCCTGATAAAAGTCTCCGCTTTCTCTCCCGGTCTTTGCATGCGCAGATGAAAACATGCCCGTTCGTGTATTATATTTCTTCTCGGCACAAAGTAGTCGTCGAACTTTATAAGCACCCGAGCAAAGTCATTTTTATGTCCATCTTCGGCAAACGTAAACGAACGGAAGATGTTCTCCGACTCGCTTCCCATGGCGTATATCAGGCTGCTAACCTGCACGGCGCCATCTTCTTTGTCCAGTTTAGTAGCGGTTCTGAATCTTACAAAACGCTGCTTCCACTCTGGCCATTCTCCTGGTTTATCGAAGGAAAGGTTCGTCGGGGGATTGAACTTTGCCATGACTCCAGTTTTACTTCTGACACCATGTAAAGTAAGGCAATAGAGTCTTCTAAGTTTGCTCAATTATACTACCGTATATGACAACCACATAACGTCTCGAGCGAGTAAAATCAGGAAAACAAGCGTTACGCTTTTGATGTGAATTCGGCATAGGTCTGCAGACTGTTGTACGCCTTGAAATTTTCCGTTTGTAAAAACTTGTCTCCAGTACGCAAAATCCATAGCAAAACCCATTGACTCCCACTAGCAACAGGCTAACGAGGTGGACCCCAAGATGGCGCGGATGAGATCATGACGTCACGTGCATACGCTCTATACTATTGCAGACGAGTCAGTATGCAAATATTTTGTCCAGTCTTTGCTCGTGACTTGTCCTTATGTCCTATGCGAACTTACGCCCTCGATTTCAGGTTAATAGCGTGTGGCTTCACGTTAACATGGTGTGGCTTCATGTTAACGGAGGCGTGGCTTCACATTTCACAATAACGTGGTGTCGTTTTACAATAACCAGGGTGTGGCCTTACATTAACGGGTTTGGCTTGACGCTTAATGTTGACAGGGTGTGGTTTTACGTTAAAGGGGTCTGATTTCAGGTGAGCGGTGTGTGGCTTCACGATAACGGGGAGTGGCTTCACATTAATGAGGTGTGACTTTACATTAACACGGTGTTGCTTCATGTCAACAGAGTGTGATTACACGTTAACGGAGTGTGGCTTCACGTTAACGGGGTGTGGCTTCACATCAACGGGTTGTGGCTTCATGTTTCACGTTAACGGGCTGAGCTTCACGTTTCACGTGTGACTTCATGTTAACAGGGTGTGGTTTGACGTTAATGGGGTGTGGCTTCACATTAATGGGGGTGTGGCTTCCCTTTGGTATGGCTTTACATTAACAGAGTGTGGCTTCACGTTCTATGTTAACGGGGTGTGGTTTTTCGTTAACATTGTGTGGCTTCACATTAACGGGGTGTGGCTTAACTTTTCACGTTAACTGAATGTGGCTTTACATTAACGGGTTGTGGTTTTACATTAACGGGTTGTGGTTTCACATTAATGGGGGTGTGGCTTCCCATTTTACATGAAAACGGTGTGGCTTCACATTAACGGGGGTATGGCTTTACATTAACAGGGTGTGGCTTCACGTTCTATGTTAACGGGGTGTGGTTTTTCGTTAACAGGGTGTGGCTTCACATTAACAGTGTGTAGCTTCACATTAACGAGGGTGTGGCTTTACATTACCAGGGTTTGAATTCACGTTACATGTTAGTGGGGTTGTCGCTTCATGTTAACGGGATGTGATTTCAAGTTAACAGGGTGTGGCTTTACATTGACGGGGTTTGGCTTCACATCAACACGGTGTGGCTTCACTTTTTATGTTAATGGGGTGTGGCTTCACATTAACAGGGTGTGGATTCACGTTTTATGTTAACGGGGTGTGGTTTTACGTTAACTGGGTGTCATTCTAAGTTAACGGGGTGTGGCTTCACATTACAGGGTGTGGCTTCACATCAACAGGGTGTGGCTTCACGTTTTACGTTAATGGGGTATGTCTTTACATTAACGGGGTGTGGCTTCACGTTTTATGTTAACAGGGTGTGGTTTTACGTTAACAGGGTGTGATTTTAAGTTACCGGGTGTGGCTTCACGTTAACGGGGGTTTGACTTCAAGGTAACGGGGTGTAACTTCAAGTTAACAGGGTTTGGCTTCACTCTAACGGGGAGTGGTTTCACGTTTCACGATACCGGGATGTAGCTTCACATTGACGGGGGTGTGGCTTTACTTAAACATGGTTAGGCTTTACATTTTATGTTAACGGGGTCTGGCTTCACGTTAACAGGGTCTGGCATCACGTTAACGGGGTGTGGCTTCACATTAACGGGGTGTGCCTTCACGTTTTACATTAACGGGGTGTGGTTTTACATTAACGGGGTGTGGCTGCATATTAACAGGGGTGTGGCTTTACATTAACGGGGTGTGGCTCCATGTTACCAGGGTGTGGTTTTACGTTAATGGGGTATGGCTTTATGTTACCGTGTTCTTGTTTAGCGTTAAGGGGGTGTAGCTTTACATCAACGGGGATAGGGCTTCACATTAACGGGGTGTGGCTTCACATTTCACATTAACAGGGTGTGGCTACACGTTAACGGGGTGTGGCTTCACGTTAACAGGGTTTGGCTTCATTTTAGGGGGTTTGGCTTCACTTTAACAGGGGTGTGGCTTCATGTTTCACGTTAAGGGGGTGTGGCTTCACATTAATGGGGTGTGACTTCACGTTAATGGAGTGTGACTTCATATTAACACGGTGTGGTTTCATGTTATTCGGGTATGGCTTTATGTCAACGTGTTCTGGTTTTACATTAACGGGGTGTGGCTTCACATTAACGGGGGTGTGGCTTTATATCAACGGGTTTTGGCTTTACGTTAACAGGGTGTGGCTTCACGTTTCATGTTAACGGGGCGTGGTTTTACATTAACGGGGTATGATTTCACGTTAACAGTGTGACTTCACATTAACAGGGTGTGGCTTCACGTTTCACGCTAACTGGGTGTGGCTTCACATTAACAGGGTGTGGTTTCTTGTTAACAGGGTGTGGCTTCACATTTTAGATCAACTGGGTGTGGCTTCACATTAATGGGGGTTTGGCTTTACGTTAACGAGATTGTGGGGGCTTCATGTTTCACGTTAACGAGGTGATCTTCACGTTTCACGTTAACGGTGTGTGGCTTCACATTAACGGGTTTGTGGCTATATGTTTCACGTTAACGAGGGGAGCTTCATGTTTCACGTTAACGGGATGTAGCTTCATATTAACGGGAGTGTTTCTTTACATTAACGCATGTGTGGCTTCACGTTTCATGTCAACGGGGTGTGGTTTTGTTAACAGGGTGTGATTTCAGGTTAACGGGGAGTGGCTTTATGTTAACGGGTTGTGGCTTCACGTTACGGGGTGTGGCTTCATGTTAACAGGGTGTTGTTTTACGTTAATGGGGTATGGCTTTTTGTTAATGTGTTCTGGGCTTCACTTTTCATGTTTATGGGGTTTGGTTTTGTTAACATGGTGTGAGTTCAGGTAAACGGGGTGTGGCTTTTTGTTACCGGGGTGTGGCTTCACGTTTTATGTTAACAGGGCGTGGTTTTACGTTAATTCTGGGGTCTGAAGTAATTTTCTCGATTTCATGAAATTTCTTAAGTTCACTTTTTAAAGTCACTTGCATATGATACATACCCATGTGTAAAATTGCAAAACAGTCTCAGCTCTCTATATAATGAGGCACCATTGTCCAAAGGCACATGTGTAAAGTGATATTATGGCCCTAAAGCTGAAAAATACATATATTATTTTGGAACTTCTTCCTATCTCTTGTGAAAACATACGTTTACTCTTGTATCAAATGACGTGACACAACCAATATAAGCCAGTTTAGAGAACAAACAGCTGGTTAAAGGTGGGAAGGAGAGAAAGACTGAGAATGGATAAAAGACACAATGTGAGAGGACGAGGACAAGTTTGTATGCGAGGTGGGCGACGAGAAAGAAGAGGAGGACAAATAGCTTCCTATTAAGACAAAGAGTGGAAATTTCTGATGAAATTCCAGCAACAGTGACAGACCATGTTATAGTCCACGGACTATGGGCCGACAGTGCATTGCAGGCTGTATAATGTACAATAAACAAATTGTATGGCCTTGAACATCGTGCTTTCTATTTGTTACAGTAACAGTCCGCTTACAGTTTTTCTCGATTGCTAAAACACAATTCTTGGAACAACTCACCATTTTTTTCAAATCTTCACACACAATTTTAAAAACTCACACCCAACAGTCCAACCATCTAACTTCTGGGCCCCAATCAGTCTTTACCCTCTGACAATACACACAAGCTGTCAAAACACAGACAACAGCACTTCCAGATTGAGCACATATACAGGGCAGTGTCTTGCTCAGCAGTGAGCAATCGCGACCTGCCTCCAATAGATGCCTCATGTTCTGCAAAAATAACTATTACTGACCTATGGTGTACTGTGGCACAGCATACAGTGAATATTCAGTCTATATGTACGACAACACTACTGTGCATGTGCTGTGATACAATACATAGTGACAATGAGGCAAATTACCTGTTTTCCCTACTGAAAGTACGAACAATGGATTCAACTGTGAAACGGCTTAAGTTTGGCTGGACTAGTTGGCCAGTTTCTTTCATTGTCCTCTTATGTACCAACACATGATGAATAACACTTGCACGGATTTTATCAGAAATTACTTGTCTTTGCTGTCCTCTGCCTCTTCCTCTCTCTTGTCTCACAACCTGGGATCCATTGTTCCAAAGGACATGAGCATGCCTCTAAGCTCTACTTATTGACCCCTAATTCTGATTGGTGTGTTAACAATTTTCAGGCAGAGTGTGTTCACCTTGAGAACGGTGTGGTCTGAGTTCATGTTATGATAACTTGAGTTCATTATATTGAGGGCATGTGTTTTCTGAATGAACACGTAGTGCAATGAAAGATTTATTTGGTCACTTTTGTGTACGGTTTTGCAGGAAGTGTTTTGAATATTGAGACACGTGAATTGTGTTTTTTTGTTATGGAAAATGTGTCTGTGCTTCTGGGAAAGACAAATAGGTGTGGGTATTTGTGCGACAGGAACCAGGTTTTGTGTTTTAGCAATCAACAAAAACTGTAATAGATGGTTGCAGGTTCATATCAACAAATAACAAGCATTACAGTATCACAGAGACAAAGGAGGTTTGTGAGATGCAGGGTAAAGTACTGTAAACATAGGGGTACAAGCAGGAGGAAGAATAAAACAATTAGCAAAGAGGAGAGCACAGTAGTAATTTCTTATCAGTTTTAGTTTTACTGTAATAGAAGTTTTCGTTGATATGAAATTAGTTTTCAGATTAAAAATCTGAGAACTATATGTTTTCAATTTATTAGTGTATTGATTACGGA
The DNA here is from genome assembly GCF_023055335.1 of Clinocottus analis. Taxonomy (NCBI): domain Eukaryota; kingdom Metazoa; phylum Chordata; class Actinopteri; order Perciformes; family Cottidae; genus Clinocottus; species Clinocottus analis. The sequence goes on along the minus strand of NW_027176219.1, from coordinate 180,871 downwards.
ATGCTTGATAGTGTATATTATTTTGATCACTTTGTTTATGATTTGAGAGCAGTTTTTGATTTTGAGCAAAGGTAAAACTGCTTTGAGGTGAAAGTTTAATTTTGCAAGAGGACCCATAGGTTTTGTAAATACAGTAGTGCTTGAAGATGAGGTTTTGTGTTTAGAGTTTTGAGATGATGGGTGATCATTTCAAGAAATGTATCTTACAAGATCCTGTCGACAAAGACAAATGTTGGTCCCCTACACATCCCATAGCAACAGTGCGCAGTCCCACCCCCTTTAGATTTTTATTTTATTTTATTTTGTTATTTATCTTTATTATTATTATTTAAATTGTAGGGGCGGGACTGATTCTAACCTGGAATTTGACATGCATAAAAAAGTGGAAATAGAGTTTTCAGGCAGTACAGTAATTAAAGAATCTGGTATTCATTGAAATATAATACAACTTGTAAGTATGGTGTTTTGAGACAATTTCTTGATGATTTTTCTTTTTTTTAAAGATTTTTTTAAGAAAATCTAGTTTTCAACTCTGTTCAGCCTCAACAGCTGTTTAAGAGCAAAAAAAATGAGGAAATGCAGCTTTCAGACAATATCAGGATAAAATTATCAGGTATTCATTCAAATGTCATACACATTAAAATGTCATACAACTTGTAGGTCATCTCTTCTGAGAAACTTTCTTGATGGAACATTAAAAAAATGAATTCTTTAAGAAAATGTAGTTTTCAACTCTGTTCAGCCTGATACATCGTCTAAGACCATAAAAATAATGAAATGCGGCTCTTGGGCAGTATAGTCATGAAAGCATCAGGTATTCATTAAATTATCATACAACTTGTAGGTCCAGTGTTCTGAGAAATTTTCTTGATGAAAATAATGAAAAAAAAATGAATTCTTTAAGAAAACCTAGTTTTCAAGTCTGTTTAACCTGATACGTCGTTTAAAAGCATAAAAATGATGAAATGCAGCTCTTGGGCAGTATGGTCATGAAAGCATTGGGTATTCATGAAATTATCATACAACTTGTAGGTCACCTCTTCTGAGACACTTTCTTGATGGAACATTAAAAAAAAAATTCTTTAAGAAAATCTAGTTTTCAACTCTGTTTAGCCACAAACGTCGTTTAAGAGCATAAAATGAGGAAATGCAGCGTTCAGACAATATATGGATGAAATTATCAGGTATTCATTAAATTATCATAAAACTAGTAGGTCCAGTGTTCTGAGACATTTTCTTGATGAAGATAATGAAAAAAAAAGAATTATTTAAGAAAATCTAGTTTTCAACTCAGTTCAGCCTCAAACGTCATTTAAGAGCATAAAAATGATGAAATGCAGCTCTTGCGCACTATAGTCATGAAAGCATTGGGTATTCATTAAATTATAATACAACTTGTAGGTCACCTCTTCTGAGACACTTTCTTGATGGAAAATGAAAAAAAAAGAATTCTTTAAGAAAATCTAGTTTTCAACTCAGTTCAGCCTCAAACGTTGTTTAAGAGCATAAAAATGAGAAAATGCAGCTTTCAGACAATTTAGTGATACAATTATACGGTTTTCAATTAAATATCATACAACTTGTAGTTCCGTAGTACTGAGACAATTTCTTGATGGAACATTAAAAACATGAATTCTTTAAGAAAATCTAGTTTTCAACTCTGTTTAGCCACAAACGTCGTTTAAGAGCATAAAATGAGGAAATGAGGCTTTCAGACAATATAAGGATGAAATTATCAGGTATTCATTAAATTATAAAACAACTTGTATGTCCAGTGTTCTGAGACATGGTCTTGATGAAAATAATACAAAATGAATTCTTTAAGAAAATCTAGTTTTCAACTCTGTTTAGCCTGATACGTCGTTTAAGAACATAAAAATGAGAAAATGCAGCTTTCAGACAATATAGTGATAAAATTATCCGGTTTTAAATTAAATATCATACAACTTGTAGTTCCGTAGTTCTGAGACAATTTCTTGATGGAACATTAAAAATATGAGTTCTTTAAGAAAATCTAGTTTTCAACTCTGTTTAGCCACAAACGTCGTTTAAGAGCATAAAATGAGGAAATGCAGCTTTCAGACAATATAAGGATGAAATTATCAGGTATTCATTAAATTATGAAACAACTTTTAGGTCCAGTGTTCTGAGACATGGTCTTGATGAAAATAATACAAAAATGAATTCATTAAGAAAATCTAGTTTTCAACTCTGTTTAGCCTGATACGTCGTTTTAGAGCATAAAAATGATGAAATGCAGCTCTTGGGCACTATAGTCATGAAAGCATTGGGTATTCATTAAATTGTAATACAACTTGTAGGTCACCTCTTCTGAGACACTTTCTTGATGGAAAATGAAAAAAAAAAGAATTCTTTAAGAAAATCTAGTTTTCAACTCAGTTCAGCCTCAAACGTTGTTTAAGAGCATAAAAATGAGAAAGTTCAGCTTTCAGACAATATAGTGATACAATTATCCGGTTTTCAATTAAATATCATACAACTTGTAGTTCCGTAGTTCTGAGACAATTTCTTGATGGAACATTAAAAACATGAATTCTTTAAGAAAATCTAGTTTTCAACTCTGTTTAGCCACAAACGTCGTTTAAGAGCATAAAATGAGGAAATGAGGCTTTCAGACGATATAAGGATGAAATTATCAGGTATTCATTAAATTATCAAACAACTTGTAGGTCCAGTGTTCTGAGACATGGTCTTGAGGAAAATAATACAAAAATGAATTCTTTAAGAAAATCTAGTTTTCAACTCTGTTTAGCCTGATACGTCGTTTAAGAGCATAAAAATGAGAAAATGCAGCTTTCAGACAATATAGTGATAAAATTATCCGGTTTTCAATTAAATATCATACAACTTGTAGTTCCGTAGTTCTGAGACAATTTCTTGATGGAACATTAAAAATATGAGTTCTTTAAGAAAATCTAGTTTTCAACTCTGTTTAGCCTGATACGTCGTTTAAGAGCATAAAAATTAGAAAATGCAGCTTTCAGAATATATAGTGATAAAATTATCCGGTTTTCAATTAAATATCATACAACTTGTAGTTCCGTAGTTCTGAGACAATTTCTTGATGGAAAATTAAAAATATGAGTTATTTAAGAAAATCTAGTTTTTAACTCTGTTTAGCCACAAACGTCGTTTAACCCTCCTGTTGGCTTCTGGGTCAAAAAGACCCACGTTCGAGTGTTTATGTATTTGTGTGTATCACGGTCTCAGGGTCACAAAATGATCCAGTATCAGTGTATACGTATGCATGCATGCATGCATGCATGTACGTATGAATCCCTAAAGCCCGTCGTCCTCGGGTCAAAACGACCCGCGTCTTTCCACCGAGCCCTCGCCGTCGCCCTGGGGTCTGTTCGACCCTCGAGTTTGAGCGAGCCCTCGGCCTCGTCCCTCGGGTCAAAATGACTCGCGTTCATCGCCGAGCCCTCCCCTCGCCGTCGTCCCCCGGGTCAGACTGACCCGTGTTTATCGCCGAGCTCCTGGCCCCCGTCCCCGGGGTCATAATGACCCGCGTTTATCGATGAGCTCCCGGCCTCGTCCCCCGGGGTCAGACTCACCCGCGTATATCGCTAAGCTCCCGGCCTCGTCCCCGTGTCAGAATGACCCGCGTTTATCGCCGAACTCCTGGCCCCGTCCCTGGGGTCTAAATGACCCGCGTATATCGTCGAGCTCCCGGCCTCGTTCCCGGGGTCAAAATGACCCGCGTATATCACCGAGCTCCCGGCCCCCGTCCCCGGGGTCTAAATGACCCGCATTTATCGCCGAGCTCCCGGCCCCCGTCCCCCGGGATCAGAATGACCCGCGTTTATCGTCGAGCTCTTGGCCCCCGTCCCCCGGGGTCAGAATGACCCGCGTTTATCGTCGAGCTCCCGGCCCCCGTCCCCGGGGTCTGAATGACCCTCGTTTATAGCCGAGCTCCCGGCCTCGAGAGAATGACCCGTGAGCCCTCGGTCTCGTCCTCGGGTCGAAACGACCCGAGTTTTTCGTTGTATTACAAGTCATCCTGTATGCTAAATGTAAAAAATAAATAAATAAATAAATGATACAAATAAAGACATGACAAGACAGTTGCATTGTATTGTTTTTTCTTACATTTATTTAGTCATCACCAGTGTTACAAGCAACGACACAGAACACACACACACACACACACACACACACACACACACAAACACAAATACACACGCGCACAAATGTGTCCGCCACAGGATCACGGTTCGAAACGCAGACGACCGACGTAGCGTTCGAGTTCCCCAGCGAGCTCTTTCGTTCTCCGGTAGCACTGCGAGCTGTGGTTCTGACGCGCGCGCCCGCACACGTAACACCACGGACGCGCGTCCAGCGTCACCTACATCCCGTCCGTCGGCGTCGATTCCGTCAGCCGATTCCGATTCAGCGAGATTCCGAGGGGGGCTGGCGCCGGGGGCCGCGACGGCGTTCGGGTGCGCGACGAACCCTCCGCGGACAAACTTTCCGACGGCGGCCCGCCCCTCGGGCAAACGCGGAATCGTTAAAGGCCCGGTCCCGGTCGCGCCCATCTCTCGATCGACGCTGTCGGACGCGACTCTCCACGCACTCAGCAGCGGCGGCGGCGCTTGGTCCGCCCTCTGCGGAAACATCACCCGTCGCCTGGCTTCTCGAGCGGGAGCGGAATCGTCCCAGGCCGGCACGTTCACGACCAGAGCCCATTCGATCGGCCTGGACGGGATCGCGTTCCAGCCGTTCGACCCGCCCCGCGCTTCTCGTTCTATGAAAGGGGTGTACTTATACGCTGTATTTATACACACTTTATTCACATCTGCGTAATCCCGCGGTCGGCTTCGTTGGTGCGCTCGCGCTGATCGAAGGCTCTTTAGCCAAGACGCGTGACGTCATTTCGTACGTGTCCAGATTGTAAAGCCCTCTGAGGCGTTTACAAAAAAAAAGAAAATAATAATAATAATGTGTATTTGTTATTCTGAGCTATTCAAAATGAACTGAATTGATTCAAATTGAAATTAGGTGTCACAAGTTGTTATGTGCGAATAAGGACACTATGAAAGGGGTGTAATTATACGCTGTATTTATACACAATTTATTCACATCTGCGTAATCCCGCGGTCGGCCTCGTTGGCCTCGTTGGTGTGCTCGCGCTGATCGAAGGCTCTTTAGCAAAGACAGATTGACCCCGCAGGACACGGGGTGTGCGAGCAATGAGTGAGGACAACACGAGGGTTAAACGACGTTTCAGACTGAACCGAGTTGAAAACTGGATTTTCCCAAAGACTTCATTTTTTTTTAATGTTCCATCAAGAAAGTGTCTCAGAACATCGGAACTTCAAATTTTATGATATTTTCATGAATACCTGAAGCTTTCATCACTAGACTGCTTGTAAGCTGCACTTACTCATTTTCATGCTCTTAAACGATGTTTCAGACTGAACAGAGTTGAAAACTAGATTTTTCTAAAATAATTCATTTTTTTTAATTTTCTATCAAGAAAGTGACTCTGAACATTGGAACTTCAAATTGTATGATGATTTTCATGAATACTTGAAGCTTTCATCACTATACTGGCCGAAAGCTGCATTTACTCATGTTCATGCTCTTAAACGATGTTTCAGACTGAACAGAGTTGAAAACTAGATTTTTCTAAATTAATTCAATTTTTTAAATTTTCTATCAAGAAAGTGACTCGGAACATCGGAACTTCAAATTGTATGATGATTTTCATGAATACCTGAAGCTTTCATCCCTATTCTGCCCGTGAGTTGTGTTTACTCATTTCCGTGCTCTTCAACGATGTTTCAGACTAAACAGAGTTGAAAACTAGATTTTCTAAAATAATTCATTTTTTAACATTTTCTATCAAAAAAGTGACTCAGAACATGGGAACTACAAATTGCATGATCTTTTAATGAATACTGAAGCTTCAGTTACTATAATGCCCGAAAGCTGCATTTATTCATTTTTATGCTCTTAAACGACGTTTTTGGCTAAACAGAGTTGAAAACAACATTTTTTTAAAGAATTCTTTATTTTAAATTTGCCATCAAGAAAGTGTCTCAGAACATTGGAACTAAATTTTTTTTGACATTTTCATAAATACCTGAAGGTTTTAACTCGAGCTCGGCGACGGGATAGTCGGAACTGCGACAGCCGTATTATTGGGAGCGCAGCAAACTCGAGTGCTTCCGACTTTGGGTGAACGCTGCATGAGCCGAAGAAGCGAAAACAAAATGGCCCATTTAGAAAATGGCCCATTTAGAAAAGTGCCTTCCCGAGGTTCTGCGAGCTTGGGGACAGGACCGTTGGAACCGCGACGGACGTATTACTAAGAGCGCAGCCGAATCGAGTCCTTCTGACTTTGGGTGACATCTGCACAAGCCGAAGAAGCGAAAACAAAATGGCCGATTTAGAAAGGTGCCTTTCCGAGGTCCTGCGAGCTCGGCGACGGGATCGTCGGAACCGCGACGGCCGTATTAGTGGGAGCGCATCAAGCTCGAGTCCTTCTGACTTTGCGTGACATCTGCACGAGCCAAAGAAGCGAAAACAAAATGGCCGATTTAGAAAAGTGCCTTCCCGAGGTCCTGCGAGCTCGGCGACGGGATCGTCGGAACCGCGACGGCCGTATTAGTGGAAGCGCATCAAGCTCGAGTCCTTCTGACTTTGCGTGACATCGGCAAGAGCCGAAGAAGCGAAAACAAAATGGCCGACTTGAAAAACTGCCTTCCCGAGTTCCAGCAAGCTCGGCGACGTGATCGTCGGAACCGTGACAGCCGTATTAGTGGGAGTGCATCAAGCTCGAGTCCTTCCGACTTTGGGTGACAGCTGCACGAGCCGAAGAAGCGAAAACAAAATGGCCGATTTAGAAAAGTGCCTTCCCGAGGTCCTGTGAGCTCTGCGACGGAATCGTCGGAACCGCGACGGCCGTATTAGAGGGATCGCAGCAAACTCAAGTGCTTCCGACTTAACGTGAAAGCTGCACGAGCCGAAGTAGCGAAAACAAAATGGCCGATTCAGAGAAGTGCCTTCCCAAGGTCCTTCGTGCTCGGGGGTGCTACAGTTGGAACCGCTCTGCCGTTGTCCTTGGGTCGAAATGACCTTTGATTATCACCTATTCCCTGCCGTTGTCCTTGGGTCAAAATGACCCTTGATTATCACCAAGCCTTTGCCGTTGTCCTTGGGTCAAAATGACCCTTGATTATCACCAAGCCCCTGCCGTTGTCCTGGGGTCAAAATGACCCTTGAGTATCACCATGTCCCTGCCGTTGTCCTCGGGTTGAAATGACCCTTGTGTATCATCAACACTCTGCCGTTGTCCTTGGGTCAAAACGACCCTTGTGTGTCACCAAGCCCCTGCCGTTGTCCTTAGGTTGAAATGACCTTTGTGTATCATCAACACGCTGCCGGTGTCCTTGGGTCAAAATGACCCTTGAGTATCACCATGCCCCTGCCGTTGTCCTTGGGTCAAAATGACCCTTGAGTATCACCAAGCCCCTGCCGTTGTTCTTGGGTCAAAATGACCCTTCATTATCACCAAGCCCTTGCCGTCGACTAGATTTTCTAAAATAATTCATTTTTTAAATTTTTCTATCAAGGTGACTCAGCACATCGGAACTACAAATTGTATGATCTTTTAATGAATACTGAAGCTTCCGTTACTATAATGCCCGAAAACTGCATTTATTCATTTGTATGCTCTTAAACGACGTTTCCGACTGAACAGAGTTGAAAACTGGATTTTCCCAAAGACTTCGTTTTTTTAAATGTTCCATCAAGAAAGTGTCTCAGAACATTGAAAATACAACTTGTATGATATTTTAATGAATACCTGAAGCTTTCATCACTAGACTGCTTGTAAGCTGCACTTACTCAGTTTTATGCGCTTAAACGACGTTTCAGACTGAACCGAGTTGAAAACTGGATTTTCCAAAAGACTTCATTTTTTTTAGATATTCCAACAAGAAAGTGTCTCATAATATCGGGATTACAAATTGTATGATATTTTCATGAAAAACTCAAGCTTTCATCACTATACTCCCCGTAAGATGAATTTACTCAATTTTATGCTCTTAAACTATGTTTCAGACTGAACAGAGTTGAAAACTAGATTTTTCTAAAATAATTCATTTTTTTCATTTTCTATCAAGAAAGTGACTCAGAACATCGGAACTGCAAATTGTATGATCCTTTAATGAATACTTAAGCGTATATTACTATAATGCCAGAAATCTGCATTTATTTATTTTTATGCTCTTAAACGACGTTTCAGACTGAACCGAGTTGAAAACTGGATTTTCCCAAAAACTTCGTTTTTTAAAATTTTCCATCAAGAGAGTGTCTCAGAACATTGAAAATACAAGTTGTATGATATTTTAATGAATACCTGAAGCTTTCATCACTAGACTGCTTGTAAGCTGCACTTACTCAGTTTTATGCTCTTAAACGACGTTTCTTACTGAACAGAGTTGAAAACTAGATTTTTCTGAAATAATTCATTTTTTTCATTTTCTATCAAGAAAGTGACTCAGAACATCGGAACTACAAATTGTATGATCTTTTAATGAATACTGAAACTTATATTACTATAATGCCAGAAATCTGCATTTATTCATTTTTATGCTCTTAAACGACGTTTCAGACTGAACCGAGTTGAAAACTGGATTTTCCCAAAAACTTCGTTTTTTAAAATTTTCCATCAAGAAAGTGTCTCAGAACATTGAAAATAAAAGTTGTATGATATTTTAATGAATACCTGAAGCTTTCATCACTATACTGCTTGTAAGCTGCACGTACTCATTTTTATGCTCTTAAACGACGTTTCAGACTGAACCGAGTTGAAAACTGGATTTTCCCAAAGACTTCGTTTTTTAAAATGTTCCATCAAGAAAGTTTCTCAGAACATTGAAACTAGAAATTGTATGATCTTTTAATGAATACTGAAGCTTAAATTACTTTAATGCCAAAAATCTGCATTTATTCATTTTTATGCTCTAAAACGACGTTTCAGACTGAACCGAGTTGAAAACTGGATTTTCCCAAAGACTTCGTTTTTTTAAATGTTCCATCAAGAAAGTGTCTCAGAACATTGAAAATACAAGTTGTATGATATTTTAATGAATACCTGAAGCTTTCATCACTAGACTGCTTGTAAGCTGCACTTACTCAGTTTTATGCTCTTAAACGACGTTTCTTACTGAACAGAGTTGAAAACTAGATTTTTCTAAAATAATTCATTTTTTTCATTTTCTATCAAGAAAGTGACTCAGAACATCGGAACTGCAAATTGTATGATCTTTTAATGAATACTGAAGCTTATATTACTATAATGCCAGAAATCTGCATTTATTCATTTTTATGCTCTTAAACGACGTTTCAGACTGAACCGAGTTGAAAACTGGATTTTCCAAAAGACTTCATTTTTTTTAGATATTCCAACAAGAAAGTGTCTCATAATATCGGGATTACAAATTGTATGATATTTTCATGAAAAACTCAAGCTTTCATCACTATACTCCCCGTAAGATGAATTTACTCAATTTTATGCTCTTAAACTATGTTTCAGACTGAACAGAGTTGAAAACTAGATTTTTCTAAAATAATTCATTTTTTTCATTTTCTATCAAGAAAGTGACTCAGAACATCGGAACTGCAAATTGTATGATCCTTTAATGAATACTTAAGCGTATATTACTATAATGCCAGAAATCTGCATTTATTTATTTTTATGCTCTTAAACGACGTTTCAGACTGAACCGAGTTGAAAACTGGATTTTCCCAAAAACTTCGTTTTTTAAAATTTTCCATCAAGAGAGTGTCTCAGAACATTGAAAATACAAGTTGTATGATATTTTAATGAATACCTGAAGCTTTCATCACTAGACTGCTTGTAAGCTGCACTTACTCAGTTTTATGCTCTTAAACGACGTTTCTTACTGAACAGAGTTGAAAACTAGATTTTTCTGAAATAATTCATTTTTTTCATTTTCTATCAAGAAAGTGACTCAGAACATCGGAACTACAAATTGTATGATCTTTTAATGAATACTGAAACTTATATTACTATAATGCCAGAAATCTGCATTTATTCATTTTTATGCTCTTAAACGACGTTTCAGACTGAACCGAGTTGAAAACTGGATTTTCCCAAAAACTTCGTTTTTTAAAATTTTCCATCAAGAAAGTGTCTCAGAACATTGAAAATAAAAGTTGTATGATATTTTAATGAATACCTGAAGCTTTCATCACTATACTGCTTGTAAGCTGCACGTACTCATTTTTATGCTCTTAAACGACGTTTCAGACTGAACCGAGTTGAAAACTGGATTTTCCCAAAGACTTCGTTTTTTAAAATGTTCCATCAAGAAAGTTTCTCAGAACATTGAAACTAGAAATTGTATGATCTTTTAATGAATACTGAAGCTTAAATTACTTTAATGCCAAAAATCTGCATTTATTCATTTTTATGCTCTAAAACGACGTTTCAGACTGAACCGAGTTGAAAACTGGATTTTCCCAAAGACTTCGTTTTTTTAAATGTTCCATCAAGAAAGTGTCTCAGAACATTGAAAATACAAGTTGTATGATATTTTAATGAATACCTGAAGCTTTCATCACTAGACTGCTTGTAAGCTGCACTTACTCAGTTTTATGCTCTTAAACGACGTTTCTTACTGAACAGAGTTGAAAACTAGATTTTTCTAAAATAATTCATTTTTTTCATTTTCTATCAAGAAAGTGACTCAGAACATCGGAACTGCAAATTGTATGATCTTTTAATGAATACTGAAGCTTATATTACTATAATGCCAGAAATCTGCATTTATTCATTTTTATGCTCTTAAACGACGTTTCAGACTGAACCGAGTTGAAAACTGGATTTTCCCAAAGACTTCGTTTTTTTAAATGTTCCATCAAGAAAGTGTCTCAGAACATTGAAAATACAAGTTGTATGATATTTTAATGAATACCTGAAGCTTTCATCACTAGACTGCTTGTAAGCTGCACGTACTCATTTTTATGCTCTTAAACGACGTTTCAGACTGAACCGAGTTGAAAACTGGATTTTCCCAAAGACTTCGTTTTTTAAAATGTTCCATCAAGAAAGTTTCTCAGAACATTGAAACTAGAAATTGTATGATCTTTTAATGAATACTGAAGCTTAAATTACTTTAATGCCAAAAATCTGCATTTATTCATTTTTATGCTCTTAAACGACGTTTCAGACTGAACCGAGTTGAAAACTGGATTTTCCCAAAGACTTCGTTTTTTTAAATGTTCCATCAAGAAAGTGTCTCAGAACATTGAAACTAGAAATTGTATGATCTTTTCATGAATACGGAAGCTTAAATTACTATAATGCCAAAAATCTGCATTTATTCATTTTTATGCTCTTAAACGACGTTTCAGACTGAACCGAGTTGAAAACTGGATTTTCCCAAAGACTTCGTTTTTTTAAATGTTCCATCAAGAAAGTGTCTCAGAACATTGAAAATACAAGTTGTATGATATTTTAATGAATACCTGAAGCTTTCATCACTAGACTGCTTGTAAGCTGCACTTACTCATTTTTATGCTCTTAAACAACGTTTCTTACTGAACAGAGATGAAAACTACATTTTCTAAAATAATTCATTTTTTAAAAATGTTCTTATCAAAAAAAGTGACTCAGAACATCGGAACTACAAATTGTATGATCTTTTAATGAATACTTAAGCTTATATTACTATAATGTCAGAAAGCTGCATTTATTCATTTTTATGCTCTTAAACGACGTTTCAGACTGAACCGAGTTGAAAACTGGATTTTTCGAAAATAATTCATTTTTTTAAATTTTCTATCAAGAAAGTGACTCTGAACATTGGAACTTCAAATTGTATGATCATTTTCATGAAAAACTCAAGCTTTCATCACTATACTGGCCGAAAGCTGCATTTACTCATGTTCATTCTCTTAAACGATGTTTCAGACTGAACAGAGTTGAAAACTAGATTTTTCTGAAATAATTCATTTTTTAAAATTTTCTATCAAGAAAGTGACTCTGAAAATAGGAACTTCAAATTGTATGATGATTTTCATGAAAAACTCAAGCTTTCACCCGTAAGCTGCATTTACTCATTTTTATGCTCTTAAACGACGTTTCTTACTGAACAGAGTTGAAAACTACATTTTCTAAAATAATTCTTTTTTTTTTTAAATGTTCTATCAAGAAAGTGACTCAGAACATCGGAACTACAAATTGTATGATCTTTTAATGAATACTTAAGCTTATATTACTATAATGCCAGAAAGCTGCATTTATTCATTTTTATGCTCTTCACCCTCCTGTTGGCTTCTGGGTCAAAAAGACCCACGTTCGAGTGTTTTTGTATTTGTGTGTATCGCCGACTCAGGGTCACAAAATGATCCACTACCAGTGTATACGTATGCATGCATCCATGCATGCAAGTACGTATGAATCCCTAAAGCCCGTCGTCCTCAGGTCAAAACGACCCGCGTCTTTCCACCGAGCCATCGCCGTCGCTTTGGGGTCTGTTCGACCCTCGAGTTTGAGCGAGCCCTCGGCCTCGTCCCTCGGGTCAAAATGACTCGCGTTCATCGCCGAGCCCTCCCCTCGCCGTCGTCCCCCGAGTCAGACTGACCCGTGTTTATCGCCGAGCTCCCGGCACCCGTTCCCGGGGTCAGAATGACCCGCGTATATTGCCTAGCTCCTGGCCCTCGTCCCTGGGGTCAGAATGACCCGCGTTTATCGCCGAACTCCTGGCCCCGTCCCTGGGGTCTACATGACCCGCGAGCCCTCGGTCTCGTCCTCGGGTCGAAACGACCCGAGTTTTTCGTTGTATTACAAGTCATCCCGTATGCTAAATGTAAAAAATAAATAAATGATACAAATAAAGACATGACAAGACAGTTGCATTGTATTGTTTTTTCTTACATTTATTTAGTCATCACCAGTGTTACAAGCAACGACACAGAACACACACGCACACACACACACACACACACACACACACACACACACACACACACACACACACACACACACACACACACACACACACACAAACACAAACACACACGACGTTCGGATTCGGTCGCGGCGGCGGCGGCCCGCCCCTCGGGCAAACGCGGAATCGTTAAAGGCCCGCTCCCGGTCCCGGTCGCGGTCCCTCTCTCGATCGACGCTGTCGGACGCGACTCTCCACGCACTCAGCAGCGGCGGCGGCGGCGCTTGGTCCGCCCTCTGCGGAAACATCACCCGTCGCCTGGCTTCTCGAGCGGGAGCGGAATCGTCCCATGCCGGCACGGTCACGGCCAGAGCCCATTCGATCGGCCTGGACGGGATCGCGTTCCAGCCGTTCGACCCGCCCCGCGCTTCTCGTTCTATGAAAGGGGTGTACTTATACGCTGTATTTATACACACTTTATTCACATCTGCGTAATCCCGCGGTCGGCTTCGTTGGTGCGCTCGCGCTGATCGAAGGCTCTTTAGCCAAGACGCGTGACGTCATTTCGTACGTGTCCAGATTGTAAAGCCCTCTGAGGCGTTTACAAAAAAAAGAAAATAATAATGTGTATTTGTTATTCTGAGCTATTTTCTATCAAGAAAGTGACTCTGAACATTGGAACTTCAAATTGTATGATGATTTTCATGAAAAACTCAAGCTTTCATCACTATACTACCCGTAAGCTGCATTTACTCATTTTTATGCTCTTAAACGACGTTTCTTACTGAACAGAGTTGAAAACTGCATTTTCTAAAATAATTCTTTTTTTTTTTAAATGTTCTATCAAGAAAGTGACTCAGAAAATCGGAACTACAAATTGTATGATCTTTTAATGAATACTTAAGCTTATATTACTATAATGCCAGAAAGCTGCATTTATTCATTTTTATGCTCTTAACCCTCCTGTTGGCTTCTGGGTCAAAAAGACCCACGTTCGAGTGTTTTTGTATTTGTGTGTATCGCGGTATCAGGGTCACAAAATGATCCACTACCAGTGTATACGTATGCATGCATCCATGCATGCAAGTACGTATGAATCCCTAAAGCCCGTCGTCCTCAGGTCAAAACGACCCGCATCTTTCCACCGAGCCCTCGCCGTCGCTTTGGGGTCTGTTCGACCCTCGAGTTTGAGCGAGCCCTCGGCCTCGTCCCTCGGGTCAAAATGACTCGCGTTCATCGCCGAGCCCTCCCCTCGCCGTCGTCCCCCGGGTCAGACTGACCCGTGTTTATCGCCGAGCTCCCGGCACCCGTTCCCGGGGTCAGAATGACCCGCGTATATTGCCTAGCTCCTGGCCCTCGTCCCCGGGGTCAGAATGACCCGCGTTTATCGCCGAACTCCTGGCCCCGTCCCTGGGGTCTAAATGACCCGCGAGCCCTCGGTCTCGTCCTCGGGTCGAAACGACCCGAGTTTTTCGTTGTATTACCAGTCATCCCGTATGCTAAATGTAAAAAATAAATAAATGATACAAATAAAGACATGACAAGACAGTTGCATTGTATTGTTTTTTCTTACATTTATTTAGTCATCACCAGTGTTACAAGCAACGACACAGAACACACACACACACACACACACACACACACACACACACACACACACACACACACACACACACACACACACACACACACACACACAAACACACACGACGTTCGGATTCGGTCGCAGCGGCGGCGGCCCGCCCCTCGGGCAAACGCGGAATCGTTAAAGGCCCGCTCCCGGTCCCGGTCGCGGTCCCTCTCTCGATCGACGCTGTCGGACGCGACTCTCCACGCACTCAGCAGCGGCGGCGGCGGCGCTTGGTCCGCCCTCTGCGGAAACATCACCCGTCGCCTGGCTTCTCGAGCGGGAGCGGAATCGTCCCATGCCGGCACGGTCACGGCCAGAGCCCATTCGATCGGCCTGGACGGGATCGCGTTCCAGCCGTTCGACCCGCCCCGCGCTTCTCGTTCTATGAAAGGGGTGTACTTATACGCTGTATTTATACACACTTTATTCACATCTGCGTAATCCCGCGGTCGGCTTCGTTGGTGCGCTCGCGCTGATCGAAGGCTCTTTAGCCAAGACGCGTGACGTCATTTCGTACGTGTCCAGATTGTAAAGCCCTCTGAGGCGTTTACAAAAAAAAAAGAAAATAATAATAATAATGTGTATTTGTTATTCTAAGCTATTCAAAATAAACTGAATTGATTCAAATTGAAATGAGGTGTCACAAGTTGTTATGTGCGAATAAGGACACTATGAAAGGGGTGTAATTATACGCTGTATTTATACACAATTTATTCAAATATGCGTAATCCCGCGGTCGGCCTCGTTGGTGTGCTCGCGCTGATCGAAGGCTCTTTAACAAAGACAGATTGACCCCGCAGGACACGGGGTGTGCGAGGAATGAGTGAGGAACACACGAGGGTTAAACGATGTTTCAGACTGAACAGAGTTGAAAACTAGATTTTTCTAAATTAATTCAATTTTTTCAATTTTCTATCAAGAAAGTGACTCGGAACATCGGAACTTCAAATTGTATGATGATTTTCTTGAATACCTGAAGCTTCTATCAAGAAAGTGACTCTGAACATAGGAACTTCAAATTGTATGATAATTTTCATGAATACTTGAAGCTTTCATCACTATACTGGCCGAAAGCTGCATTTACTCATGTTCATGCTCTTAAACGATGTTTCAGACTGAACAGAGTTGAAAACTAGATTTTTCTAAAATAATTCAATTTTTTTAATTTTCTATCAAGAAAGTCACTCGGAACATCGGAACTTCAAATTGTATGATGATTTTCATGAATACCTGAAGCTTTCATCCCTATTCTGCCCGTGAGTTGTGTTTACTCATTTCCATGCTCTTCAACGATGTTTCAGACTGAACAGAGTTGAAAACTAGATTTTCTAAAATAATTCATTTTTTTTAAATTTTCGATCAAGAAAGTGACTCAGAACATGGGAACTACAAATTGTATGATCTTTTAATGAATACTGAAGCTTCAGTTACTATAATGCCCGAAAGCTGCATTTATTCATTTTTATGCTCTTAAACGACGTTTTTGGCTAAACAGAGTTGAAAACAACATTTTCTCAAAGAATTCTTTTTTTTTAAATTTGCCATCAAGAAAGTGTCTCAGAACATCGGAACTAAATTTTTTTTGACATTTTCATAAATACCTGAAGGTTTCAACTCGAGCTCGGCGACGGGATAGTCGGAACTGCGACAGCCGTATTATTGGGAGCGCAGCAAACTCGAGTGCTTCCGACTTTGGGTGAATGCTGCATGAGCCGAAGAAGCGAAAACAAAATGGCCCATTTAGAAAATGGCCCATTTAGAAAAGTGCCTTCCTGAGGTTCTGCGAGCTTGGGGAAAGGACCGTTGGAACTGCGACGGACGTATTACTAAGAGTGCAGCCGAATCGAGTCCTTCTGACTTTGGGTGACATCTGCACGAGCCGAAGAAGCGAAAACAAAATGGCCGATTTAGAAAAGTGCCTTTCCGAGGTCCTGCGAGCTCGGCGACGGGATCGTCGGAACCGCGACGGCTGTATTAGTGAGAGCGCATCAAGCTCGAGTCCTTCTGACTTTGGGTGAACGCTGCAAGAGCCGAAGAATCGAAAACAAAATGGCCGACTTGAAAAACTGCCTTCCCGAGTTCCAGCAAGCTCGGCAACGGGATCGTCGGAACCGCGACGGCCATATTAGCGGGAGCGCGGCAAACTCGAGTCCTTCCGACTTTGGGTGACAGCTGCAAGAGCCGAAGAAGTGAAAACAAAATGGCCGATTTAGAAACGTGCCTTCCCGAGGATATGACTTTGGGTGAACGCTGCACGGGCCGAAGAAGCGAAAACAAAATGGCCGATTTAGAAAAGTGCCTTCCCGAGGGTCTGCGAGCTCGGAGACGGGATCGTCGGAACCGCGACGGCCATATTAGTGGGAGCACAGCAAACTCGAGTGCATATGACTTTGGGTGAACGATGCACGGGCCGAAGAAGCGAAAACAAAATGGCCGATTTAGAAAAGTGCCTTCCCGAGGTTCTGCGAGCTCGGAGACGGGATCGTCGGAACCGCGACGGACATATTAATGGGAGCGCAAGAAACTCAAGTGCTTCCGACTTTCCATGAAAGCTGCACGAGCCGAAGAAGCGGAAACAAAATGGCCGATTTAGAAAAGTGCCTTCCTGAGGTCCCGTTAGCTCGGCGCCGGGATCGTCTGAACCGCGACGGCCGTATTAGCGGGAGCGCAAGAAACTCAAGTGCTTCCGACTTTCCATGAAAGCTGCACGAGCCGAAGAAGCGGAAACAAAATGGCCGATTTAGAAAAGTGCCTTCCTGAGGTCCCGTTAGCTCGGCGCCGGGATCGTCTGAACCGCGACGGCCGTATTAGCGGGAGCGCAAGAAACTCAAGTGCTTCCGACTTTCCATGAAAGCTGCACGAGCCGAAGAAGCGGAAACAAAATGGCCGATTTAGAAAAGTGCCTTTCCGAGGTCCTGCGAGCTCGGCGACGGGATCGTCGGAACCGCAACGGCCGTATTAGTGAGAGCTCATCAAGCTCGAGTCCTTCTGACTTTGGGTGACAGCTGCAAGAGCCGAAGAAGCGAAAACAAAATGGCCGACTTGATAAACTGCCTTCCCGAGTTCCAGCAAGCTCGGCAAGGGGATCGTCGGAACCGCGACGGCCATATTAGCGGAGCGCGGCAAACTCGAGTCCTTCCGACTTTGGGTGACAGCTGCAAGAGCCGAAGAAGCGAAAACAAAATGGCCGATTTAGAAAAGTGCCTTCCCGAGGTCCTGCGAGCTCGGCAACGGGATCGTCGGAACTGCGACGACCGTATTAGTGGGAGCGCAGCAAACTCGAGTGCATATGACTTTGGGTGAACGCTGCACGGGCCGAAGAAGCGAAAACAAAATGGCCGATTTAGAAAAGTGCCTTCCCGAGGGTCTGCGAGCTCGGAGACGGGATCGTCGGAACCGCGACGGCCGTATTAGTGGGAGCACAGCAAACTCGAGTGCATATGACTTTGGGTGAACGCTGCACGGGCCGAAGAAGCGAAAACAAAATGGCCGATTTAGAAAAGTGCCTTCCCGAGGTTCTGCGAGCTCGGAGACGGGATCGTCGGAATCGCGACGGACGTATTAATGGGAGCGCAAGAAACTCAAGTGCTTCCGACTTTCGATGAAAGCTGCACGAGCCGAAGAAGCGGAAACAAAATGGCCGATTTAGAAAAGTGCCTTCCTGAGGTCCCGTTAGCTCGGCGCCGGGATCGTCTGAACCGCGACGGCCGTATTAGCGGGACCGCAAGAAACTCAAGTGCTTACGACTTTCCATGAAAGCTGCACGAGCCGAAGAAGCGAAACAAAATGGCCGATTTCGAAAAGTGCCTTTCCGAGGTCCTGCGAGCTCGGCGACGGGATCGTCGGAACCGCGACGGCCGTATTAGTGGGAGCGCATCAAGCTCGAGTCCTTCTGACTTTGGGTTACATCTGCAAGAGCCGAAGAAGCGAAAACAAAATGGCCGACTTGAAAAACTGCCTTCCCGAGTTCCAGCAAGCTCGGCGACGGGATCGTCGGAACCGCGACGGCCGTATTAGTGGGAGCGCATCAAGCTCGAGTCCTTCTGACTTTGAGTGACAGCTGCAAGAGCCGAAGAAGCGAAAACAAAATGGCCGACTTGAAAAACTGCCTTCCCGAGTTCCAGCAATCTTGGCAACGGGATCGTCGGAACCGCGACGGCCATATTAGCGGGAGCGTGGCAAACTCGAGTCCTTCCGACTTTGGGTGACAGCTGCACGAGCCGAAGAAGCGAAAACAAAATGGCCGCTTTAGAAAAGTGCCTTCCCGAGGTTCCGCGAGCTCGGCGACGGGATCGTCGGAACCGCGACGACCGTATTAGTGGGAGCGCAGCAAACTCGAGTGCATATGACTTTGGGTGAACGCTGCACGGGCCGAAGAAGCGAAAACAAAATGGCCGATTTAGAAAAGTGCCTTCCCGAGGTCATGCGAGCTCGGCGACGGGATCGTCGGAACCGCGACGACCGTATTAGTGGGAGCGCAGCAAACTCGAGTGCATATGACTTTGGGTGAACGCTGCACGGGCCGAAGAAGCGAAAACAAAATGGCCGATTTAGAAAAGTGCCTTCCCGAGGTTCTGCGAGCTCGGAGACGGGATCGTCGGAACCGCGACGGCCGTATTAGTGGGAGCACAGCAAACTCGAGTGCATATGACTTTGGGTGAACGCTGCACGGGCCGAAGAAGCGAAAACAAAATGGCCGATTTAGAAAAGTGCCTTCCCGAGGTTCTGCGAGCTCGGAGACGGGATCGTCGGAATCGCGACGGACGTATTAATGGGAGCGCAAGAAACTCAAGTGCTTCCGACTTTCGATGAAAGCTGCACGAGCCGAAGAAGCGGAAACAAAATGGCCGATTTAGAAAAGTGCCTTCCTGAGGTCCCGTTAGCTCGGCGCCGGGATCGTCTGAACCGCGACGGCCGTATTAGCGGGACCGCAAGAAACTCAAGTGCTTACGACTTTCCATGAAAGCTGCACGAGCCGAAGAAGCGAAACAAAATGGCCGATTTCGAAAAGTGCCTTTCCGAGGTCCTGCGAGCTCGGCGACGGGATCGTCGGAACCGCGACGGCCGTATTAGTGGGAGCGCATCAAGCTCGAGTCCTTCTGACTTTGGGTTACATCTGCAAGAGCCGAAGAAGCGAAAACAAAATGGCCGACTTGAAAAACTGCCTTCCCGAGTTCCAGCAAGCTCGGCGACGGGATCGTCGGAACCGCGACGGCCGTATTAGTGGGAGCGCATCAAGCTCGAGTCCTTCTGACTTTGAGTGACAGCTGCAAGAGCCGAAGAAGCGAAAACAAAATGGCCGACTTGAAAAACTGCCTTCCCGAGTTCCAGCAATCTCGGCAACGGGATCGTCGGAACCGCGACGGCCATATTAGCGGGAGCGTGGCAAACTCGAGTCCTTCCGACTTTGGGTGACAGCTGCACGAGCCGAAGAAGCGAAAACAAAATGGCCGCTTTAGAAAAGTGCCTTCCCGAGGTTCCGCGAGCTCGGCGACGGGATCGTCGGAACCGCGACGACCGTATTAGTGGGAGCGCAGCAAACTCGAGTGCATATGACTTTGGGTGAACGCTGCACGGGCCGAAGAAGCGAAAACAAAATGGCCGATTTAGAAAAGTGCCTTCCCGAGGTCATGCGAGCTCGGCGACGGGATCGTCTGAACCGCGACGACCGTATTAGTGGGAGCGCAGCAAACTCGAGTGCATATGACTTTGGGTGAACGCTGCACGGGCCGAAGAAGCGAAAACAAAATGGCCGATTTAGAAAAGTGCCTTCCCGAGGTTCTGCGAGCTCGGAGACGGGATCGTCGGAACCGCGACGGCCGTATTAGTGGGAGCACAGCAAACTCGAGTGCATATGACTTTGGGTGAACGCTGCACGGGCCGAAGAAGCGAAAACAAAATGGCCGATTTAGAAAAGTGCCTTCCCGAGGTTCTGCGAGTTCGGAGACGGGATCGTCGGAACCGCGACGGCCGTATTAGCGGGAGCGCGGCAAACTTGAGTCCTACCGACTTTGGGTGACAGCTGCACGAGCCGAAGAAGTGAAAACAAAATGGCCGACTTGAAAAACTGCCTTGCCGAGTTCCAGCAAGCTCGGCGACGGGATCGACGGGATCGTCGGAACCGCGACGGCCGTATTAGTGGGAGCGCAGCAAACTCGAGTCCTTCCGACTTTGGGTGAACGCAGCACGAGCCTAAGAAGCGAAAACAAAATGGCCGATTTAGAAAAGTGCCTTCCCGAGGGTCTGCGAGCTAGGAGACGGGATCGTCGGAACCGCGACGGCCGTATTAGTGGGAGCACAGCAAACTCGAGTGCATATGACTTTGGGTGAACGCTGCACGGGCCGAAGAAGCGAAAACAAAATGGCCGATTTAGAAAAGTGCCTTCCCGAGGTTCTGCGAGCTCGGAGACGGGATCGTCGGAATCGCGACGGACGTATTAATGGGAGCGCAAGAAACTCAAGTGCTTCCGAATTTCCATGAAAGCTGCACGAGCCGAAGAAGCGGAAACAAAATGGCCGATTTAGAAAAGTGCCTTCCTGAGGTCCCGTTAGCTCGGCGCCGGGATCGTCTGAACCGCGACGGCCGTATTAGCGGGAGCGCAAGAAACTCAAGTGCTTACGACTTTCCATGAAAGCTGCACGAGCCAAAGAAGCGGAAACAAAATGGCCGATTTAGAAAAGTGCCTTTCCGAGGTCCTGCGAGCTCCGCGACGGGATCGTCGGAACCGCGACGGCCGTATTATTGGGAGCGCATCAAGCTCAAGTCCTTCTGACTTTGGGTTACATCTGCAAGAGCCGAAGAAGCGAAAACAAAATGGCCGACTTGAAAAACTGCCTTCCCGAGTTCCAGCAAGCTCGGCGACGGGATCGACGGGGTCGTCGGAACCGCGACGGCCGTATTAGTGGGAGCGCAGCAAACTCGAGTCTTTCCGACTTTGGGTGAACGCAGCACGAGCCTAAGAAGCGAAAACAAAATGGCCGATTTAGAAAAGTGCCTTCCCGAGGTCCCGCTAGCTCGGCGCCGGGATCGTCGGAACCGCGACGGCCGTATTAGCGGGAGCGCGGCAAACTTGAGTCCTACCGACTTTGGGTGACAGCTGCACGAGCCGAAGAAGTGAAAACAAAATGGCCGACTTGAAAAACTGCCTTGCCGAGTTCCAGCAAGCTCGGCGACAGGATCGACGGGGTCGTCGGAACCGCGACGGCCGTATTAGTGGGAGCGCAGCAAACTCGAGTCCTTCCGACTTTGGGTGAACGCAGCACGAGCCTAAGAAGCGAAAACAAAATGGCCGATTTAGAAAAGTGCCTTCCCGAGGTCCCGCGAGCTCGGCGACGGGATCGTCGGAACCGCGACGGCTGTATTAGTGGGAGCGCAGCAAACTCGAGTGCTTCCGACTTTTCGTAAAAGCTGCACGAGCGAAAACAAAATGGCCGATTTAGAAAAGTGCCTTCCCGAGGTCCCGCGAGCTCGAGGATGGGACCATCGGAACTGTTGGAAAGTGCCGTATTAGTCGGGTTGCAGCAAACTTTCAAGTCTCCACGAACTGATTCAGAGAAGTGCCTTCCCAAGGTCCTTCGTGCTCGGGGGTGCTACAGTTGGAACCGCTCTGCCGTTGTCTTTGGGTCGAAATGACCTTTGATTATCACCTATTCCCTGCCGTTGTCCTCGGGTTGAAATGACCCTTGTGTATCATCAACACTCTGCCGTTGTCCTTGGGTCAAAACGACCCTTGTGTGTCACCAAGCCCCTGCCGTTGTCCTTAGGTTGAAATGACCTTTGTGTATCATCAACACGCTGCCGTTGTCCTCGGGTTGAAATGACCCTTGTGTATCATCAACACTCTGCCGTTGTCCTTGGGTCAAAATGACCCTTGAGTATCACCAAGCCCCTGCCGTTGTTCTTGGGTCAAAATGACCCTTGATTATCACCAAGCCCTTGCCGTCGACTAGATTTTCTAAAATAATTCATTTTTTAAATTTTTCTATCAAGGTGACTCAGCACATCGGAACTACAAATTGTATGATATTTTAATGAATACCTGAAGCTTTCATCACTAGACTGCTTGTAAGCTGCACTTACTCATTTTTATGCGCTTAAACGACGTTTCAGACTGAACAGAGTTGAAAACTGGATTTTCCCAAAGACTTCATTTTTTTTTAGATATTCCATCAAGAAAGTGTCTCATAATATCGGGATTACAAATTGTATGATATTTTCATGAAAAACTCAAGCTTTCGAAACTATACTACCCGTAAGATGCATTTACTCAATTTTATGCTCTTAAACTATGTTTCAGACTGAACAGAGTTGAAAACTAGATTTTTCTAAAATAATTCATTTTTTTAAAATTTTCTATCAAGAAAGTGACTCAGAACATCGGAACTGCAAATTGTATGATCTTTTAATGAATACTTAAGCGTATATTACTATAATGCCAGAAAGCTGCATTTATGCATTTTTATGCTCTTAAACGACGTTTCAGACTGAACCGAGTTGAAAACTGGATTTTCCCAAAGACTTCGTTTTTTAAAATGTTCCATCAAGAAAGTTTCTCAGAACATTGAAAATACAAGTTGTATGATATTTTAATGAATACCTGAAGCTTTCATCACGATACTGCTTGTAAGCTGCACTTACTCATTTTTATGCTCTTAAACGACGTTTCAGACTGAACCGAGTTGAAAACTGGATTTTCCCAAAGACTTCGTTTTTTAAAATGTTCCATCAAGAAAGTTTCTCAGAACATTGAAAATACAAGTTGTAGGATATTTTCATGAAAAACTCAAGCTTTCATCACTATACTACCCGTAAGATGCATTTACTCATTTTTATGCTCTTAAACGACGTTTCAGACTGAACAGAGTTTAAAACTGGATTTTCCAAAATACTTCATTTTTTAAAATGTTCCATCAAGAAAGTGTTTCAGAACATCGAAACTAGAAATTGTATGATCTTTTAATGAATATTGAAGCTTATATTACTATAATGCCAGAAAGCTGCATTTATTCATTTTTATGCTCTTAAACGACGTTTCAGACTGAACCGAGTTGAAAACTGGATTTTCCCAAAGACTTCGTTTTTTTAAATGTTCCATCAAGAAAGTGTCTCATAACATTGAAAATACAAGTTGTATGATATTTTAATGAAAACCTGAAGCTTTCATCACTAGACTGCTTGTAAGCTGCACTTACTCAGTTTCATGCGCTTAAACGACGTTTCAGACTGAACCGAGTTGAAAACTGGATTTTCCCAAAGACTTCATTTTTTTTAGATATTCCATCAAGAAAGTGTCTCATAATATCGGGAATACAAATTGTATGATATTTTCATGAAAAACTCAAGCTTTCATCACTATACTACCCGTAAGCTGCATTTACTCATTTTTATGCTCTTAAACAACGTTTCTTACTGAACAGAGATGAAAACTACATTTTCTAAAATAATTCATTTTTTAAAAATGTTCTTATCAAAAAAAGTGACTCAGAACATCGGAACTACAAATTGTATGATCTTTTAATGAATACTTAAGCTTATATTACTATAATGTCAGAAAGCTGCATTTATTCATTTTTATGCTCTTAAACGACGTTTCAGACTGAACCGAGTTGAAAACTGGATTTTTCGAAAATAATTCATTTTTTTAAATTTTCTATCAAGAAAGTGACTCTGAACATTGGAACTTCAAATTGTATGATGATTTTCATGAATACCTGAAGCTTTCATCACTATACTGGCCGAAAGCTGCATTTACTCGTGTTCATTCTCTTAAACGATGTTTCAGACTGAACAGAGTTGAAAACTAGATTTTTCTGAAATAATTCATTTTTTTAAATTTTCTATCAAGAAAGTGACTCTGAACATAGGAACTTCAAATTGTATGATGATTTTCATGAAAAACTCAAGCTTTCATCACTATACTACCCGTAAGCTGCATTTACTCATTTTTATGCTCTTAAACGACGTTTCTTACTGAACAGAGTTGAAAACTACATTTTCTAAAAATTTTTTTTTTTTTTTTTTAAATGTTCTATCAAGAAAGTGACTCAGAACATCGGAACTACAAATTGTATGATCTTTTAATGAATACTTAAGCTTATATTACTATAATGCCAGAAAGCTGAATTTATTCATTTTTATGCTCTTAACCCTCCTGTTGGCTTCTGGGTCAAAAAGACCCACGTTCGAGTGTTTTTGTATTTGTGTGTATCGCGGTATCAGGGTCACAAAATGATCCACTACCAGTGTATACGTATGCATGCATCCATGCATGCAAGTACGTATGAATCCCTAAAGCCCGTCGTCCTCAGGTCAAAACGACCCGCGTCTTTCCACCGAGCCCTCGCCGTCGCTTTGGGGTCTGTTCGACCCTCGAGTTTGAGCGAGCCCTCGGCCTCGTCCCTCGGGTCAAAATGACTCGCGTTCATCGCCGAGCCCTCCCCTCGCCGTCGTCCCCCGGGTCAGACTGACCCGTGTTTATCGCCGAGCTCCCGGCACCCGTTCCCGGGGTCAGAATGACCCGCGTATATTGCCTAGCTCCTGGCCCTCGTCCCCGGGGTCAGAATGACCCGCGTTTATCGCCGAACTCCTGGCCCCGTCCCTGGGGTCTAAATGACCCGCGAGCCCTCGGTCTCGTCCTCGGGTCGAAACGACCCGAGTTTTTCGTTGTATTACAAGTCATCCCGTATGCTAAATGTAAAAAATAAATAAATGATACAAATAAAGACATGACAAGACAGTTGCATTGTATTGTTTTTTCTTACATTTATTTAGTCATCACCAGTGTTACAAGCAACGACACAGAACACACACACACACACACACACACACACACACACACACACACACACACACACACACACACACACAAACACACACAAACACACACGACGTTCGGATTCGGTCGCGGCGGCGGCGGCCCGCCCCTCGGGCAAACGCGGAATCGTTAAAGGCCCGCTCCCGGTCCCGGTCGCGGTCCCTCTCTCGATCGACGCTGTCGGACGCGACTCTCCACGCACTCAGCAGCGGCGGCGGCGGCGCTTGGTCCGCCCTCTGCGGAAACATCACCCGTCGCCTGGCTTCTCGAGCGGGAGCGGAATCGTCCCATGCCGGCACGGTCACGGCCAGAGCCCATTCGATCGGCCTGGACGGGATCGCGTTCCAGCCGTTCGACCCGCCCCGCGCTTCTCGTTCTATGAAAGGGGTGTACTTATACGCTGTATTTATACACACTTTATTCACATCTGCGTAATCCCGCGGTCGGCTTCGTTGGTGCGCTCGCGCTGATCGAAGGCTCTTTAGCCAAGACGCGTGACGTCATTTCGTACGTGTCCAGATTGTAAAGCCCTCTGAGGCGTTTACAAAAAAAAAAGAAAATAATAATAATAATGTGTATTTGTTATTCTAAGCTATTCAAAATAAACTGAATTGATTCAAATTGAAATGAGGTGTCACAAGTTGTTATGTGCGAATAAGGACACTATGAAAGGGGTGTAATTATACGCTGTATTTATACACAATTTATTCAAATATGCGTAATCCCGCGGTCGGCCTCGTTGGTGTGCTCGCGCTGATCGAAGGCTCTTTAACAAAGACAGATTGACCCCGCAGGACACGGGGTGTGCGAGGAATGAGTGAGGAACACACGAGGGTTAAACGATGTTTCAGACTGAACAGAGTTGAAAACTAGATTTTTCTAAATTAATTCAATTTTTTCAATTTTCTATCAAGAAAGTGACTCGGAACATCGGAACTTCAAATTGTATGATGATTTTCTTGAATACCTGAAGCTTCTATCAAGAAAGTGACTCTGAACATAGGAACTTCAAATTGTATGATAATTTTCATGAATACTTGAAGCTTTCATCACTATACTGGCCGAAAGCTGCATTTACTCATGTTCATGCTCTTAAACGATGTTTCAGACTGAACAGAGTTGAAAACTAGATTTTTCTAAAATAATTCAATTTTTTTAATTTTCTATCAAGAAAGTCACTCGGAACATCGGAACTTCAAATTGTATGATGATTTTCATGAATACCTGAAGCTTTCATCCCTATTCTGCCCGTGAGTTGTGTTTACTCATTTCCATGCTCTTCAACGATGTTTCAGACTGAACAGAGTTGAAAACTAGATTTTCTAAAATAATTCATTTTTTTTAAATTTTCGATCAAGAAAGTGACTCAGAACATGGGAACTACAAATTGTATGATCTTTTAATGAATACTGAAGCTTCAGTTACTATAATGCCCGAAAGCTGCATTTATTCATTTTTATGCTCTTAAACGACGTTTTTGGCTAAACAGAGTTGAAAACAACATTTTCTCAAAGAATTCTTTTTTTTTTAAATTTGCCATCAAGAAAGTGTCTCAGAACATCGGAACTAAATTTTTTTTGACATTTTCATAAATACCTGAAGGTTTCAACTCGAGCTCGGCGACGGGATAGTCGGAACTGCGACAGCCGTATTATTGGGAGCGCAGCAAACTCGAGTGCTTCCGACTTTGGGTTAATGCTGCATGAGCCGAAGAAGCGAAAACAAAATGGCCCATTTAGAAAATGGCCCATTTAGAAAAGTGCCTTCCTGAGGTTCTGCGAGCTTGGGGAAAGGACCGTTGGAACTGCGACGGACGTATTACTAAGAGTGCAGCCGAATCGAGTCCTTCTGACTTTGGGTGACATCTGCACGAGCCGAAGAAGCGAAAACAAAATGGCCGATTTAGAAAAGTGCCTTTCCGAGGTCCTGCGAGCTCGGCGACGGGATCGTCGGAACCGCGACGGCTGTATTAGTGAGAGCGCATCAAGCTCGAGTCCTTCTGACTTTGGGTGAACGCTGCAAGAGCCGAAGAATCGAAAACAAAATGGCCGACTTGAAAAACTGCCTTCCCGAGTTCCAGCAAGCTCGGCAACGGGATCGTCGGAACCGCGACGGCCATATTAGCGGGAGCGCGGCAAACTCGAGTCCTTCCGACTTTGGGTGACAGCTGCAAGAGCCGAAGAAGTGAAAACAAAATGGCCGATTTAGAAACGTGCCTTCCCGAGGATATGACTTTGGGTGAACTCTGCACGGGCCGAAAAAGCGAAAACAAAATGGCCGATTTAGAAAAGTGCCTTCCCGAGGGTCTGCGAGCTCGGAGACGGGATCGTCGGAACCGCGACGGCCGTATTAGTGGGAGCACAGCAAACTCGAGTGCATATGACTTTGGGTGAACGATGCACGGGCCGAAGAAGCGAAAACAAAATGGCCGATTTAGAAAAGTGCCTTCCCGAGGTTCTGCGAGCTCGGAGACGGGATCGTCGGAACCGCGACGGACATATTAATGGGAGCGCAAGAAACTCAAGTGCTTCCGACTTTCCATGAAAGCTGCACGAGCCGAAGAAGCGGAAACAAAATGGCCGATTTAGAAAAGTGCCTTCCTGAGGTCCCGTTAGCTCGGCGCCGGGATCGTCTGAACCGCGACGGCCGTATTAGCGGGAGCGCAAGAAACTCAAGTGCTTCCGACTTTCCATGAAAGCTGCACGAGCCGAAGAAGCGGAAACAAAATGGCCGATTTAGAAAAGTGCCTTCCTGAGGTCCCGTTAGCTCGGCGCCGGGATCGTCTGAACCGCGACGGCCGTATTAGCGGGAGCGCAAGAAACTCAAGTGCTTCCGACTTTCCATGAAAGCTGCACGAGCCGAAGAAGCGGAAACAAAATGGCCGATTTAGAAAAGTGCCTTTCCGAGGTCCTGCGAGCTCGGCGACGGGATCGTCGGAACCGCAACGGCCGTATTAGTGAGAGCTCATCAAGCTCGAGTCCTTCTGACTTTGGGTGACAGCTGCAAGAGCCGAAGAAGCGAAAACAAAATGGCCGACTTGATAAACTGCCTTCCCGAGTTCCAGCAAGCTCGGCAAGGGGATCGTCGGAACCGCGACGGCCATATTAGCGGAGCGCGGCAAACTCGAGTCCTTCCGACTTTGGGTGACAGCTGCAAGAGCCGAAGAAGCGAAAACAAAATGGCCGATTTAGAAAAGTGCCTTCCCGAGGTCCTGCGAGCTCGGCAACGGGATCGTCGGAACTGCGACGACCGTATTAGTGGGAGCGCAGCAAACTCGAGTGCATATGACTTTGGGTGAACGCTGCACGGGCCGAAGAAGCGAAAACAAAATGGCCGATTTAGAAAAGTGCCTTCCCGAGGGTCTGCGAGCTCGGAGACGGGATCGTCGGAACCGCGACGGCCGTATTAGTGGGAGCACAGCAAACTCGAGTGCATATGACTTTGGGTGAACGCTGCACGGGCCGAAGAAGCGAAAACAAAATGGCCGATTTAGAAAAGTGCCTTCCCGAGGTTCTGCGAGCTCGGAGACGGGATCGTCGGAATCGCGACGGACGTATTAATGGGAGCGCAAGAAACTCAAGTGCTTCCGACTTTCGATGAAAGCTGCACGAGCCGAAGAAGCGGAAACAAAATGGCCGATTTAGAAAAGTGCCTTCCTGAGGTCCCGTTAGCTCGGCGCCGGGATCGTCTGAACCGCGACGGCCGTATTAGCGGGACCGCAAGAAACTCAAGTGCTTACGACTTTCCATGAAAGCTGCACGAGCCGAAGAAGCGAAACAAAATGGCCGATTTCGAAAAGTGCCTTTCCGAGGTCCTGCGAGCTCGGCGACGGGATCGTCGGAACCGCGACGGCCGTATTAGTGGGAGCGCATCAAGCTCGAGTCCTTCTGACTTTGGGTTACATCTGCAAGAGCCGAAGAAGCGAAAACAAAATGGCCGACTTGAAAAACTGCCTTCCCGAGTTCCAGCAAGCTCGGCGACGGGATCGTCGGAACCGCGACGGCCGTATTAGTGGGAGCGCATCAAGCTCGAGTCCTTCTGACTTTGAGTGACAGCTGCAAGAGCCGAAGAAGCGAAAACAAAATGGCCGACTTGAAAAACTGCCTTCCCGAGTTCCAGCAATCTTGGCAACGGGATCGTCGGAACCGCGACGGCCATATTAGCGGGAGCGTGGCAAACTCGAGTCCTTCCGACTTTGGGTGACAGCTGCACGAGCCGAAGAAGCGAAAACAAAATGGCCGCTTTAGAAAAGTGCCTTCCCGAGGTTCCGCGAGCTCGGCGACGGGATCGTCGGAACCGCGACGACCGTATTAGTGGGAGCGCAGCAAACTCGAGTGCATATGACTTTGGGTGAACGCTGCACGGGCCGAAGAAGCGAAAACAAAATGGCCGATTTAGAAAAGTGCCTTCCCGAGGTCATGCGAGCTCGGCGACGGGATCGTCGGAACCGCGACGACCGTATTAGTGGGAGCGCAGCAAACTCGAGTGCATATGACTTTGGGTGAACGCTGCACGGGCCGAAGAAGCGAAAACAAAATGGCCGATTTAGAAAAGTGCCTTCCCGAGGTTCTGCGAGCTCGGAGACGGGATCGTCGGAACCGCGACGGCCGTATTAGTGGGAGCACAGCAAACTCGAGTGCATATGACTTTGGGTGAACGCTGCACGGGCCGAAGAAGCGAAAACAAAATGGCCGATTTAGAAAAGTGCCTTCCCGAGGTTCTGCGAGCTCGGAGACGGGATCGTCGGAATCGCGACGGACGTATTAATGGGAGCGCAAGAAACTCAAGTGCTTCCGACTTTCGATGAAAGCTGCACGAGCCGAAGAAGCGGAAACAAAATGGCCGATTTAGAAAAGTGCCTTCCTGAGGTCCCGTTAGCTCGGCGCCGGGATCGTCTGAACCGCGACGGCCGTATTAGCGGGACCGCAAGAAACTCAAGTGCTTACGACTTTCCATGAAAGCTGCACGAGCCGAAGAAGCGAAACAAAATGGCCGATTTCGAAAAGTGCCTTTCCGAGGTCCTGCGAGCTCGGCGACGGGATCGTCGGAACCGCGACGGCCGTATTAGTGGGAGCGCATCAAGCTCGAGTCCTTCTGACTTTGGGTTACATCTGCAAGAGCCGAAGAAGCGAAAACAAAATGGCCGACTTGAAAAACTGCCTTCCCGAGTTCCAGCAAGCTCGGCGACGGGATCGTCGGAACCGCGACGGCCGTATTAGTGGGAGCGCATCAAGCTCGAGTCCTTCTGACTTTGAGTGACAGCTGCAAGAGCCGAAGAAGCGAAAACAAAATGGCCGACTTGAAAAACTGCCTTCCCGAGTTCCAGCAATCTCGGCAACGGGATCGTCGGAACCGCGACGGCCATATTAGCGGGAGCGTGGCAAACTCGAGTCCTTCCGACTTTGGGTGACAGCTGCACGAGCCGAAGAAGCGAAAACAAAATGGCCGCTTTAGAAAAGTGCCTTCCCGAGGTTCCGCGAGCTCGGCGACGGGATCGTCGGAACCGCGACGACCGTATTAGTGGGAGCGCAGCAAACTCGAGTGCATATGACTTTGGGTGAACGCTGCACGGGCCGAAGAAGCGAAAACAAAATGGCCGATTTAGAAAAGTGCCTTCCCGAGGTCATGCGAGCTCGGCGACGGGATCGTCTGAACCGCGACGACCGTATTAGTGGGAGCGCAGCAAACTCGAGTGCATATGACTTTGGGTGAACGCTGCACGGGCCGAAGAAGCGAAAACAAAATGGCCGATTTAGAAAAGTGCCTTCCCGAGGTTCTGCGAGCTCGGAGACGGGATCGTCGGAACCGCGACGGCCGTATTAGTGGGAGCACAGCAAACTCGAGTGCATATGACTTTGGGTGAACGCTGCACGGGCCGAAGAAGCGAAAACAAAATGGCCGATTTAGAAAAGTGCCTTCCCGAGGTTCTGCGAGTTCGGAGACGGGATCGTCGGAACCGCGACGGCCGTATTAGCGGGAGCGCGGCAAACTTGAGTCCTACCGACTTTGGGTGACAGCTGCACGAGCCGAAGAAGTGAAAACAAAATGGCCGACTTGAAAAACTGCCTTGCCGAGTTCCAGCAAGCTCGGCGACGGGATCGACGGGATCGTCGGAACCGCGACGGCCGTATTAGTGGGAGCGCAGCAAACTCGAGTCCTTCCGACTTTGGGTGAACGCAGCACGAGCCTAAGAAGCGAAAACAAAATGGCCGATTTAGAAAAGTGCCTTCCCGAGGGTCTGCGAGCTAGGAGACGGGATCGTCGGAACCGCGACGGCCGTATTAGTGGGAGCACAGCAAACTCGAGTGCATATGACTTTGGGTGAACGCTGCACGGGCCGAAGAAGCGAAAACAAAATGGCCGATTTAGAAAAGTGCCTTCCCGAGGTTCTGCGAGCTCGGAGACGGGATCGTCGGAATCGCGACGGACGTATTAATGGGAGCGCAAGAAACTCAAGTGCTTCCGAATTTCCATGAAAGCTGCACGAGCCGAAGAAGCGGAAACAAAATGGCCGATTTAGAAAAGTGCCTTCCTGAGGTCCCGTTAGCTCGGCGCCGGGATCGTCTGAACCGCGACGGCCGTATTAGCGGGAGCGCAAGAAACTCAAGTGCTTACGACTTTCCATGAAAGCTGCACGAGCCAAAGAAGCGGAAACAAAATGGCCGATTTAGAAAAGTGCCTTTCCGAGGTCCTGCGAGCTCCGCGACGGGATCGTCGGAACCGCGACGGCCGTATTATTGGGAGCGCATCAAGCTCAAGTCCTTCTGACTTTGGGTTACATCTGCAAGAGCCGAAGAAGCGAAAACAAAATGGCCGACTTGAAAAACTGCCTTCCCGAGTTCCAGCAAGCTCGGCGACGGGATCGACGGGGTCGTCGGAACCGCGACGGCCGTATTAGTGGGAGCGCAGCAAACTCGAGTCTTTCCGACTTTGGGTGAACGCAGCACGAGCCTAAGAAGCGAAAACAAAATGGCCGATTTAGAAAAGTGCCTTCCCGAGGTCCCGCTAGCTCGGCGCCGGGATCGTCGGAACCGCGACGGCCGTATTAGCGGGAGCGCGGCAAACTTGAGTCCTACCGACTTTGGGTGACAGCTGCACGAGCCGAAGAAGTGAAAACAAAATGGCCGACTTGAAAAACTGCCTTGCCGAGTTCCAGCAAGCTCGGCGACAGGATCGACGGGGTCGTCGGAACCGCGACGGCCGTATTAGTGGGAGCGCAGCAAACTCGAGTCCTTCCGACTTTGGGTGAACGCAGCACGAGCCTAAGAAGCGAAAACAAAATGGCCGATTTAGAAAAGTGCCTTCCCGAGGTCCCGCGAGCTCGGCGACGGGATCGTCGGAACCGCGACGGCTGTATTAGTGGGAGCGCAGCAAACTCGAGTGCTTCCGACTTTTCGTAAAAGCTGCACGAGCGAAAACAAAATGGCCGATTTAGAAAAGTGCCTTCCCGAGGTCCCGCGAGCTCGAGGATGGGACCATCGGAACTGTTGGAAAGTGCCGTATTAGTCGGGTTGCAGCAAACTTTCAAGTCTCCACGAACTGATTCAGAGAAGTGCCTTCCCAAGGTCCTTCGTGCTCGGGGGTGCTACAGTTGGAACCGCTCTGCCGTTGTCTTTGGGTCGAAATGACCTTTGATTATCACCTATTCCCTGCCGTTGTCCTCGGGTTGAAATGACCCTTGTGTATCATCAACACTCTGCCGTTGTCCTTGGGTCAAAACGACCCTTGTGTGTCACCAAGCCCCTGCCGTTGTCCTTAGGTTGAAATGACCTTTGTGTATCATCAACACGCTGCCGTTGTCCTCGGGTTGAAATGACCCTTGTGTATCATCAACACTCTGCCGTTGTCCTTGGGTCAAAATGACCCTTGAGTATCACCAAGCCCCTGCCGTTGTTCTTGGGTCAAAATGACCCTTGATTATCACCAAGCCCTTGCCGTCGACTAGATTTTCTAAAATAATTCATTTTTTAAATTTTTCTATCAAGGTGACTCAGCACATCGGAACTACAAATTGTATGATATTTTAATGAATACCTGAAGCTTTCATCACTAGACTGCTTGTAAGCTGCACTTACTCATTTTTATGCGCTTAAACGACGTTTCAGACTGAACAGAGTTGAAAACTGGATTTTCCCAAAGACTTCATTTTTTTTTAGATATTCCATCAAGAAAGTGTCTCATAATATCGGGATTACAAATTGTATGATATTTTCATGAAAAACTCAAGCTTTCGAAACTATACTACCCGTAAGATGCATTTACTCAATTTTATGCTCTTAAACTATGTTTCAGACTGAACAGAGTTGAAAACTAGATTTTTCTAAAATAATTCATTTTTTTAAAATTTTCTATCAAGAAAGTGACTCAGAACATCGGAACTGCAAATTGTATGATCTTTTAATGAATACTTAAGCGTATATTACTATAATGCCAGAAAGCTGCATTTATGCATTTTTATGCTCTTAAACGACGTTTCAGACTGAACCGAGTTGAAAACTGGATTTTCCCAAAGACTTCGTTTTTTAAAATGTTCCATCAAGAAAGTTTCTCAGAACATTGAAAATACAAGTTGTATGATATTTTAATGAATACCTGAAGCTTTCATCACGATACTGCTTGTAAGCTGCACTTACTCATTTTTATGCTCTTAAACGACGTTTCAGACTGAACCGAGTTGAAAACTGGATTTTCCCAAAGACTTCGTTTTTTAAAATGTTCCATCAAGAAAGTTTCTCAGAACATTGAAAATACAAGTTGTAGGATATTTTCATGAAAAACTCAAGCTTTCATCACTATACTACCCGTAAGATGCATTTACTCATTTTTATGCTCTTAAACGACGTTTCAGACTGAACAGAGTTTAAAACTGGATTTTCCAAAATACTTCATTTTTTAAAATGTTCCATCAAGAAAGTGTTTCAGAACATCGAAACTAGAAATTGTATGATCTTTTAATGAATATTGAAGCTTATATTACTATAATGCCAGAAAGCTGCATTTATTCATTTTTATGCTCTTAAACGACGTTTCAGACTGAACCGAGTTGAAAACTGGATTTTCCCAAAGACTTCGTTTTTTTAAATGTTCCATCAAGAAAGTGTCTCATAACATTGAAAATACAAGTTGTATGATATTTTAATGAAAACCTGAAGCTTTCATCACTAGACTGCTTGTAAGCTGCACTTACTCAGTTTTATGCGCTTAAACGACGTTTCAGACTGAACCGAGTTGAAAACTGGATTTTCCCAAAGACTTCATTTTTTTTAGATATTCCATCAAGAAAGTGTCTCATAATATCGGGAATACAAATTGTATGATATTTTCATGAAAAACTCAAGCTTTCATCACTATACTACCCGTAAGCTGCATTTACTCATTTTTATGCTCTTAAACAACGTTTCTTACTGAACAGAGATGAAAACTACATTTTCTAAAATAATTCATTTTTTAAAAATGTTCTTATCAAAAAAAGTGACTCAGAACATCGGAACTACAAATTGTATGATCTTTTAATGAATACTTAAGCTTATATTACTATAATGTCAGAAAGCTGCATTTATTCATTTTTATGCTCTTAAACGACGTTTCAGACTGAACCGAGTTGAAAACTGGATTTTTCGAAAATAATTCATTTTTTTAAATTTTCTATCAAGAAAGTGACTCTGAACATTGGAACTTCAAATTGTATGATGATTTTCATGAATACCTGAAGCTTTCATCACTATACTGGCCGAAAGCTGCATTTACTCGTGTTCATTCTCTTAAACGATGTTTCAGACTGAACAGAGTTGAAAACTAGATTTTTCTGAAATAATTCATTTTTTTAAATTTTCTATCAAGAAAGTGACTCTGAACATAGGAACTTCAAATTGTATGATGATTTTCATGAAAAACTCAAGCTTTCATCACTATACTACCCGTAAGCTGCATTTACTCATTTTTATGCTCTTAAACGACGTTTCTTACTGAACAGAGTTGAAAACTACATTTTCTAAAAATTTTTTTTTTTTTTTTTTAAATGTTCTATCAAGAAAGTGACTCAGAACATCGGAACTACAAATTGTATGATCTTTTAATGAATACTTAAGCTTATATTACTATAATGCCAGAAAGCTGAATTTATTCATTTTTATGCTCTTAACCCTCCTGTTGGCTTCTGGGTCAAAAAGACCCACGTTCGAGTGTTTTTGTATTTGTGTGTATCGCGGTATCAGGGTCACAAAATGATCCACTACCAGTGTATACGTATGCATGCATCCATGCATGCAAGTACGTATGAATCCCTAAAGCCCGTCGTCCTCAGGTCAAAACGACCCGCGTCTTTCCACCGAGCCCTCGCCGTCGCTTTGGGGTCTGTTCGACCCTCGAGTTTGAGCGAGCCCTCGGCCTCGTCCCTCGGGTCAAAATGACTCGCGTTCATCGCCGAGCCCTCCCCTCGCCGTCGTCCCCCGGGTCAGACTGACCCGTGTTTATCGCCGAGCTCCCGGCACCCGTTCCCGGGGTCAGAATGACCCGCGTATATTGCCTAGCTCCTGGCCCTCGTCCCCGGGGTCAGAATGACCCGCGTTTATCGCCGAACTCCTGGCCCCGTCCCTGGGGTCTAAATGACCCGCGAGCCCTCGGTCTCGTCCTCGGGTCGAAACGACCCGAGTTTTTCGTTGTATTACAAGTCATCCCGTATGCTAAATGTAAAAAATAAATAAATGATACAAATAAAGACATGACAAGACAGTTGCATTGTATTGTTTTTTCTTACATTTATTTAGTCATCACCAGTGTTACAAGCAACGACACAGAACACACACACACACACACACACACACACACACACACACACACACACACACACACACAAACACACACAAACACACACGACGTTCGGATTCGGTCGCGGCGGCGGCGGCCCGCCCCTCGGGCAAACGCGGAATCGTTAAAGGCCCGCTCCCGGTCCCGGTCGCGGTCCCTCTCTCGATCGACGCTGTCGGACGCGACTCTCCACGCACTCAGCAGCGGCGGCGGCGGCGCTTGGTCCGCCCTCTGCGGAAACATCACCCGTCGCCTGGCTTCTCGAGCGGGAGCGGAATCGTCCCATGCCGGCACGGTCACGGCCAGAGCCCATTCGATCGGCCTGGACGGGATCGCGTTCCAGCCGTTCGACCCGCCCCGCGCTTCTCGTTCTATGAAAGGGGTGTACTTATACGCTGTATTTATACACACTTTATTCACATCTGCGTAATCCCGCGGTCGGCTTCGTTGGTGCGCTCGCGCTGATCGAAGGCTCTTTAGCCAAGACGCGTGACGTCATTTCGTACGTGTCCAGATTGTAAAGCCCTCTGAGGCGTTTACAAAAAAAAAAGAAAATAATAATAATAATGTGTATTTGTTATTCTAAGCTATTCAAAATAAACTGAATTGATTCAAATTGAAATGAGGTGTCACAAGTTGTTATGTGCGAATAAGGACACTATGAAAGGGGTGTAATTATACGCTGTATTTATACACAATTTATTCAAATATGCGTAATCCCGCGGTCGGCCTCGTTGGTGTGCTCGCGCTGATCGAAGGCTCTTTAACAAAGACAGATTGACCCCGCAGGACACGGGGTGTGCGAGGAATGAGTGAGGAACACACGAGGGTTAAACGATGTTTCAGACTGAACAGAGTTGAAAACTAGATTTTTCTAAATTAATTCAATTTTTTCAATTTTCTATCAAGAAAGTGACTCGGAACATCGGAACTTCAAATTGTATGATGATTTTCTTGAATACCTGAAGCTTCTATCAAGAAAGTGACTCTGAACATAGGAACTTCAAATTGTATGATAATTTTCATGAATACTTGAAGCTTTCATCACTATACTGGCCGAAAGCTGCATTTACTCATGTTCATGCTCTTAAACGATGTTTCAGACTGAACAGAGTTGAAAACTAGATTTTTCTAAAATAATTCAATTTTTTTAATTTTCTATCAAGAAAGTCACTCGGAACATCGGAACTTCAAATTGTATGATGATTTTCATGAATACCTGAAGCTTTCATCCCTATTCTGCCCGTGAGTTGTGTTTACTCATTTCCATGCTCTTCAACGATGTTTCAGACTGAACAGAGTTGAAAACTAGATTTTCTAAAATAATTCATTTTTTTTAAATTTTCGATCAAGAAAGTGACTCAGAACATGGGAACTACAAATTGTATGATCTTTTAATGAATACTGAAGCTTCAGTTACTATAATGCCCGAAAGCTGCATTTATTCATTTTTATGCTCTTAAACGACGTTTTTGGCTAAACAGAGTTGAAAACAACATTTTCTCAAAGAATTCTTTTTTTTTTAAATTTGCCATCAAGAAAGTGTCTCAGAACATCGGAACTAAATTTTTTTTGACATTTTCATAAATACCTGAAGGTTTCAACTCGAGCTCGGCGACGGGATAGTCGGAACTGCGACAGCCGTATTATTGGGAGCGCAGCAAACTCGAGTGCTTCCGACTTTGGGTGAATGCTGCATGAGCCGAAGAAGCGAAAACAAAATGGCCCATTTAGAAAATGGCCCATTTAGAAAAGTGCCTTCCTGAGGTTCTGCGAGCTTGGGGAAAGGACCGTTGGAACTGCGACGGACGTATTACTAAGAGTGCAGCCGAATCGAGTCCTTCTGACTTTGGGTGACATCTGCACGAGCCGAAGAAGCGAAAACAAAATGGCCGATTTAGAAAAGTGCCTTTCCGAGGTCCTGCGAGCTCGGCGACGGGATCGTCGGAACCGCGACGGCTGTATTAGTGAGAGCGCATCAAGCTCGAGTCCTTCTGACTTTGGGTGAACGCTGCAAGAGCCGAAGAATCGAAAACAAAATGGCCGACTTGAAAAACTGCCTTCCCGAGTTCCAGCAAGCTCGGCAACGGGATCGTCGGAACCGCGACGGCCATATTAGCGGGAGCGTGGCAAACTCGAGTCCTTCCGACTTTGGGTGACAGCTGCACGAGCCGAAGAAGCGAAAACAAAATGGCCGCTTTAGAAAAGTGCCTTCCCGAGGTTCCGCGAGCTCGGCGACGGGATCGTCGGAACCGCGACGACCGTATTAGTGGGAGCGCAGCAAACTCGAGTGCATATGACTTTGGGTGAACGCTGCACGGGCCGAAGAAGCGAAAACAAAATGGCCGATTTAGAAAAGTGCCTTCCCGAGGTCATGCGAGCTCGGCGACGGGATCGTCGGAACCGCGACGACCGTATTAGTGGGAGCGCAGCAAACTCGAGTGCATATGACTTTGGGTGAACGCTGCACGGGCCGAAGAAGCGAAAACAAAATGGCCGATTTAGAAAAGTGCCTTCCCGAGGTTCTGCGAGCTCGGAGACGGGATCGTCGGAACCGCGACGGCCGTATTAGTGGGAGCACAGCAAACTCGAGTGCATATGACTTTGGGTGAACGCTGCACGGGCCGAAGAAGCGAAAACAAAATGGCCGATTTAGAAAAGTGCCTTCCCGAGGTTCTGCGAGCTCGGAGACGGGATCGTCGGAATCGCGACGGACGTATTAATGGGAGCGCAAGAAACTCAAGTGCTTCCGACTTTCGATGAAAGCTGCACGAGCCGAAGAAGCGGAAACAAAATGGCCGATTTAGAAAAGTGCCTTCCTGAGGTCCCGTTAGCTCGGCGCCGGGATCGTCTGAACCGCGACGGCCGTATTAGCGGGACCGCAAGAAACTCAAGTGCTTACGACTTTCCATGAAAGCTGCACGAGCCGAAGAAGCGAAACAAAATGGCCGATTTCGAAAAGTGCCTTTCCGAGGTCCTGCGAGCTCGGCGACGGGATCGTCGGAACCGCGACGGCCGTATTAGTGGGAGCGCATCAAGCTCGAGTCCTTCTGACTTTGGGTTACATCTGCAAGAGCCGAAGAAGCGAAAACAAAATGGCCGACTTGAAAAACTGCCTTCCCGAGTTCCAGCAAGCTCGGCGACGGGATCGTCGGAACCGCGACGGCCGTATTAGTGGGAGCGCATCAAGCTCGAGTCCTTCTGACTTTGAGTGACAGCTGCAAGAGCCGAAGAAGCGAAAACAAAATGGCCGACTTGAAAAACTGCCTTCCCGAGTTCCAGCAATCTCGGCAACGGGATCGTCGGAACCGCGACGGCCATATTAGCGGGAGCGTGGCAAACTCGAGTCCTTCCGACTTTGGGTGACAGCTGCACGAGCCGAAGAAGCGAAAACAAAATGGCCGCTTTAGAAAAGTGCCTTCCCGAGGTTCCGCGAGCTCGGCGACGGGATCGTCGGAACCGCGACGACCGTATTAGTGGGAGCGCAGCAAACTCGAGTGCATATGACTTTGGGTGAACGCTGCACGGGCCGAAGAAGCGAAAACAAAATGGCCGATTTAGAAAAGTGCCTTCCCGAGGTCATGCGAGCTCGGCGACGGGATCGTCTGAACCGCGACGACCGTATTAGTGGGAGCGCAGCAAACTCGAGTGCATATGACTTTGGGTGAACGCTGCACGGGCCGAAGAAGCGAAAACAAAATGGCCGATTTAGAAAAGTGCCTTCCCGAGGTTCTGCGAGCTCGGAGACGGGATCGTCGGAACCGCGACGGCCGTATTAGTGGGAGCACAGCAAACTCGAGTGCATATGACTTTGGGTGAACGCTGCACGGGCCGAAGAAGCGAAAACAAAATGGCCGATTTAGAAAAGTGCCTTCCCGAGGTTCTGCGAGTTCGGAGACGGGATCGTCGGAACCGCGACGGCCGTATTAGCGGGAGCGCGGCAAACTTGAGTCCTACCGACTTTGGGTGACAGCTGCACGAGCCGAAGAAGTGAAAACAAAATGGCCGACTTGAAAAACTGCCTTGCCGAGTTCCAGCAAGCTCGGCGACGGGATCGACGGGATCGTCGGAACCGCGACGGCCGTATTAGTGGGAGCGCAGCAAACTCGAGTCCTTCCGACTTTGGGTGAACGCAGCACGAGCCTAAGAAGCGAAAACAAAATGGCCGATTTAGAAAAGTGCCTTCCCGAGGGTCTGCGAGCTAGGAGACGGGATCGTCGGAACCGCGACGGCCGTATTAGTGGGAGCACAGCAAACTCGAGTGCATATGACTTTGGGTGAACGCTGCACGGGCCGAAGAAGCGAAAACAAAATGGCCGATTTAGAAAAGTGCCTTCCCGAGGTTCTGCGAGCTCGGAGACGGGATCGTCGGAATCGCGACGGACGTATTAATGGGAGCGCAAGAAACTCAAGTGCTTCCGAATTTCCATGAAAGCTGCACGAGCCGAAGAAGCGGAAACAAAATGGCCGATTTAGAAAAGTGCCTTCCTGAGGTCCCGTTAGCTCGGCGCCGGGATCGTCTGAACCGCGACGGCCGTATTAGCGGGAGCGCAAGAAACTCAAGTGCTTACGACTTTCCATGAAAGCTGCACGAGCCAAAGAAGCGGAAACAAAATGGCCGATTTAGAAAAGTGCCTTTCCGAGGTCCTGCGAGCTCCGCGACGGGATCGTCGGAACCGCGACGGCCGTATTATTGGGAGCGCATCAAGCTCAAGTCCTTCTGACTTTGGGTTACATCTGCAAGAGCCGAAGAAGCGAAAACAAAATGGCCGACTTGAAAAACTGCCTTCCCGAGTTCCAGCAAGCTCGGCGACGGGATCGACGGGGTCGTCGGAACCGCGACGGCCGTATTAGTGGGAGCGCAGCAAACTCGAGTCTTTCCGACTTTGGGTGAACGCAGCACGAGCCTAAGAAGCGAAAACAAAATGGCCGATTTAGAAAAGTGCCTTCCCGAGGTCCCGCTAGCTCGGCGCCGGGATCGTCGGAACCGCGACGGCCGTATTAGCGGGAGCGCGGCAAACTTGAGTCCTACCGACTTTGGGTGACAGCTGCACGAGCCGAAGAAGTGAAAACAAAATGGCCGACTTGAAAAACTGCCTTGCCGAGTTCCAGCAAGCTCGGCGACAGGATCGACGGGGTCGTCGGAACCGCGACGGCCGTATTAGTGGGAGCGCAGCAAACTCGAGTCCTTCCGACTTTGGGTGAACGCAGCACGAGCCTAAGAAGCGAAAACAAAATGGCCGATTTAGAAAAGTGCCTTCCCGAGGTCCCGCGAGCTCGGCGACGGGATCGTCGGAACCGCGACGGCTGTATTAGTGGGAGCGCAGCAAACTCGAGTGCTTCCGACTTTTCGTAAAAGCTGCACGAGCGAAAACAAAATGGCCGATTTAGAAAAGTGCCT
This sequence comes from Clinocottus analis, assembly GCF_023055335.1. NCBI lineage: Eukaryota > Metazoa > Chordata > Actinopteri > Perciformes > Cottidae > Clinocottus > Clinocottus analis. The sequence continues at coordinate 139,270 of NW_027176219.1, read as the reverse complement.
TCCCGAGGTCCCGCGAGCTCGAGGATGGGACCATCGGAACTGTTGGAAAGTGCCGTATTAGTCGGGTTGCAGCAAACTTTCAAGTCTCCACGAACTGATTCAGAGAAGTGCCTTCCCAAGGTCCTTCGTGCTCGGGGGTGCTACAGTTGGAACCGCTCTGCCGTTGTCTTTGGGTCGAAATGACCTTTGATTATCACCTATTCCCTGCCGTTGTCCTCGGGTTGAAATGACCCTTGTGTATCATCAACACTCTGCCGTTGTCCTTGGGTCAAAACGACCCTTGTGTGTCACCAAGCCCCTGCCGTTGTCCTTAGGTTGAAATGACCTTTGTGTATCATCAACACGCTGCCGTTGTCCTCGGGTTGAAATGACCCTTGTGTATCATCAACACTCTGCCGTTGTCCTTGGGTCAAAATGACCCTTGAGTATCACCAAGCCCCTGCCGTTGTTCTTGGGTCAAAATGACCCTTGATTATCACCAAGCCCTTGCCGTCGACTAGATTTTCTAAAATAATTCATTTTTTAAATTTTTCTATCAAGGTGACTCAGCACATCGGAACTACAAATTGTATGATATTTTAATGAATACCTGAAGCTTTCATCACTAGACTGCTTGTAAGCTGCACTTACTCATTTTTATGCGCTTAAACGACGTTTCAGACTGAACAGAGTTGAAAACTGGATTTTCCCAAAGACTTCATTTTTTTTTAGATATTCCATCAAGAAAGTGTCTCATAATATCGGGATTACAAATTGTATGATATTTTCATGAAAAACTCAAGCTTTCGAAACTATACTACCCGTAAGATGCATTTACTCAATTTTATGCTCTTAAACTATGTTTCAGACTGAACAGAGTTGAAAACTAGATTTTTCTAAAATAATTCATTTTTTTAAAATTTTCTATCAAGAAAGTGACTCAGAACATCGGAACTGCAAATTATATGATCTTTTAATGAATACTTAAGCGTATATTACTATAATGCCAGAAAGCTGCATTTATGCATTTTTATGCTCTTAAACGACGTTTCAGACTGAACCGAGTTGAAAACTGGATTTTCCCAAAGACTTCGTTTTTTAAAATGTTCCATCAAGAAAGTTTCTCAGAACATTGAAAATACAAGTTGTATGATATTTTAATGAATACCTGAAGCTTTCATCACGATACTGCTTGTAAGCTGCACTTACTCATTTTTATGCTCTTAAACGACGTTTCAGACTGAACCGAGTTGAAAACTGGATTTTCCCAAAGACTTCGTTTTTTAAAATGTTCCATCAAGAAAGTTTCTCAGAACATTGAAAATACAAGTTGTAGGATATTTTCATGAAAAACTCAAGCTTTCATCACTATACTACCCGTAAGATGCATTTACTCATTTTTATGCTCTTAAACGACGTTTCAGACTGAACCGAGTTTAAAACTGGATTTTCCAAAATACTTCATTTTTTTAAATGTTCCATCAAGAAAGTGTTTCAGAACATCGAAACTAGAAATTGTATGATCTTTTAATGAATATTGAAGCTTATATTACTATAATGCCAGAAAGCTGCATTTATTCATTTTTATGCTCTTAAACGACGTTTCAGACTGAACCGAGTTGAAAACTGGATTTTCCCAAAGACTTCGTTTTTTTAAATGTTCCATCAAGAAAGTGTCTCATAACATTGAAAATACAAGTTGTATGATATTTTAATGAAAACCTGAAGCTTTCATCACTAGACTGCTTGTAAGCTGCACTTACTCAGTTTTATGCGCTTAAACGACGTTTCAGACTGAACCGAGTTGAAAACTGGATTTTCCCAAAGACTTCATTTTTTTTAGATATTCCATCAAGAAAGTGTCTCATAATATCGGGAATACAAATTGTATGATATTTTCATGAAAAACTCAAGCTTTCATCACTATACTACCCGTAAGCTGCATTTACTCATTTTTATGCTCTTAAACAACGTTTCTTACTGAACAGAGATGAAAACTACATTTTCTAAAATAATTCATTTTTTAAAAATGTTCTTATCAAAAAAAGTGACTCAGAACATCGGAACTACAAATTGTATGATCTTTTAATGAATACTTAAGCTTATATTACTATAATGTCAGAAAGCTGCATTTATTCATTTTTATGCTCTTAAACGACGTTTCAGACTGAACCGAGTTGAAAACTGGATTTTTCGAAAATAATTCATTTTTTTAAATTTTCTATCAAGAAAGTGACTCTGAACATTGGAACTTCAAATTGTATGATGATTTTCATGAATACCTGAAGCTTTCATCACTATACTGGCCGAAAGCTGCATTTACTCATGTTCATTCTCTTCAACGATGTTTCAGACTGAACAGAGTTGAAAACTAGATTTTTCTGAAATAATTCATTTTTTTAAATTTTCTATCAAGAAAGTGACTCTGAACATAGGAACTTCAAATTGTATGATGATTTTCATGAAAAACTCAAGCTTTCATCACTATACTACCCGTAAGCTGCATTTACTCATTTTTATGCTCTTAAACGACGTTTCTTACTGAACAGAGTTGAAAACTACATTTTCTAAAATATTTTTTTTTTTTTTTTAAATGTTCTATCAAGAAAGTGACTCAGAACATCGGAACTACAAATTGTATGATCTTTTAATGAATACTTAAGCTTATATTACTATAATGCCAGAAAGCTGAATTTATTCATTTTTATGCTCTTAACCCTCCTGTTGGCTTCTGGGTCAAAAAGACCCACGTTCGAGTGTTTTTGTATTTGTGTGTATCGCGGTATCAGGGTCACAAAATGATCCACTACCAGTGTATACGTATGCATGCATCCATGCATGCAAGTACGTATGAATCCCTAAAGCCCGTCGTCCTCAGGTCAAAACGACCCGCGTCTTTCCACCGAGCCCTCGCCGTCGCTTTGGGGTCTGTTCGACCCTCGAGTTTGAGCGAGCCCTCGGCCTCGTCCCTCGGGTCAAAATGACTCGCGTTCATCGCCGAGCCCTCCCCTCGCCGTCGTCCCCCGGGTCAGACTGACCCGTGTTTATCGCCGAGCTCCCGGCACCCGTTCCCGGGGTCAGAATGACCCGCGTATATTGCCTAGCTCCTGGCCCTCGTCCCCGGGGTCAGAATGACCCGCGTTTATCGCCGAACTCCTGGCCCCGTCCCTGGGGTCTAAATGACCCGCGAGCCCTCGGTCTCGTCCTCGGGTCGAAACGACCCGAGTTTTTCGTTGTATTACAAGTCATCCCGTATGCTAAATGTAAAAAATAAATAAATGATACAAATAAAGACATGACAAGACAGTTGCATTGTATTGTTTTTTCTTACATTTATTTAGTCATCACCAGTGTTACAAGCAACGACACAGAACACACACACACACACACACACACACACACACACACACACAAACACACAAACACACACAAACACACACGACGTTCGGATTCGGTCGCGGCGGCGGCGGCCCGCCCCTCGGGCAAACGCGGAATCGTTAAAGGCCCGCTCCCGGTCCCGGTCGCGGTCCCTCTCTCGATCGACGCTGTCGGACGCGACTCTCCACGCACTCAGCAGCGGCGGCGGCGGCGCTTGGTCCGCCCTCTGCGGAAACATCACCCGTCGCCTGGCTTCTCGAGCGGGAGCGGAATCGTCCCATGCCGGCACGGTCACGGCCAGAGCCCATTCGATCGGCCTGGACGGGATCGCGTTCCAGCCGTTCGACCCGCCCCGCGCTTCTCGTTCTATGAAAGGGGTGTACTTATACGCTGTATTTATACACACTTTATTCACATCTGCGTAATCCCGCGGTCGGCTTCGTTGGTGCGCTCGCGCTGATCGAAGGCTCTTTAGCCAAGACGCGTGACGTCATTTCGTACGTGTCCAGATTGTAAAGCCCTCTGAGGCGTTTACAAAAAAAAAAGAAAATAATAATAATAATGTGTATTTGTTATTCTAAGCTATTCAAAATAAACTGAATTGATTCAAATTGAAATGAGGTGTCACAAGTTGTTATGTGCGAATAAGGACACTATGAAAGGGGTGTAATTATACGCTGTATTTATACACAATTTATTCAAATATGCGTAATCCCGCGGTCGGCCTCGTTGGTGTGCTCGCGCTGATCGAAGGCTCTTTAACAAAGACAGATTGACCCCGCAGGACACGGGGTGTGCGAGGAATGAGTGAGGAACACACGAGGGTTAAACGATGTTTCAGACTGAACAGAGTTGAAAACTAGATTTTTCTAAATTAATTCAATTTTTTCAATTTTCTATCAAGAAAGTGACTCGGAACATCGGAACTTCAAATTGTATGATGATTTTCTTGAATACCTGAAGCTTCTATCAAGAAAGTGACTCTGAACATAGGAACTTCAAATTGTATGATAATTTTCATGAATACTTGAAGCTTTCATCACTATACTGGCCGAAAGCTGCATTTACTCATGTTCATGCTCTTAAACGATGTTTCAGACTGAACAGAGTTGAAAACTAGATTTTTCTAAAATAATTCAATTTTTTTAATTTTCTATCAAGAAAGTCACTCGGAACATCGGAACTTCAAATTGTATGATGATTTTCATGAATACCTGAAGCTTTCATCCCTATTCTGCCCGTGAGTTGTGTTTACTCATTTCCATGCTCTTCAACGATGTTTCAGACTGAACAGAGTTGAAAACTAGATTTTCTAAAATAATTCATTTTTTTTAAATTTTCGATCAAGAAAGTGACTCAGAACATGGGAACTACAAATTGTATGATCTTTTAATGAATACTGAAGCTTCAGTTACTATAACTGAAGCTTTATAAAGCTGCATTTATTCATTTTTATGCTCTTAAACGACGTTTTTGGCTAAACAGAGTTGAAAACAACATTTTCTCAAAGAATTCTTTTTTTTTAAATTTGCCATCAAGAAAGTGTCTCAGAACATCGGAACTAAATTTTTTTTGACATTTTCATAAATACCTGAAGGTTTCAACTCGAGCTCGGCGACGGGATAGTCGGAACTGCGACAGCCGTATTATTGGGAGCGCAGCAAACTCGAGTGCTTCCGACTTTGGGTGAATGCTGCATGAGCCGAAGAAGCGAAAACAAAATGGCCCATTTAGAAAATGGCCCATTTAGAAAAGTGCCTTCCTGAGGTTCTGCGAGCTTGGGGAAAGGACCGTTGGAACTGCGACGGACGTATTACTAAGAGTGCAGCCGAATCGAGTCCTTCTGACTTTGGGTGACATCTGCACGAGCCGAAGAAGCGAAAACAAAATGGCCGATTTAGAAAAGTGCCTTTCCGAGGTCCTGCGAGCTCGGCGACGGGATCGTCGGAACCGCGACGGCTGTATTAGTGAGAGCGCATCAAGCTCGAGTCCTTCTGACTTTGGGTGAACGCTGCAAGAGCCGAAGAATCGAAAACAAAATGGCCGACTTGAAAAACTGCCTTCCCGAGTTCCAGCAAGCTCGGCAACGGGATCGTCGGAACCGCGACGGCCATATTAGCGGGAGCGCGGCAAACTCGAGTCCTTCCGACTTTGGGTGACAGCTGCAAGAGCCGAAGAAGTGAAAACAAAATGGCCGATTTAGAAACGTGCCTTCCCGAGGTCCTGCGAGCTCGGCGACGGGATCGTCGGAACCGCGACGACCGTATTAGTGGGAGCGCGGCAAACTCGAGTGCATATGACTTTGGGTGAACGCTGCACGGGCCGAAGAAGCGAAAACAAAATGGCCGATTTAGAAAAGTGCCTTCCCGAGGGTCTGCGAGCTCGGAGACGGGATCGTCGGAACCGCGACGGCCGTATTAGTGGGAGCACAGCAAACTCGAGTGCATATGACTTTGGGTGAACGATGCACGGGCCGAAGAAGCGAAAACAAAATGGCCGATTTAGAAAAGTGCCTTCCCGAGGTTCTGCGAGCTCGGAGACGGGATCGTCGGAACCGCGACGGACATATTAATGGGAGCGCAAGAAACTCAAGTGCTTCCGACTTTCCATGAAAGCTGCACGAGCCGAAGAAGCGGAAACAAAATGGCCGATTTAGAAAAGTGCCTTCCTGAGGTCCCGTTAGCTCGGCGCCGGGATCGTCTGAACCGCGACGGCCGTATTAGCGGGAGCGCAAGAAACTCAAGTGCTTACGACTTTCCATGAAAGCTGCACGAGCCGAAGAAGCGAAACAAAATGGCCGATTTCGAAAAGTGCCTTTCCGAGGTCCTGCGAGCTCGGCGACGGGATCGTCGGAACCGCGACGGCCGTATTAGTGGGAGCGCATCAAGCTCGAGTCCTTCTGACTTTGGGTTACATCTGCAAGAGCCGAAGAAGCGAAAACAAAATGGCCGACTTGAAAAACTGCCTTCCCGAGTTCCAGCAAGCTCGGCGACGGGATCGTCGGAACCGCGACGGCCGTATTAGTGGGAGCGCATCAAGCTCGAGTCCTTCTGACTTTGAGTGACAGCTGCAAGAGCCGAAGAAGCGAAAACAAAATGGCCGACTTGAAAAACTGCCTTCCCGAGTTCCAGCAATCTTGGCAACGGGATCGTCGGAACCGCGACGGCCATATTAGCGGGAGCGTGGCAAACTCGAGTCCTTCCGACTTTGGGTGACAGCTGCACGAGCCGAAGAAGCGAAAACAAAATGGCCGCTTTAGAAAAGTGCCTTCCCGAGGTCATGCGAGCTCGGCGACGGGATCGTCGGAACCGCGACGACCGTATTAGTGGGAGCGCAGCAAACTCGAGTGCATATGACTTTGGGTGAACGCTGCACGGGCCGAAGAAGCGAAAACAAAATGGCCGATTTAGAAAAGTGCCTTCCCGAGGTTCTGCGAGCTCGGAGACGGGATCGTCGGAACCGCGACGGCCGTATTAGTGGGAGCACAGCAAACTCGAGTGCATATGACTTTGGGTGAACGCTGCACGGGCCGAAGAAGCGAAAACAAAATGGCCGATTTAGAAAAGTGCCTTCCCGAGGTTCTGCGAGTTCGGAGACGGGATCGTCGGAACCGCGACGGCCGTATTAGCGGGAGCGCGGCAAACTTGAGTCCTACCGACTTTGGGTGACAGCTGCACGAGCCGAAGAAGTGAAAACAAAATGGCCGACTTGAAAAACTGCCTTGCCGAGTTCCAGCAAGCTCGGCGACGGGATCGACGGGATCGTCGGAACCGCGACGGCCGTATTAGTGGGAGCGCAGCAAACTCGAGTCCTTCCGACTTTGGGTGAACGCAGCACGAGCCTAAGAAGCGAAAACAAAATGGCCGATTTAGGAAAGTGCCTTCCCGAGGTCCCGCGAGCTCGGCGACGGGATCGTCGGAACCGCGACGGCTGTATTAGTGGGAGCGCAGCAAACTCGAGTGCTTCCGACTTTTCGTAAAAGCTGCACGAGCCGAAGTAGCGAAAACAAAATGGCCGATTTAGAAAAGTGCCTTCCCGAGGTCCCGCGAGCTCGAGGATGGGACCATCGGAACTGTTGGAAAGTGCCGTATTAGTCGGGTTGCAGCAAACTTTCAAGTCTCCACGAACTGATTCAGAGAAGTGCCTTCCCAAGGTCCTTCGTGCTCGGGGGTGCTACAGTTGGAACCGCTCTGCCGTTGTCCTTGGGTCGAAATGACCTTTGATTATCACCTATTCCCTGCCGTTGTCCTTGGGTCAAAATGACAATTGAGTATCACCATGTCCCTGCCGTTGTCCTCGGGTTGAAATGACCCTTGTGTATCATCAACACTCTGCCGTTGTCCTTGGGTCAAAACGACCCTTGTGTGTCACCAAGCCCCTGCCGTTGTCCTTAGGTTGAAATGACCTTTGTGTATCATCAACACGCTGCCGTTGTCCTTGGGTCAAAATGACCCTTGAGTATCACCATGTCCCTGCCGTTGTCCTCGGGTTGAAATGACCCTTGTGTATCATCAACACTCTGCCGTTGTCCTTGGGTCAAAATGACCCTTGAGTATCACCAAGCCCCTGCCGTTGTTCTTGGGTCAAAATGACCCTTGATTATCACCAAGCCCTTGCCGTCGACTAGATTTTCTAAAATAATTCATTTTTTTTAATTTTTCTATCAAGGTGACTCAGCACATCGGAACTACAAATTGTATGAGATTTTAATGAATACCTGAAGCTTTCATCACTAGACTGCTTGTAAGCTGCACTTACTCATTTTTATGCGCTTAAACGACGTTTCAGACTGAACCGAGTTGAAAACTGGATTTTCCCAAAGACTTCATTTTTTTTTAGATATTCCATCAAGAAAGTGTCTCATAATATCGGGATTACAAATTGTATGATATTTTCATGAAAAACTCAAGCTTTCGAAACTATACTACCCGTAAGATGCATTTACTCAATTTTATGCTCTTAAACTATGTTTCAGACTGAACAGAGTTGAAAACTAGATTTTTCTAAAATAATTCATTTTTTTAAATTTTCTATCAAGAAATTGACTCAGAACATCGGAACTGCAAATTGTATGATCTTTTAATGAATACTTAAGCGTATATTACTATAATGCCAGAAAGCTGCATTTATGCATTTTTATGCTCTTAAACGACGTTTCAGACTGAACCGAGTTGAAAACTGGATTTTCCCAAAGACTTCGTTTTTTAAAATGTTCCATCAAGAAAGTTTCTCAGAACATTGAAAATACAAGTTGTATGATATTTTAATGAATACCTGAAGCTTTCATCACGATACTGCTTGTAAGCTGCACTTACTCATTTTTATGCTCTTAAACGACGTTTCAGACTGAACCGAGTTGAAAACTGGATTTTCCCAAAGACTTCGTTTTTTAAAATGTTCCATCAAGAAAGTTTCTCAGAACATTGAAAATACAAGTTGTAGGATATTTTCATGAAAAACTCAAGCTTTCATCACTATACTACCCGTAAGATGCATTTACTCATTTTTATGCTCTTAAACGACGTTTCAGACTGAACCGAGTTTAAAACTGGATTTTCCAAAATACTTCATTTTTTTAAATGTTCCATCAAGAAAGTGTTTCAGAACATCGAAACTAGAAATTGTATGATCTTTTAATGAATATTGAAGCTTATATTACTATAATGCCAGAAAGCTGCATTTATTCATTTTTATGCTCTTAAACGACGTTTCAGACTGAACCGAGTTGAAAACTGGATTTTCCCAAAGACTTCGTTTTTTTAAATGTTCCATCAAGAAAGTGTCTCATAACATTGAAAATACAAGTTGTATGATATTTTAATGAAAACCTGAAGCTTTCATCACTAGACTGCTTGTAAGCTGCACTTACTCAGTTTTATGCGCTTAAACGACGTTTCAGACTGAACCGAGTTGAAAACTGGATTTTCCCAAAGACTTCATTTTTTTTAGATATTCCATCAAGAAAGTGTCTCATAATATCGGGAATACAAATTGTATGATATTTTCATGAAAAACTCAAGCTTTCATCACTATACTACCCGTAAGCTGCATTTACTCATTTTTATGCTCTTAAACAACGTTTCTTACTGAACAGAGATGAAAACTACATTTTCTAAAATAATTCATTTTTTAAAAATGTTCTTATCAAAAAAAGTGACTCAGAACATCGGAACTACAAATTGTATGATCTTTTAATGAATACTTAAGCTTATATTACTATAATGTCAGAAAGCTGCATTTATTCATTTTTATGCTCTTAAACGACGTTTCAGACTGAACCGAGTTGAAAACTGGATTTTTCTAAAATAATTCATTTTTTTAAATTTTCTATCAAGAAAGTGACTCTGAACATTGGAACTTCAAATTGTATGATGATTTTCATGAATACCTGAAGCTTTCATCACTATACTGGCCGAAAGCTGCATTTACTCATGTTCATTCTCTTCAACGATGTTTCAGACTGAACAGAGTTGAAAACTAGATTTTTCTGAAATAATTCATTTTTTTAAATTTTCTATCAAGAAAGTGACTCTGAACATAGGAACTTCAAATTGTATGATGATTTTCATGAAAAACTCAAGCTTTCATCACTATACTACCCGTAAGCTGCATTTACTCATTTTTATGCTCTTAAACGACGTTTCTTACTGAACAGAGTTGAAAACTACATTTTCTAAAATATTTTTTTTTTTTTTTTTAAATGTTCTATCAAGAAAGTGACTCAGAACATCGGAACTACAAATTGTATGATCTTTTAATGAATACTTAAGCTTATATTACTATAATGCCAGAAAGCTGAATTTATTCATTTTTATGCTCTTAACCCTCCTGTTGGCTTCTGGGTCAAAAAGACCCACGTTCGAGTGTTTTTGTATTTGTGTGTATCGCGGTATCAGGGTCACAAAATGATCCACTACCAGTGTATACGTATGCATGCATCCATGCATGCAAGTACGTATGAATCCCTAAAGCCCGTCGTCCTCAGGTCAAAACGACCCGCGTCTTTCCACCGAGCCCTCGCCGTCGCTTTGGGGTCTGTTCGACCCTCGAGTTTGAGCGAGCCCTCGGCCTCGTCCCTCGGGTCAAAATGACTCGCGTTCATCGCCGAGCCCTCCCCTCGCCGTCGTCCCCCGGGTCAGACTGACCCGTGTTTATCGCCGAGCTCCCGGCACCCGTTCCCGGGGTCAGAATGACCCGCGTATATTGCCTAGCTCCTGGCCCTCGTCCCCGGGGTCAGAATGACCCGCGTTTATCGCCGAACTCCTGGCCCCGTCCCTGGGGTCTAAATGACCCGCGAGCCCTCGGTCTCGTCCTCGGGTCGAAACGACCCGAGTTTTTCGTTGTATTACAAGTCATCCCGTATGCTAAATGTAAAAAATAAATAAATGATACAAATAAAGACATGACAAGACAGTTGCATTGTATTGTTTTTTCTTACATTTATTTAGTCATCACCAGTGTTACAAGCAACGACACAGAACACACACACACACACACACACACACACACACACACACACACACACACACACACACAAACACACACAAACACACACGACGTTCGGATTCGGTCGCGGCGGCGGCGGCCCGCCCCTCGGGCAAACGCGGAATCGTTAAAGGCCCGCTCCCGGTCCCGGTCGCGGTCCCTCTCTCGATCGACGCTGTCGGACGCGACTCTCCACGCACTCAGCAGCGGCGGCGGCGGCGCTTGGTCCGCCCTCTGCGGAAACATCACCCGTCGCCTGGCTTCTCGAGCGGGAGCGGAATCGTCCCATGCCGGCACGGTCACGGCCAGAGCCCATTCGATCGGCCTGGACGGGATCGCGTTCCAGCCGTTCGACCCGCCCCGCGCTTCTCGTTCTATGAAAGGGGTGTACTTATACGCTGTATTTATACACACTTTATTCACATCTGCGTAATCCCGCGGTCGGCTTCGTTGGTGCGCTCGCGCTGATCGAAGGCTCTTTAGCCAAGACGCGTGACGTCATTTCGTACGTGTCCAGATTGTAAAGCCCTCTGAGGCGTTTACAAAAAAAAAAGAAAATAATAATAATAATGTGTATTTGTTATTCTAAGCTATTCAAAATAAACTGAATTGATTCAAATTGAAATGAGGTGTCACAAGTTGTTATGTGCGAATAAGGACACTATGAAAGGGGTGTAATTATACGCTGTATTTATACACAATTTATTCAAATATGCGTAATCCCGCGGTCGGCCTCGTTGGTGTGCTCGCGCTGATCGAAGGCTCTTTAACAAAGACAGATTGACCCCGCAGGACACGGGGTGTGCGAGGAATGAGTGAGGAACACACGAGGGTTAAACGATGTTTCAGACTGAACAGAGTTGAAAACTAGATTTTTCTAAATTAATTCAATTTTTTCAATTTTCTATCAAGAAAGTGACTCGGAACATCGGAACTTCAAATTGTATGATGATTTTCTTGAATACCTGAAGCTTCTATCAAGAAAGTGACTCTGAACATAGGAACTTCAAATTGTATGATAATTTTCATGAATACTTGAAGCTTTCATCACTATACTGGCCGAAAGCTGCATTTACTCATGTTCATGCTCTTAAACGATGTTTCAGACTGAACAGAGTTGAAAACTAGATTTTTCTAAAATAATTCAATTTTTTTAATTTTCTATCAAGAAAGTCACTCGGAACATCGGAACTTCAAATTGTATGATGATTTTCATGAATACCTGAAGCTTTCATCCCTATTCTGCCCGTGAGTTGTGTTTACTCATTTCCATGCTCTTCAACGATGTTTCAGACTGAACAGAGTTGAAAACTAGATTTTCTAAAATAATTCATTTTTTTTAAATTTTCGATCAAGAAAGTGACTCAGAACATGGGAACTACAAATTGTATGATCTTTTAATGAATACTGAAGCTTCAGTTACTATAATGCCCGAAAGCTGCATTTATTCATTTTTATGCTCTTAAACGACGTTTTTGGCTAAACAGAGTTGAAAACAACATTTTCTCAAAGAATTCTTTTTTTTAAAATTTGCCATCAAGAAAGTGTCTCAGAACATCGGAACTAAATTTTTTTTGACATTTTCATAAATACCTGAAGGTTTCAACTCGAGCTCGGCGACGGGATAGTCGGAACTGCGACAGCCGTATTATTGGGAGCGCAGCAAACTCGAGTGCTTCCGACTTTGGGTGAATGCTGCATGAGCCGAAGAAGCGAAAACAAAATGGCCCATTTAGAAAATGGCCCATTTAGAAAAGTGCCTTCCTGAGGTTCTGCGAGCTTGGGGAAAGGACCGTTGGAACTGCGACGGACGTATTACTAAGAGTGCAGCCGAATCGAGTCCTTCTGACTTTGGGTGACATCTGCACGAGCCGAAGAAGCGAAAACAAAATGGCCGATTTAGAAAAGTGCCTTTCCGAGGTCCTGCGAGCTCGGCGACGGGATCGTCGGAACCGCGACGGCTGTATTAGTGAGAGCGCATCAAGCTCGAGTCCTTCTGACTTTGGGTGAACGCTGCAAGAGCCGAAGAATCGAAAACAAAATGGCCGACTTGAAAAACTGCCTTCCCGAGTTCCAGCAAGCTCGGCAACGGGATCGTCGGAACCGCGACGGCCATATTAGCGGGAGCGCGGCAAACTCGAGTCCTTCCGACTTTGGGTGACAGCTGCAAGAGCCGAAGAAGTGAAAACAAAATGGCCGATTTAGAAACGTGCCTTCCCGAGGTCCTGCGAGCTCGGCGACGGGATCGTCGGAACCGCGACGACCGTATTAGTGGGAGCGCGGCAAACTCGAGTGCATATGACTTTGGGTGAACGCTGCACGGGCCGAAGAAGCGAAAACAAAATGGCCGATTTAGAAAAGTGCCTTCCCGAGGGTCTGCGAGCTCGGAGACGGGATCGTCGGAACCGCGACGGCCGTATTAGTGGGAGCACAGCAAACTCGAGTGCATATGACTTTGGGTGAACGATGCACGGGCCGAAGAAGCGAAAACAAAATGGCCGATTTAGAAAAGTGCCTTCCCGAGGTTCTGCGAGCTCGGAGACGGGATCGTCGGAACCGCGACGGACATATTAATGGGAGCGCAAGAAACTCAAGTGCTTCCGACTTTCCATGAAAGCTGCACGAGCCGAAGAAGCGGAAACAAAATGGCCGATTTAGAAAAGTGCCTTCCTGAGGTCCCGTTAGCTCGGCGCCGGGATCGTCTGAACCGCGACGGCCGTATTAGCGGGAGCGCAAGAAACTCAAGTGCTTCCGACTTTCCATGAAAGCTGCACGAGCCGAAGAAGCGGAAACAAAATGGCCGATTTAGAAAAGTGCCTTCCTGAGGTCCCGTTAGCTCGGCGCCGGGATCGTCTGAACCGCGACGGCCGTATTAGCGGGAGCGCAAGAAACTCAAGTGCTTCCGACTTTCCATGAAAGCTGCACGAGCCGAAGAAGCGGAAACAAAATGGCCGATTTAGAAAAGTGCCTTTCCGAGGTCCTGCGAGCTCGGCGACGGGATCGTCGGAACCGCAACGGCCGTATTAGTGAGAGCTCATCAAGCTCGAGTCCTTCTGACTTTGGGTGACAGCTGCAAGAGCCGAAGAAGCGAAAACAAAATGGCCGACTTGATAAACTGCCTTCCCGAGTTCCAGCAAGCTCGGCAAGGGGATCGTCGGAACCGCGACGGCCATATTAGCGGAGCGCGGCAAACTCGAGTCCTTCCGACTTTGGGTGACAGCTGCAAGAGCCGAAGAAGCGAAAACAAAATGGCCGATTTAGAAAAGTGCCTTTCCGAGGTCCTGCGAGCTCGGCGACGGGATCGTCGGAACCGCAACGGCCGTATTAGTGAGAGCTCATCAAGCTCGAGTCCTTCTGACTTTGGGTGACAGCTGCAAGAGCCGAAGAAGCGAAAACAAAATGGCCGACTTGATAAACTGCCTTCCCGAGTTCCAGCAAGCTCGGCAAGGGGATCGTCGGAACCGCGACGGCCATATTAGCGGAGCGCGGCAAACTCGAGTCCTTCCGACTTTGGGTGACAGCTGCAAGAGCCGAAGAAGCGAAAACAAAATGGCCGATTTAGAAAAGTGCCTTCCCGAGGTCCTGCGAGCTCGGCAACGGGATCGTCGGAACTGCGACGACCGTATTAGTGGGAGCGCAGCAAACTCGAGTGCATATGACTTTGGGTGAACGCTGCACGGGCCGAAGAAGCGAAAACAAAATGGCCGATTTAGAAAAGTGCCTTCCCGAGGGTCTGCGAGCTCGGAGACGGGATCGTCGGAACCGCGACGGCCGTATTAGTGGGAGCACAGCAAACTCGAGTGCATATGACTTTGGGTGAACGCTGCACGGGCCGAAGAAGCGAAAACAAAATGGCCGATTTAGAAAAGTGCCTTCCCGAGGTTCTGCGAGCTCGGAGACGGGATCGTCGGAATCGCGACGGACGTATTAATGGGAGCGCAAGAAACTCAAGTGCTTCCGACTTTCGATGAAAGCTGCACGAGCCGAAGAAGCGGAAACAAAATGGCCGATTTAGAAAAGTGCCTTCCTGAGGTCCCGTTAGCTCGGCGCCGGGATCGTCTGAACCGCGACGGCCGTATTAGCGGGACCGCAAGAAACTCAAGTGCTTACGACTTTCCATGAAAGCTGCACGAGCCGAAGAAGCGAAACAAAATGGCCGATTTCGAAAAGTGCCTTTCCGAGGTCCTGCGAGCTCGGCGACGGGATCGTCGGAACCGCGACGGCCGTATTAGTGGGAGCGCATCAAGCTCGAGTCCTTCTGACTTTGGGTTACATCTGCAAGAGCCGAAGAAGCGAAAACAAAATGGCCGACTTGAAAAACTGCCTTCCCGAGTTCCAGCAAGCTCGGCGACGGGATCGTCGGAACCGCGACGGCCGTATTAGTGGGAGCGCATCAAGCTCGAGTCCTTCTGACTTTGAGTGACAGCTGCAAGAGCCGAAGAAGCGAAAACAAAATGGCCGACTTGAAAAACTGCCTTCCCGAGTTCCAGCAATCTCGGCAACGGGATCGTCGGAACCGCGACGGCCATATTAGCGGGAGCGTGGCAAACTCGAGTCCTTCCGACTTTGGGTGACAGCTGCACGAGCCGAAGAAGCGAAAACAAAATGGCCGCTTTAGAAAAGTGCCTTCCCGAGGTTCCGCGAGCTCGGCGACGGGATCGTCGGAACCGCGACGACCGTATTAGTGGGAGCGCAGCAAACTCGAGTGCATATGACTTTGGGTGAAAGCTGCACGAGCCGAAGAAGCGGAAACAAAATGGCCGATTTAGAAAAGTGCCTTCCTGAGGTCCCGTTAGCTCGGCGCCGGGATCGTCTGAACCGCGACGGCCGTATTAGCGGGACCGCAAGAAACTCAAGTGCTTACGACTTTCCATGAAAGCTGCACGAGCCGAAGAAGCGAAACAAAATGGCCGATTTCGAAAAGTGCCTTTCCGAGGTCCTGCGAGCTCGGCGACGGGATCGTCGGAACCGCGACGGCCGTATTAGTGGGAGCGCATCAAGCTCGAGTCCTTCTGACTTTGGGTTACATCTGCAAGAGCCGAAGAAGCGAAAACAAAATGGCCGACTTGAAAAACTGCCTTCCCGAGTTCCAGCAAGCTCGGCGACGGGATCGTCGGAACCGCGACGGCCGTATTAGTGGGAGCGCATCAAGCTCGAGTCCTTCTGACTTTGAGTGACAGCTGCAAGAGCCGAAGAAGCGAAAACAAAATGGCCGACTTGAAAAACTGCCTTCCCGAGTTCCAGCAATCTCGGCAACGGGATCGTCGGAACCGCGACGGCCATATTAGCGGGAGCGTGGCAAACTCGAGTCCTTCCGACTTTGGGTGACAGCTGCACGAGCCGAAGAAGCGAAAACAAAATGGCCGCTTTAGAAAAGTGCCTTCCCGAGGTTCCGCGAGCTCGGCGACGGGATCGTCGGAACCGCGACGACCGTATTAGTGGGAGCGCAGCAAACTCGAGTGCATATGACTTTGGGTGAACGCTGCACGGGCCGAAGAAGCGAAAACAAAATGGCCGATTTAGAAAAGTGCCTTCCCGAGGTCATGCGAGCTCGGCGACGGGATCGTCGGAACCGCGACGACCGTATTAGTGGGAGCGCAGCAAACTCGAGTGCATATGACTTTGGGTGAACGCTGCACGGGCCGAAGAAGCGAAAACAAAATGGCCGATTTAGAAAAGTGCCTTCCCGAGGTTCTGCGAGCTCGGAGACGGGATCGTCGGAACCGCGACGGCCGTATTAGTGGGAGCACAGCAAACTCGAGTGCATATGACTTTGGGTGAACGCTGCACGGGCCGAAGAAGCGAAAACAAAATGGCCGATTTAGAAAAGTGCCTTCCCGAGGTTCTGCGAGTTCGGAGACGGGATCGTCGGAACCGCGACGGCCGTATTAGCGGGAGCGCGGCAAACTTGAGTCCTACCGACTTTGGGTGACAGCTGCACGAGCCGAAGAAGTGAAAACAAAATGGCCGACTTGAAAAACTGCCTTGCCGAGTTCCAGCAAGCTCGGCGACGGGATCGACGGGATCGTCGGAACCGCGACGGCCGTATTAGTGGGAGCGCAGCAAACTCGAGTCCTTCCGACTTTGGGTGAACGCAGCACGAGCCTAAGAAGCGAAAACAAAATGGCCGATTTAGAAAAGTGCCTTCCCGAGGGTCTGCGAGCTAGGAGACGGGATCGTCGGAACCGCGACGGCCGTATTAGTGGGAGCACAGCAAACTCGAGTGCATATGACTTTGGGTGAACGCTGCACGGGCCGAAGAAGCGAAAACAAAATGGCCGATTTAGAAAAGTGCCTTCCCGAGGTTCTGCGAGCTCGGAGACGGGATCGTCGGAATCGCGACGGACGTATTAATGGGAGCGCAAGAAACTCAAGTGCTTCCGAATTTCCATGAAAGCTGCACGAGCCGAAGAAGCGGAAACAAAATGGCCGATTTAGAAAAGTGCCTTCCTGAGGTCCCGTTAGCTCGGCGCCGGGATCGTCTGAACCGCGACGGCCGTATTAGCGGGAGCGCAAGAAACTCAAGTGCTTACGACTTTCCATGAAAGCTGCACGAGCCAAAGAAGCGGAAACAAAATGGCCGATTTAGAAAAGTGCCTTTCCGAGGTCCTGCGAGCTCCGCGACGGGATCGTCGGAACCGCGACGGCCGTATTATTGGGAGCGCATCAAGCTCAAGTCCTTCTGACTTTGGGTTACATCTGCAAGAGCCGAAGAAGCGAAAACAAAATGGCCGACTTGAAAAACTGCCTTCCCGAGTTCCAGCAAGCTCGGCGACGGGATCGACGGGGTCGTCGGAACCGCGACGGCCGTATTAGTGGGAGCGCAGCAAACTCGAGTCTTTCCGACTTTGGGTGAACGCAGCACGAGCCTAAGAAGCGAAAACAAAATGGCCAATTTAGAAAAGTGCCTTCCCGAGGTCCCGCTAGCTCGGCGCCGGGATCGTCGGAACCGCGACGGCCGTATTAGCGGGAGCGCGGCAAACTTGAGTCCTACCGACTTTGGGTGACAGCTGCACGAGCCGAAGAAGTGAAAACAAAATGGCCGACTTGAAAAACTGCCTTGCCGAGTTCCAGCAAGCTCGGCGACAGGATCGACGGGGTCGTCGGAACCGCGACGGCCGTATTAGTGGGAGCGCAGCAAACTCGAGTCCTTCCGACTTTGGGTGAACGCAGCACGAGCCTAAGAAGCGAAAACAAAATGGCCGATTTAGAAAAGTGCCTTCCCGAGGTCCCGCGAGCTCGGCGACGGGATCGTCGGAACCGCGACGGCTGTATTAGTGGGAGCGCAGCAAACTCGAGTGCTTCCGACTTTTCGTAAAAGCTGCACGAGCCGAAGTAGCGAAAACAAAATGGCCGATTTAGAAAAGTGCCTTCCCGAGGTCCCGCGAGCTCGAGGATGGGACCATCGGAACTGTTGGAAAGTGCCGTATTAGTCGGGTTGCAGCAAACTTTCAAGTCTCCACGAACTGATTCAGAGAAGTGCCTTCCCAAGGTCCTTCGTGCTCGGGGGTGCTACAGTTGGAACCGCTCTGCCGTTGTCTTTGGGTCGAAATGACCTTTGATTATCACCTATTCCCTGTCGTTGTCCTCGGGTTGAAATGACCCTTGTGTATCATCAACACTCTGCCGTTGTCCTTGGGTCAAAACGACCCTTGTGTGTCACCAAGCCCCTGCCGTTGTCCTTAGGTTGAAATGACCTTTGTGTATCATCAACACGCTGCCGTTGTCCTCGGGTTGAAATGACCCTTGTGTATCATCAACACTCTGCCGTTGTCCTTGGGTCAAAATGACCCTTGAGTATCACCAAGCCCCTGCCGTTGTTCTTGGGTCAAAATGACCCTTGATTATCACCAAGCCCTTGCCGTCGACTAGATTTTCTAAAATAATTCATTTTTTAAATTTTTCTATCAAGGTGACTCAGCACATCGGAACTACAAATTGTATGATATTTTAATGAATACCTGAAGCTTTCATCACTAGACTGCTTGTAAGCTGCACTTACTCATTTTTATGCGCTTAAACGACGTTTCAGACTGAACAGAGTTGAAAACTGGATTTTCCCAAAGACTTCATTTTTTTTTAGATATTCCATCAAGAAAGTGTCTCATAATATCGGGATTACAAATTGTATGATATTTTCATGAAAAACTCAAGCTTTCGAAACTATACTACCCGTAAGATGCATTTACTCAATTTTATGCTCTTAAACTATGTTTCAGACTGAACAGAGTTGAAAACTAGATTTTTCTAAAATAATTCATTTTTTTTAAATTTTCTATCAAGAAAGTGACTCAGAACATCGGAACTGCAAATTGTATGATCTTTTAATGAATACTTAAGCGTATATTACTATAATGCCAGAAAGCTGCATTTATGCATTTTTATGCTCTTAAACGACGTTTCAGACTGAACCGAGTTGAAAACTGGATTTTCCCAAAGACTTCGTTTTTTAAAATGTTCCATCAAGAAAGTTTCTCAGAACATTGAAAATACAAGTTGTATGATATTTTAATGAATACCTGAAGCTTTCATCACGATACTGCTTGTAAGCTGCACTTACTCATTTTTATGCTCTTAAACGACGTTTCAGACTGAACCGAGTTGAAAACTGGATTTTCCCAAAGACTTCGTTTTTTAAAATGTTCCATCAAGAAAGTTTCTCAGAACATTGAAAATACAAGTTGTAGGATATTTTCATGAAAAACTCAAGCTTTCATCACTATACTACCCGTAAGATGCATTTACTCATTTTTATGCTCTTAAACGACGTTTCAGACTGAACAGAGTTTAAAACTGGATTTTCCAAAATACTTCATTTTTTTAAATGTTCCATCAAGAAAGTGTTTCAGAACATCGAAACTAGAAATTGTATGATCTTTTAATGAATATTGAAGCTTATATTACTATAATGCCAGAAAGCTGCATTTATTCATTTTTATGCTCTTAAACGACGTTTCAGACTGAACCGAGTTGAAAACTGGATTTTCCCAAAGACTTCGTTTTTTTAAATGTTCCATCAAGAAAGTGTCTCATAACATTGAAAATACAAGTTGTATGATATTTTAATGAAAACCTGAAGCTTTCATCACTAGACTGCTTGTAAGCTGCACTTACTCAGTTTTATGCGCTTAAACGACGTTTCAGACTGAACCGAGTTGAAAACTGGATTTTCCCAAAGACTTCATTTTTTTTAGATATTCCATCAAGAAAGTGTCTCATAATATCGGGAATACAAATTGTATGATATTTTCATGAAAAACTCAAGCTTTCATCACTATACTACCCGTAAGCTGCATTTACTCATTTTTATGCTCTTAAACAACGTTTCTTACTGAACAGAGATGAAAACTACATTTTCTAAAATAATTCATTTTTTAAAAATGTTCTTATCAAAAAAAGTGACTCAGAACATCGGAACTACAAATTGTATGATCTTTTAATGAATACTTAAGCTTATATTACTATAATGTCAGAAAGCTGCATTTATTCATTTTTATGCTCTTAAACGACGTTTCAGACTGAACCGAGTTGAAAACTGGATTTTTCGAAAATAATTCATTTTTTTAAATTTTCTATCAAGAAAGTGACTCTGAACATTGGAAATTCAAATTGTATGATGATTTTCATGAATACCTGAAGCTTTCATCACTATACTGGCCGAAAGCTGCATTTACTCATGTTCATTCTCTTAAACGATGTTTCAGACTGAACAGAGTTGAAAACTAGATTTTTCTGAAATAATTCATTTTTTTAAATTTTCTATCAAGAAAGTGACTCTGAACATAGGAACTTCAAATTGTATGATGATTTTCATGAAAAACTCAAGCTTTCATCACTATACTACCCGTAAGCTGCATTTACTCATTTTTATGCTCTTAAACGACGTTTCTTACTGAACAGAGTTGAAAACTACATTTTCTAAAATATTTTTTTTTTTTTTTTTAAATGTTCTATCAAGAAAGTGACTCAGAACATCGGAACTACAAATTGTATGATCTTTTAATGAATACTTAAGCTTATATTACTATAATGCCAGAAAGCTGAATTTATTCATTTTTATGCTCTTAACCCTCCTGTTGGCTTCTGGGTCAAAAAGACCCACGTTCGAGTGTTTTTGTATTTGTGTGTATCGCGGTATCAGGGTCACAAAATGATCCACTACAAGTGTATACGTATGCATGCATCCATGCATGCAAGTACGTATGAATCCCTAAAGCCCGTCGTCCTCAGGTCAAAACGACCCGCGTCTTTCCACCGAGCCCTCGCCGTCGCTTTGGGGTCTGTTCGACCCTCGAGTTTGAGCGAGCCCTCGGCCTCGTCCCTCGGGTCAAAATGACTCGCGTTCATCGCCGAGCCCTCCCCTCGCCGTCGTCCCCCGGGTCAGACTGACCCGTGTTTATCGCCGAGCTCCCGGCACCCGTTCCCGGGGTCAGAATGACCCGCGTATATTGCCTAGCTCCTGGCCCTCGTCCCCGGGGTCAGAATGACCCGCGTTTATCGCCGAACTCCTGGCCCCGTCCCTGGGGTCTAAATGACCCGCGAGCCCTCGGTCTCGTCCTCGGGTCGAAACGACCCGAGTTTTTCGTTGTATTACAAGTCATCCCGTATGCTAAATGTAAAAAATAAATAAATGATACAAATAAAGACATGACAAGACAGTTGCATTGTATTGTTTTTTCTTACATTTATTTAGTCATCACCAGTGTTACAAGCAACGACACAGAACACACACACACACACACACACACACACACACACACACACACACACACACACACAAACACACACAAACACACACGACGTTCGGATTCGGTCGCGGCGGCGGCGGCCCGCCCCTCGGGCAAACGCGGAATCGTTAAAGGCCCGCTCCCGGTCCCGGTCGCGGTCCCTCTCTCGATCGACGCTGTCGGACGCGACTCTCCACGCACTCAGCAGCGGCGGCGGCGGCGCTTGGTCCGCCCTCTGCGGAAACATCACCCGTCGCCTGGCTTCTCGAGCGGGAGCGGAATCGTCCCATGCCGGCACGGTCACGGCCAGAGCCCATTCGATCGGCCTGGACGGGATCGCGTTCCAGCCGTTCGACCCGCCCCGCGCTTCTCGTTCTATGAAAGGGGTGTACTTATACGCTGTATTTATACACACTTTATTCACATCTGCGTAATCCCGCGGTCGGCTTCGTTGGTGCGCTCGCGCTGATCGAAGGCTCTTTAGCCAAGACGCGTGACGTCATTTCGTACGTGTCCAGATTGTAAAGCCCTCTGAGGCGTTTACAAAAAAAAAAGAAAATAATAATAATAATGTGTATTTGTTATTCTAAGCTATTCAAAATAAACTGAATTGATTCAAATTGAAATGAGGTGTCACAAGTTGTTATGTGCGAATAAGGACACTATGAAAGGGGTGTAATTATACGCTGTATTTATACACAATTTATTCAAATATGCGTAATCCCGCGGTCGGCCTCGTTGGTGTGCTCGCGCTGATCGAAGGCTCTTTAACAAAGACAGATTGACCCCGCAGGACACGGGGTGTGCGAGGAATGAGTGAGGAACACACGAGGGTTAAACGATGTTTCAGACTGAACAGAGTTGAAAACTAGATTTTTCTAAATTAATTCAATTTTTTCAATTTTCTATCAAGAAAGTGACTCGGAACATCGGAACTTCAAATTGTATGATGATTTTCTTGAATACCTGAAGCTTCTATCAAGAAAGTGACTCTGAACATAGGAACTTCAAATTGTATGATAATTTTCATGAATACTTGAAGCTTTCATCACTATACTGGCCGAAAGCTGCATTTACTCATGTTCATGCTCTTAAACGATGTTTCAGACTGAACAGAGTTGAAAACTAGATTTTTCTAAAATAATTCAATTTTTTTAATTTTCTATCAAGAAAGTCACTCGGAACATCGGAACTTCAAATTGTATGATGATTTTCATGAATACCTGAAGCTTTCATCCCTATTCTGCCCGTGAGTTGTGTTTACTCATTTCCATGCTCTTCAACGATGTTTCAGACTGAACAGAGTTGAAAACTAGATTTTCTAAAATAATTCATTTTTTTTAAATTTTCGATCAAGAAAGTGACTCAGAACATGGGAACTACAAATTGTATGATCTTTTAATGAATACTGAAGCTTCAGTTACTATAATGCCCGAAAGCTGCATTTATTCATTTTTATGCTCTTAAACGACGTTTTTGGCTAAACAGAGTTGAAAACAACATTTTCTCAAAGAATTCTTTTTTTTTAAATTTGCCATCAAGAAAGTGTCTCAGAACATCGGAACTAAATTTTTTTTGACATTTTCATAAATACCTGAAGGTTTCAACTCGAGCTCGGCGACGGGATAGTCGGAACTGCGACAGCCGTATTATTGGGAGCGCAGCAAACTCGAGTGCTTCCGACTTTGGGTGAATGCTGCATGAGCCGAAGAAGCGAAAACAAAATGGCCCATTTAGAAAATGGCCCATTTAGAAAAGTGCCTTCCTGAGGTTCTGCGAGCTTGGGGAAAGGACCGTTGGAACTGCGACGGACGTATTACTAAGAGTGCAGCCGAATCGAGTCCTTCTGACTTTGGGTGACATCTGCACGAGCCGAAGAAGCGAAAACAAAATGGCCGATTTAGAAAAGTGCCTTTCCGAGGTCCTGCGAGCTCGGCGACGGGATCGTCGGAACCGCGACGGCTGTATTAGTGAGAGCGCATCAAGCTCGAGTCCTTCTGACTTTGGGTGAACGCTGCAAGAGCCGAAGAATCGAAAACAAAATGGCCGACTTGAAAAACTGCCTTCCCGAGTTCCAGCAAGCTCGGCAACGGGATCGTCGGAACCGCGACGGCCATATTAGCGGGAGCGCGGCAAACTCGAGTCCTTCCGACTTTGGGTGACAGCTGCAAGAGCCGAAGAAGTGAAAACAAAATGGCCGATTTAGAAACGTGCCTTCCCGAGGTCCTGCGAGCTCGGCGACGGGATCGTCGGAACCGCGACGACCGTATTAGTGGGAGCGCGGCAAACTCGAGTGCATATGACTTTGGGTGAACGCTGCACGGGCCGAAGAAGCGAAAACAAAATGGCCGATTTAGAAAAGTGCCTTCCCGAGGGTCTGCGAGCTCGGAGACGGGATCGTCGGAACCGCGACGGCCGTATTAGTGGGAGCACAGCAAACTCGAGTGCATATGACTTTGGGTGAACGATGCACGGGCCGAAGAAGCGAAAACAAAATGGCCGATTTAGAAAAGTGCCTTCCCGAGGTTCTGCGAGCTCGGAGACGGGATCGTCGGAACCGCGACGGACATATTAATGGGAGCGCAAGAAACTCAAGTGCTTCCGACTTTCCATGAAAGCTGCACGAGCCGAAGAAGCGGAAACAAAATGGCCGATTTAGAAAAGTGCCTTCCTGAGGTCCCGTTAGCTCGGCGCCGGGATCGTCTGAACCGCGACGGCCGTATTAGCGGGAGCGCAAGAAACTCAAGTGCTTCCGACTTTCCATGAAAGCTGCACGAGCCGAAGAAGCGGAAACAAAATGGCCGATTTAGAAAAGTGCCTTCCTGAGGTCCCGTTAGCTCGGCGCCGGGATCGTCTGAACCGCGACGGCCGTATTAGCGGGAGCGCAAGAAACTCAAGTGCTTCCGACTTTCCATGAAAGCTGCACGAGCCGAAGAAGCGGAAACAAAATGGCCGATTTAGAAAAGTGCCTTTCCGAGGTCCTGCGAGCTCGGCGACGGGATCGTCGGAACCGCAACGGCCGTATTAGTGAGAGCTCATCAAGCTCGAGTCCTTCTGACTTTGGGTGACAGCTGCAAGAGCCGAAGAAGCGAAAACAAAATGGCCGACTTGATAAACTGCCTTCCCGAGTTCCAGCAAGCTCGGCAAGGGGATCGTCGGAACCGCGACGGCCATATTAGCGGAGCGCGGCAAACTCGAGTCCTTCCGACTTTGGGTGACAGCTGCAAGAGCCGAAGAAGCGAAAACAAAATGGCCGATTTAGAAAAGTGCCTTCCCGAGGTCCTGCGAGCTCGGCAACGGGATCGTCGGAACTGCGACGACCGTATTAGTGGGAGCGCAGCAAACTCGAGTGCATATGACTTTGGGTGAACGCTGCACGGGCCGAAGAAGCGAAAACAAAATGGCCGATTTAGAAAAGTGCCTTCCCGAGGGTCTGCGAGCTCGGAGACGGGATCGTCGGAACCGCGACGGCCGTATTAGTGGGAGCACAGCAAACTCGAGTGCATATGACTTTGGGTGAACGCTGCACGGGCCGAAGAAGCGAAAACAAAATGGCCGATTTAGAAAAGTGCCTTCCCGAGGTTCTGCGAGCTCGGAGACGGGATCGTCGGAATCGCGACGGACGTATTAATGGGAGCGCAAGAAACTCAAGTGCTTCCGACTTTCGATGAAAGCTGCACGAGCCGAAGAAGCGGAAACAAAATGGCCGATTTAGAAAAGTGCCTTCCTGAGGTCCCGTTAGCTCGGCGCCGGGATCGTCTGAACCGCGACGGCCGTATTAGCGGGACCGCAAGAAACTCAAGTGCTTACGACTTTCCATGAAAGCTGCACGAGCCGAAGAAGCGAAACAAAATGGCCGATTTCGAAAAGTGCCTTTCCGAGGTCCTGCGAGCTCGGCGACGGGATCGTCGGAACCGCGACGGCCGTATTAGTGGGAGCGCATCAAGCTCGAGTCCTTCTGACTTTGGGTTACATCTGCAAGAGCCGAAGAAGCGAAAACAAAATGGCCGACTTGAAAAACTGCCTTCCCGAGTTCCAGCAAGCTCGGCGACGGGATCGTCGGAACCGCGACGGCCGTATTAGTGGGAGCGCATCAAGCTCGAGTCCTTCTGACTTTGAGTGACAGCTGCAAGAGCCGAAGAAGCGAAAACAAAATGGCCGATTTAGAAAAGTGCCTTTCCGAGGTCCTGCGAGCTCGGCGACGGGATCGTCGGAACCGCGACGGCTGTATTAGTGAGAGCGCATCAAGCTCGAGTCCTTCTGACTTTGGGTGAACGCTGCAAGAGCCGAAGAATCG
Source organism: Clinocottus analis (assembly GCF_023055335.1). Lineage (NCBI taxonomy): Eukaryota > Metazoa > Chordata > Actinopteri > Perciformes > Cottidae > Clinocottus > Clinocottus analis. The sequence goes on along the minus strand of NW_027176219.1, from coordinate 113,404 downwards.
AAAACAAAATGGCCGACTTGAAAAACTGCCTTCCCGAGTTCCAGCAAGCTCGGCAACGGGATCGTCGGAACCGCGACGGCCATATTAGCGGGAGCGCGGCAAACTCGAGTCCTTCCGACTTTGGGTGACAGCTGCAAGAGCCGAAGAAGTGAAAACAAAATGGCCGATTTAGAAACGTGCCTTCCCGAGGTCCTGCGAGCTCGGCGACGGGATCGTCGGAACCGCGACGACCGTATTAGTGGGAGCGCGGCAAACTCGAGTGCATATGACTTTGGGTGAACGCTGCACGGGCCGAAGAAGCGAAAACAAAATGGCCGATTTAGAAAAGTGCCTTCCCGAGGGTCTGCGAGCTCGGAGACGGGATCGTCGGAACCGCGACGGCCGTATTAGTGGGAGCACAGCAAACTCGAGTGCATATGACTTTGGGTGAACGATGCACGGGCCGAAGAAGCGAAAACAAAATGGCCGATTTAGAAAAGTGCCTTCCCGAGGTTCTGCGAGCTCGGAGACGGGATCGTCGGAACCGCGACGGACATATTAATGGGAGCGCAAGAAACTCAAGTGCTTCCGACTTTCCATGAAAGCTGCACGAGCCGAAGAAGCGGAAACAAAATGGCCGATTTAGAAAAGTGCCTTCCTGAGGTCCCGTTAGCTCGGCGCCGGGATCGTCTGAACCGCGACGGCCGTATTAGCGGGAGCGCAAGAAACTCAAGTGCTTCCGACTTTCCATGAAAGCTGCACGAGCCGAAGAAGCGGAAACAAAATGGCCGATTTAGAAAAGTGCCTTCCTGAGGTCCCGTTAGCTCGGCGCCGGGATCGTCTGAACCGCGACGGCCGTATTAGCGGGAGCGCAAGAAACTCAAGTGCTTCCGACTTTCCATGAAAGCTGCACGAGCCGAAGAAGCGGAAACAAAATGGCCGATTTAGAAAAGTGCCTTTCCGAGGTCCTGCGAGCTCGGCGACGGGATCGTCGGAACCGCAACGGCCGTATTAGTGAGAGCTCATCAAGCTCGAGTCCTTCTGACTTTGGGTGACAGCTGCAAGAGCCGAAGAAGCGAAAACAAAATGGCCGACTTGATAAACTGCCTTCCCGAGTTCCAGCAAGCTCGGCAAGGGGATCGTCGGAACCGCGACGGCCATATTAGCGGAGCGCGGCAAACTCGAGTCCTTCCGACTTTGGGTGACAGCTGCAAGAGCCGAAGAAGCGAAAACAAAATGGCCGATTTAGAAAAGTGCCTTCCCGAGGTCCTGCGAGCTCGGCAACGGGATCGTCGGAACTGCGACGACCGTATTAGTGGGAGCGCAGCAAACTCGAGTGCATATGACTTTGGGTGAACGCTGCACGGGCCGAAGAAGCGAAAACAAAATGGCCGATTTAGAAAAGTGCCTTCCCGAGGGTCTGCGAGCTCGGAGACGGGATCGTCGGAACCGCGACGGCCGTATTAGTGGGAGCACAGCAAACTCGAGTGCATATGACTTTGGGTGAACGCTGCACGGGCCGAAGAAGCGAAAACAAAATGGCCGATTTAGAAAAGTGCCTTCCCGAGGTTCTGCGAGCTCGGAGACGGGATCGTCGGAATCGCGACGGACGTATTAATGGGAGCGCAAGAAACTCAAGTGCTTCCGACTTTCGATGAAAGCTGCACGAGCCGAAGAAGCGGAAACAAAATGGCCGATTTAGAAAAGTGCCTTCCTGAGGTCCCGTTAGCTCGGCGCCGGGATCGTCTGAACCGCGACGGCCGTATTAGCGGGACCGCAAGAAACTCAAGTGCTTACGACTTTCCATGAAAGCTGCACGAGCCGAAGAAGCGAAACAAAATGGCCGATTTCGAAAAGTGCCTTTCCGAGGTCCTGCGAGCTCGGCGACGGGATCGTCGGAACCGCGACGGCCGTATTAGTGGGAGCGCATCAAGCTCGAGTCCTTCTGACTTTGGGTTACATCTGCAAGAGCCGAAGAAGCGAAAACAAAATGGCCGACTTGAAAAACTGCCTTCCCGAGTTCCAGCAAGCTCGGCGACGGGATCGTCGGAACCGCGACGGCCGTATTAGTGGGAGCGCATTAAGCTCGAGTCCTTCTGACTTTGAGTGACAGCTGCAAGAGCCGAAGAAGCGAAAACAAAATGGCCGACTTGAAAAACTGCCTTCCCGAGTTCCAGCAATCTTGGCAACGGGATCGTCGGAACCGCGACGGCCATATTAGCGGGAGCGTGGCAAACTCGAGTCCTTCCGACTTTGGGTGACAGCTGCACGAGCCGAAGAAGCGAAAACAAAATGGCCGCTTTAGAAAAGTGCCTTCCCGAGGTTCCGCGAGCTCGGCGACGGGATCGTCGGAACCGCGACGACCGTATTAGTGGGAGCGCAGCAAACTCGAGTGCATATGACTTTGGGTGAACGCTGCACGGGCCGAAGAAGCGAAAACAAAATGGCCGATTTAGAAAAGTGCCTTCCCGAGGTCATGCGAGCTCGGCGACGGGATCGTCGGAACCGCGACGACCGTATTAGTGGGAGCGCAGCAAACTCGAGTGCATATGACTTTGGGTGAACGCTGCACGGGCCGAAGAAGCGAAAACAAAATGGCCGATTTAGAAAAGTGCCTTCCCGAGGTTCTGCGAGCTCGGAGACGGGATCGTCGGAACCGCGACGGCCGTATTAGTGGGAGCACAGCAAACTCGAGTGCATATGACTTTGGGTGAACGCTGCACGGGCCGAAGAAGCGAAAACAAAATGGCCGATTTAGAAAAGTGCCTTCCCGAGGTTCTGCGAGTTCGGAGACGGGATCGTCGGAACCGCGACGGCCGTATTAGCGGGAGCGCGGCAAACTTGAGTCCTACCGACTTTGGGTGACAGCTGCACGAGCCGAAGAAGTGAAAACAAAATGGCCGACTTGAAAAACTGCCTTGCCGAGTTCCAGCAAGCTCGGCGACGGGATCGACGGGATCGTCGGAACCGCGACGGCCGTATTAGTGGGAGCGCAGCAAACTCGAGTCCCTCCGACTTTGGGTGAACGCTGCACGGGCCGAAGAAGCGAAAACAAAATGGCCGATTTAGAAAAGTGCCTTCCCGAGGTCCCGCGAGCTCGGCGACGGGATCGTCGGAACCGCGACGGCTGTATTAGTGGGAGCGCAGCAAACTCGAGTGCTTCCGACTTTTCGTAAAAGCTGCACGAGCCGAAGTAGCGAAAACAAAATGGCCGATTTAGAAAAGTGCCTTCCCGAGGTCCCGCGAGCTCGAGGATGGGACCATCGGAACTGTTGGAAAGTGCCGTATTAGTCGGGTTGCAGCAAACTTTCAAGTCTCCACGAACTGATTCAGAGAAGTGCCTTCCCAAGGTCCTTCGTGCTCGGCGGTGCTACAGTTGGAACCGCTCTGCCGTTGTCCTTGGGTCGAAATGACCTTTGATTATCACCTATTCCCTGCCGTTGTCCTTGGGTCAAAATGACAATTGAGTATCACCATGTCCCTGCCGTTGTCCTCGGGTTGAAATGACCCTTGTGTATCATCAACACTCTGCCGTTGTCCTTGGGTCAAAACGACCCTTGTGTGTCACCAAGCCCCTGCCGTTGTCCTTAGGTTGAAATGACCTTTGTGTATCATCAACACGCTGCCGTTGTCCTTGGGTCAAAATGACCCTTGAGTATCACCATGTCCCTGCCGTTGTCCTCGGGTTGAAATGACCCTTGTGTATCATCAACACTCTGCCGTTGTCCTTGGGTCAAAATGACCCTTGAGTATCACGAAGCCCCTGCCGTTGTTCTTGGGTCAAAATGACCCTTGATTATCACCAAGCCCTTGCCGTCGACTAGATTTTCTAAAATAATTCATTTTTTTTAATTTTTCTATCAAGGTGACTCAGCACATCGGAACTACAAATTGTATGATATTTTAATGAATACCTGAAGCTTTCATCACTAGACTGCTTGTAAGCTGCACTTACTCATTTTTATGCGCTTAAACGACGTTTCAGACTGAACCGAGTTGAAAACTGGATTTTCCCAAAGACTTCATTTTTTTTTTAGATATTCCATCAAGAAAGTGTCTCATAATATCGGGATTACAAATTGTATGATATTTTCATGAAAAACTCAAGCTTTCGAAACTATACTATCCGTAAGATGCATTTACTCAATTTTATGCTCTTAAACTATGTTTCAGACTGAACAGAGTTGAAAACTAGATTTTTCTAAAATAATTCATTTTTTTTAAATTTTCTATCAAGAAATTGACTCAGAACATCGGAACTGCAAATTGTATGATCTTTTAATGAATACTTAAGCGTATATTACTATAATGCCAGAAAGCTGCATTTATGCATTTTTATGCTCTTAAACGACGTTTCAGACTGAACCGAGTTGAAAACTGGATTTTCCCAAAGACTTCGTTTTTTAAAATGTTCCATCAAGAAAGTTTCTCAGAACATTGAAAATACAAGTTGTATGATATTTTAATGAATACCTGAAGCTTTCATCACGATACTGCTTGTAAGCTGCACTTACTCATTTTTATGCTCTTAAACGACGTTTCAGACTGAACCGAGTTGAAAACTGGATTTTCCCAAAGACTTCGTTTTTTAAAATGTTCCAAGAAAGTTTCTCAGAACATTGAAAATACAAGTTGTAGGATATTTTCATGAAAAACTCAAGCTTTCATCACTATACTACCCGTAAGATGCATTTACTCATTTTTATGCTCTTAAACGACGTTTCAGACTGAACAGAGTTTAAAACTGGATTTTCCAAAATACTTCATTTTTTTAAATGTTCCATCAAGAAAGTGTTTCAGAACATCGAAACTAGAAATTGTATGATCTTTTAATGAATATTGAAGCTTATATTACTATAATGCCAGAAAGCTGCATTTATTCATTTTTATGCTCTTAAACGACGTTTCAGACTGAACCGAGTTGAAAACTGGATTTTCCCAAAGACTTCGTTTTTTTAAATGTTCCATCAAGAAAGTGTCTCATAACATTGAAAATACAAGTTGTATGATATTTTAATGAAAACCTGAAGCTTTCATCACTAGACTGCTTGTAAGCTGCACTTACTCAGTTTTATGCGCTTAAACGACGTTTCAGACTGAACCGAGTTGAAAACTGGATTTTCCCAAAGACTTCATTTTTTTTAGATATTCCATCAAGAAAGTGTCTCATAATATCGGGAATACAAATTGTATGATATTTTCATGAAAAACTCAAGCTTTCATCACTATACTACCCGTAAGCTGCATTTACTCATTTTTATGCTCTTAAACAACGTTTCTTACTGAACAGAGATGAAAACTACATTTTCTAAAATAATTCATTTTTTAAAAATGTTCTTATCAAAAAAAGTGACTCAGAACATCGGAACTACAAATTGTATGATCTTTTAATGAATACTTAAGCTTATATTACTATAATGTCAGAAAGCTGCATTTATTCATTTTTATGCTCTTAAACGACGTTTCAGACTGAACCGAGTTGAAAACTGGATTTTTCGAAAATAATTCATTTTTTTAAATTTTCTATCAAGAAAGTGACTCTGAACATTGGAACTTCAAATTGTATGATGATTTTCATGAATACCTGAAGCTTTCATCACTATACTGGCCGAAAGCTGCATTTACTCATGTTCATTCTCTTAAACGATGTTTCAGACTGAACAGAGTTGAAAACTAGATTTTTCTGAAATAATTCATTTTTTTAAATTTTCTATCAAGAAAGTGACTCTGAACATAGGAACTTCAAATTGTATGATGATTTTCATGAAAAACTCAAGCTTTCATCACTATACTACCCGTAAGCTGCATTTACTCATTTTTATGCTCTTAAACGACGTTTCTTACTGAACAGAGTTGAAAACTACATTTTCTAAAATATTTTTTTTTTTTTTTTTTAAATGTTCTATCAAGAAAGTGACTCAGAACATCGGAACTACAAATTGTATGATCTTTTAATGAATACTTAAGCTTATATTACTATAATGCCAGAAAGCTGAATTTATTCATTTTTATGCTCTTAACCCTCCTGTTGGCTTCTGGGTCAAAAAGACCCACGTTCGAGTGTTTTTGTATTTGTGTGTATCGCGGTATCAGGGTCACAAAATGATCCACTACCAGTGTATACGTATGCATGCATCCATGCATGCAAGTACGTATGAATCCCTAAAGCCCGTCGTCCTCAGGTCAAAACGACCCGCGTCTTTCCACCGAGCCCTCGCCGTCGCTTTGGGGTCTGTTCGACCCTCGAGTTTGAGCGAGCCCTCGGCCTCGTCCCTCGGGTCAAAATGACTCGCGTTCATCGCCGAGCCCTCCCCTCGCCGTCGTCCCCCGGGTCAGACTGACCCGTGTTTATCGCCGAGCTCCCGGCACCCGTTCCCGGGGTCAGAATGACCCGCGTATATTGCCTAGCTCCTGGCCCTCGTCCCCGGGGTCAGAATGACCCGCGTTTATCGCCGAACTCCTGGCCCCGTCCCTGGGGTCTAAATGACCCGCGAGCCCTCGGTCTCGTCCTCGGGTCGAAACACCCGAGTTTTTCGTTGTATTACAAGTCATCCCGTATGCTAAATGTAAAAAATAAATAAATGATACAAATAAAGACATGACAAGACAGTTGCATTGTATTGTTTTTTCTTACATTTATTTAGTCATCACCAGTGTTACAAGCAACGACACAGAACACACACACACACACACACACACACACACACACACACACACACACACACAAACACACACAAACACACACGACGTTCGGATTCGGTCGCGGCGGCGGCGGCCCGCCCCTCGGGCAAACGCGGAATCGTTAAAGGCCCGCTCCCGGTCCCGGTCGCGGTCCCTCTCTCGATCGACGCTGTCGGACGCGACTCTCCACGCACTCAGCAGCGGCGGCGGCGGCGCTTGGTCCGCCCTCTGCGGAAACATCACCCGTCGCCTGGCTTCTCGAGCGGGAGCGGAATCGTCCCATGCCGGCACGGTCACGGCCAGAGCCCATTCGATCGGCCTGGACGGGATCGCGTTCCAGCCGTTCGACCCGCCCCGCGCTTCTCGTTCTATGAAAGGGGTGTACTTATACGCTGTATTTATACACACTTTATTCACATCTGCGTAATCCCGCGGTCGGCTTCGTTGGTGCGCTCGCGCTGATCGAAGGCTCTTTAGCCAAGACGCGTGACGTCATTTCGTACGTGTCCAGATTGTAAAGCCCTCTGAGGCGTTTACAAAAAAAAAAGAAAATAATAATAATAATGTGTATTTGTTATTCTAAGCTATTCAAAATAAACTGAATTGATTCAAATTGAAATGAGGTGTCACAAGTTGTTATGTGCGAATAAGGACACTATGAAAGGGGTGTAATTATACGCTGTATTTATACACAATTTATTCAAATATGCGTAATCCCGCGGTCGGCCTCGTTGGTGTGCTCGCGCTGATCGAAGGCTCTTTAACAAAGACAGATTGACCCCGCAGGACACGGGGTGTGCGAGGAATGAGTGAGGAACACACGAGGGTTAAACGATGTTTCAGACTGAACAGAGTTGAAAACTAGATTTTTCTAAATTAATTCAATTTTTTCAATTTTCTATCAAGAAAGTGACTCGGAACATCGGAACTTCAAATTGTATGATGATTTTCATGAATACCTGAAGCTTCTATCAAGAAAGTGACTCTGAACATAGGAACTTCAAATTGTATGATAATTTTCATGAATACTTGAAGCTTTCATCACTATACTGGCCGAAAGCTGCATTTACTCATGTTCATGCTCTTAAACGATGTTTCAGACTGAACAGAGTTGAAAACTAGATTTTTCTAAAATAATTCAATTTTTTTAATTTTCTATCAAGAAAGTCACTCGGAACATCGGAACTTCAAATTGTATGATGATTTTCATGAATACCTGAAGCTTTCATCCCTATTCTGCCCGTGAGTTGTGTTTACTCATTTCCATGCTCTTCAACGATGTTTCAGACTGAACAGAGTTGAAAACTAGATTTTCTAAAATAATTCATTTTTTTAAAATTTTCGATCAAGAAAGTGACTCAGAACATGGGAACTACAAATTGTATGATCTTTTAATGAATACTGAAGCTTCAGTTACTATAATGCCCGAAAGCTGCATTTATTCATTTTTATGCTCTTAAACGACGTTTTTGGCTAAACAGAGTTGAAAACAACATTTTCTCAAAGAATTCTTTTTTTTTAAATTTGCCATCAAGAAAGTGTCTCAGAACATCGGAACTAAATTTTTTTTGACATTTTCATAAATACCTGAAGGTTTCAACTCGAGACGGGATCGTAGGAACCGAGACGGCCGTATTAGTGGGAGCACAGCAAACTCGAGTGCATATGACTTTGGGTGAACGCTGCACGGGCCGAAGAAGCGAAAACAAAATGGCCGATTTAGAAAAGTGCCTTCCCGAGGTTCTGCGAGCTCGGAGACGGGATCGTCGGAATCGCGACGGACGTATTAATGGGAGCGCAAGAAACTCAAGTGCTTCCGACTTTCGATGAAAGCTGCACGAGCCGAAGAAGCGGAAACAAAATGGCCGATTTAGAAAAGTGCCTTCCTGAGGTCCCGTTAGCTCGGCGCCGGGATCGTCTGAACCGCGACGGCCGTATTAGCGGGACCGCAAGAAACTCAAGTGCTTACGACTTTCCATGAAAGCTGCACGAGCCGAAGAAGCGAAACAAAATGGCCGATTTCGAAAAGTGCCTTTCCGAGGTCCTGCGAGCTCGGCGACGGGATCGTCGGAACCGCGACGGCCGTATTAGTGGGAGCGCATCAAGCTCGAGTCCTTCTGACTTTGGGTTACATCTGCAAGAGCCGAAGAAGCGAAAACAAAATGGCCGACTTGAAAAACTGCCTTCCCGAGTTCCAGCAAGCTCGGCGACGGGATCGTCGGAACCGCGACGGCCGTATTAGTGGGAGCGCATCAAGCTCGAGTCCTTCTGACTTTGAGTGACAGCTGCAAGAGCCGAAGAAGCGAAAACAAAATGGCCGACTTGAAAAACTGCCTTCCCGAGTTCCAGCAATCTCGGCAACGGGATCGTCGGAACCGCGACGGCCATATTAGCGGGAGCGTGGCAAACTCGAGTCCTTCCGACTTTGGGTGACAGCTGCACGAGCCGAAGAAGCGAAAACAAAATGGCCGCTTTAGAAAAGTGCCTTCCCGAGGTTCCGCGAGCTCGGCGACGGGATCGTCGGAACCGCGACGACCGTATTAGTGGGAGCGCAGCAAACTCGAGTGCATATGACTTTGGGTGAACGCTGCACGGGCCGAAGAAGCGAAAACAAAATGGCCGATTTAGAAAAGTGCCTTCCCGAGGTCATGCGAGCTCGGCGACGGGATCGTCGGAACCGCGACGACCGTATTAGTGGGAGCGCAGCAAACTCGAGTGCATATGACTTTGGGTGAACGCTGCACGGGCCGAAGAAGCGAAAACAAAATGGCCGATTTAGAAAAGTGCCTTCCCGAGGTTCTGCGAGCTCGGAGACGGGATCGTCGGAACCGCGACGGCCGTATTAGTGGGAGCACAGCAAACTCGAGTGCATATGACTTTGGGTGAACGCTGCACGGGCCGAAGAAGCGAAAACAAAATGGCCGATTTAGAAAAGTGCCTTCCCGAGGTTCTGCGAGTTCGGAGACGGGATCGTCGGAACCGCGACGGCCGTATTAGCGGGAGCGCGGCAAACTTGAGTCCTACCGACTTTGGGTGACAGCTGCACGAGCCGAAGAAGTGAAAACAAAATGGCCGACTTGAAAAACTGCCTTGCCGAGTTCCAGCAAGCTCGGCGACGGGATCGACGGGATCGTCGGAACCGCGACGGCCGTATTAGTGGGAGCGCAGCAAACTCGAGTCCTTCCGACTTTGGGTGAACGCAGCACGAGCCTAAGAAGCGAAAACAAAATGGCCGATTTAGAAAAGTGCCTTCCCGAGGGTCTGCGAGCTAGGAGACGGGATCGTCGGAACCGCGACGGCCGTATTAGTGGGAGCACAGCAAACTCGAGTGCATATGACTTTGGGTGAACGCTGCACGGGCCGAAGAAGCGAAAACAAAATGGCCGATTTAGAAAAGTGCCTTCCCGAGGTTCTGCGAGCTCGGAGACGGGATCGTCGGAATCGCGACGGACGTATTAATGGGAGCGCAAGAAACTCAAGTGCTTCCGAATTTCCATGAAAGCTGCACGAGCCGAAGAAGCGGAAACAAAATGGCCGATTTAGAAAAGTGCCTTCCTGAGGTCCCGTTAGCTCGGCGCCGGGATCGTCTGAACCGCGACGGCCGTATTAGCGGGAGCGCAAGAAACTCAAGTGCTTACGACTTTCCATGAAAGCTGCACGAGCCAAAGAAGCGGAAACAAAATGGCCGATTTAGAAAAGTGCCTTTCCGAGGTCCTGCGAGCTCCGCGACGGGATCGTCGGAACCGCGACGGCCGTATTATTGGGAGCGCATCAAGCTCAAGTCCTTCTGACTTTGGGTTACATCTGCAAGAGCCGAAGAAGCGAAAACAAAATGGCCGACTTGAAAAACTGCCTTCCCGAGTTCCAGCAAGCTCGGCGACGGGATCGACGGGGTCGTCGGAACCGCGACGGCCGTATTAGTGGGAGCGCAGCAAACTCGAGTCTTTCCGACTTTGGGTGAACGCAGCACGAGCCTAAGAAGCGAAAACAAAATGGCCGATTTAGAAAAGTGCCTTCCCGAGGTCCCGCTAGCTCGGCGCCGGGATCGTCGGAACCGCGACGGCCGTATTAGCGGGAGCGCGGCAAACTTGAGTCCTACCGACTTTGGGTGACAGCTGCACGAGCCGAAGAAGTGAAAACAAAATGGCCGACTTGAAAAACTGCCTTGCTGAGTTCCAGCAAGCTCGGCGACAGGATCGACGGGGTCGTCGGAACCGCGACGGCCGTATTAGTGGGAGCGCAGCAAACTCGAGTCCTTCCGACTTTGGGTGAACGCAGCACGAGCCTAAGAAGCGAAAACAAAATGGCCGATTTAGAAAAGTGCCTTCCCGAGGTCCCGCGAGCTCGGCGACGGGATCGTCGGAACCGCGACGGCTGTATTAGTGGGAGCGCAGCAAACTCGAGTGCTTCCGACTTTTCGTAAAAGCTGCACGAGCCGAAGTAGCGAAAACAAAATGGCCGATTTAGAAAAGTGCCTTCCCGAGGTCCCGCGAGCTCGAGGATGGGACCATCGGAACTGTTGGAAAGTGCCGTATTAGTCGGGTTGCAGCAAACTTTCAAGTCTCCACGAACTGATTCAGAGAAGTGCCTTCCCAAGGTCCTTCGTGCTCGGGGGTGCTACAGTTGGAACCGCTCTGCCGTTGTCTTTGGGTCGAAATGACCTTTGATTATCACCTATTCCCTGCCGTTGTCCTCGGGTTGAAATGACCCTTGTGTATCATCAACACTCTGCCGTTGTCCTTGGGTCAAAACGACCCTTGTGTGTCACCAAGCCCCTGCCGTTGTCCTTAGGTTGAAATGACCTTTGTGTATCATCAACACGCTGCCGTTGTCCTCGGGTTGAAATGACCCTTGTGTATCATCAACACTCTGCCGTTGTCCTTGGGTCAAAATGACCCTTGAGTATCACCAAGCCCCTGCCGTTGTTCTTGGGTCAAAATGACCCTTGATTATCACCAAGCCCTTGCCGTCGACTAGATTTTCTAAAATAATTCATTTTTTAAATTTTTCTATCAAGGTGACTCAGCACATCGGAACTACAAATTGTATGATATTTTAATGAATACCTGAAGCTTTCATCACTAGACTGCTTGTAAGCTGCACTTACTCATTTTTATGCGCTTAAACGACGTTTCAGACTGAACAGAGTTGAAAACTGGATTTTCCCAAAGACTTCATTTTTTTTTAGATATTCCATCAAGAAAGTGTCTCATAATATCGGGATTACAAATTGTATGATATTTTCATGAAAAACTCAAGCTTTCGAAACTATACTACCCGTAAGATGCATTTACTCAATTTTATGCTCTTAAACTATGTTTCAGACTGAACAGAGTTGAAAACTAGATTTTTCTAAAATAATTCATTTTTTAAAAATTTTCTATCAAGAAAGTGACTCAGAACATCGGAACTGCAAATTGTATGATCTTTTAATGAATACTTAAGCGTATATTACTATAATGCCAGAAAGCTGCATTTATGCATTTTTATGCTCTTAAACGACGTTTCAGACTGAACCGAGTTGAAAACTGGATTTTCCCAAAGACTTCGTTTTTTAAAATGTTCCATCAAGAAAGTTTCTCAGAACATTGAAAATACAAGTTGTATGATATTTTAATGAATACCTGAAGCTTTCATCACGATACTGCTTGTAAGCTGCACTTACTCATTTTTATGCTCTTAAACGACGTTTCAGACTGAACCGAGTTGAAAACTGGATTTTCCCAAAGACTTCGTTTTTTAAAATGTTCCATCAAGAAAGTTTCTCAGAACATTGAAAATACAAGTTGTAGGATATTTTCATGAAAAACTCAAGCTTTCATCACTATACTACCCGTAAGATGCATTTACTCATTTTTATGCTCTTAAACGACGTTTCAGACTGAACAGAGTTTAAAACTGGATTTTCCAAAATACTTCATTTTTTTAAATGTTCCATCAAGAAAGTGTTTCAGAACATCGAAACTAGAAATTGTATGATCTTTTAATGAATATTGAAGCTTATATTACTATAATGCCAGAAAGCTGCATTTATTCATTTTTATGCTCTTAAACGACGTTTCAGACTGAACCGAGTTGAAAACTGGATTTTCCCAAAGACTTCGTTTTTTTAAATGTTCCATCAAGAAAGTGTCTCATAACATTGAAAATACAAGTTGTATGATATTTTAATGAAAACCTGAAGCTTTCATCACTAGACTGCTTGTAAGCTGCACTTACTCAGTTTTATGCGCTTAAACGACGTTTCAGACTGAACCGAGTTGAAAACTGGATTTTCCCAAAGACTTCATTTTTTTTAGATATTCCATCAAGAAAGTGTCTCATAATATCGGGAATACAAATTGTATGATATTTTCATGAAAAACTCAAGCTTTCATCACTATACTACCCGTAAGCTGCATTTACTCATTTTTATGCTCTTAAACAACGTTTCTTACTGAACAGAGATGAAAACTACATTTTCTAAAATAATTCATTTTTTAAAAATGTTCTTATCAAAAAAAGTGACTCAGAACATCGGAACTACAAATTGTATGATCTTTTAATGAATACTTAAGCTTATATTACTATAATGTCAGAAAGCTGCATTTATTCATTTTTATGCTCTTAAACGACGTTTCAGACTGAACCGAGTTGAAAACTGGATTTTTCGAAAATAATTCATTTTTTTAAATTTTCTATCTAGAAAGTGACTCTGAACATTGGAACTTCAAATTGTATGATGATTTTCATGAATACCTGAAGCTTTCATCACTATACTGGCCGAAAGCTGCATTTACTCATGTTCATTCTCTTAAACGATGTTTCAGACTGAACAGAGTTGAAAACTAGATTTTTCTGAAATAATTCATTTTTTTAAATTTTCTATCAAGAAAGTGACTCTGAACATAGGAACTTCAAATTGTATGATGATTTTCATGAAAAACTCAAGCTTTCATCACTATACTACCCGTAAGCTGCATTTACTCATTTTTATGCTCTTAAACGACGTTTCTTACTGAACAGAGTTGAAAACTACATTTTCTAAAATATTTTTTTTTTTTTTTTTAAATGTTCTATCAAGAAAGTGACTCAGAACATCGGAACTACAAATTGTATGATCTTTTAATGAATACTTAAGCTTATATTACTATAATGCCAGAAAGCTGAATTTATTCATTTTTATGCTCTTAACCCTCCTGTTGGCTTCTGGGTCAAAAAGACCCACGTTCGAGTGTTTTTGTATTTGTGTGTATCGCGGTATCAGGGTCACAAAATGATCCACTACCAGTGTATACGTATGCATGCATCCATGCATGCAAGTACGTATGAATCCCTAAAGCCCGTCGTCCTCAGGTCAAAACGACCCGCGTCTTTCCACCGAGCCCTCGCCGTCGCTTTGGGGTCTGTTCGACCCTCGAGTTTGAGCGAGCCCTCGGCCTCGTCCCTCGGGTCAAAATGACTCGCGTTCATCGCCGAGCCCTCCCCTCGCCGTCGTCCCCCGGGTCAGACTGACCCGTGTTTATCGCCGAGCTCCCGGCACCCGTTCCCGGGGTCAGAATGACCCGCGTATATTGCCTAGCTCCTGGCCCTCGTCCCCGGGGTCAGAATGACCCGCGTTTATCGCCGAACTCCTGGCCCCGTCCCTGGGGTCTAAATGACCCGCGAGCCCTCGGTCTCGTCCTCGGGTCGAAACGACCCGAGTTTTTCGTTGTATTACAAGTCATCCCGTATGCTAAATGTAAAAAATAAATAAATGATACAAATAAAGACATGACAAGACAGTTGCATTGTATTGTTTTTTCTTACATTTATTTAGTCATCACCAGTGTTACAAGCAACGACACAGAACACACACACACACACACACACACACACACACACACACACACACACACACACACACAAACACACACAAACACACACGACGTTCGGATTCGGTCGCGGCGGCGGCGGCCCGCCCCTCGGGCAAACGCGGAATCGTTAAAGGCCCGCTCCCGGTCCCGGTCGCGGTCCCTCTCTCGATCGACGCTGTCGGACGCGACTCTCCACGCACTCAGCAGCGGCGGCGGCGGCGCTTGGTCCGCCCTCTGCGGAAACATCACCCGTCGCCTGGCTTCTCGAGCGGGAGCGGAATCGTCCCATGCCGGCACGGTCACGGCCAGAGCCCATTCGATCGGCCTGGACGGGATCGCGTTCCAGCCGTTCGACCCGCCCCGCGCTTCTCGTTCTATGAAAGGGGTGTACTTATACGCTGTATTTATACACACTTTATTCACATCTGCGTAATCCCGCGGTCGGCTTCGTTGGTGCGCTCGCGCTGATCGAAGGCTCTTTAGCCAAGACGCGTGACGTCATTTCGTACGTGTCCAGATTGTAAAGCCCTCTGAGGCGTTTACAAAAAAAAAAGAAAATAATAATAATAATGTGTATTTGTTATTCTAAGCTATTCAAAATAAACTGAATTGATTCAAATTGAAATGAGGTGTCACAAGTTGTTATGTGCGAATAAGGACACTATGAAAGGGGTGTAATTATACGCTGTATTTATACACAATTTATTCAAATATGCGTAATCCCGCGGTCGGCCTCGTTGGTGTGCTCGCGCTGATCGAAGGCTCTTTAACAAAGACAGATTGACCCCGCAGGACACGGGGTGTGCGAGGAATGAGTGAGGAACACACGAGGGTTAAACGATGTTTCAGACTGAACAGAGTTGAAAACTAGATTTTTCTAAATTAATTCAATTTTTTCAATTTTCTATCAAGAAAGTGACTCGGAACATCGGAACTTCAAATTGTATGATGATTTTCTTGAATACCTGAAGCTTCTATCAAGAAAGTGACTCTGAACATAGGAACTTCAAATTGTATGATAATTTTCATGAATACTTGAAGCTTTCATCACTATACTGGCCGAAAGCTGCATTTACTCATGTTCATGCTCTTAAACGATGTTTCAGACTGAACAGAGTTGAAAACTAGATTTTTCTAAAATAATTCAATTTTTTTAATTTTCTATCAAGAAAGTCACTCGGAACATCGGAACTTCAAATTGTATGATGATTTTCATGAATACCTGAAGCTTTCATCCCTATTCTGCCCGTGAGTTGTGTTTACTCATTTCCATGCTCTTCAACGATGTTTCAGACTGAACAGAGTTGAAAACTAGATTTTCTAAAATAATTCATTTTTTTTAAATTTTCGATCAAGAAAGTGACTCAGAACATGGGAACTACAAATTGTATGATCTTTTAATGAATACTGAAGCTTCAGTTACTATAATGCCCGAAAGCTGCATTTATTCATTTTTATGCTCTTAAACGACGTTTTTGGCTAAACAGAGTTGAAAACAACATTTTCTCAAAGAATTCTTTTTTTTTAAATTTGCCATCAAGAAAGTGTCTCAGAACATCGGAACTAAATTTTTTTTGACATTTTCATAAATACCTGAAGGTTTCAACTCGAGCTCGGCGACGGGATAGTCGGAACTGCGACAGCCGTATTATTGGGAGCGCAGCAAACTCGAGTGCTTCCGACTTTGGGTGAATGCTGCATGAGCCGAAGAAGCGAAAACAAAATGGCCCATTTAGAAAATGGCCCATTTAGAAAAGTGCCTTCCTGAGGTTCTGCGAGCTTGGGGAAAGGACCGTTGGAACTGCGACGGACGTATTACTAAGAGTGCAGCCGAATCGAGTCCTTCTGACTTTGGGTGACATCTGCACGAGCCGAAGAAGCGAAAACAAAATGGCCGATTTAGAAAAGTGCCTTTCCGAGGTCCTGCGAGCTCGGCGACGGGATCGTCGGAACCGCGACGGCTGTATTAGTGAGAGCGCATCAAGCTCGAGTCCTTCTGACTTTGGGTGAACGCTGCAAGAGCCGAAGAATCGAAAACAAAATGGCCGACTTGAAAAACTGCCTTCCCGAGTTCCAGCAAGCTCGGCAACAGGATCGTCGGAACCGCGACGGCCATATTAGCGGGAGCGCGGCAAACTCGAGTCCTTCCGACTTTGGGTGACAGCTGCAAGAGCCGAAGAAGTGAAAACAAAATGGCCGATTTAGAAACGTGCCTTCCCGAGGTCCTGCGAGCTCGGCGACGGGATCGTCGGAACCGCGACGACCGTATTAGTGGGAGCGCGGCAAACTCGAGTGCATATGACTTTGGGTGAACGCTGCACGGGCCGAAGAAGCGAAAACAAAATGGCCGATTTAGAAAAGTGCCTTCCCGAGGGTCTGCGAGCTCGGAGACGGGATCGTCGGAACCGCGACGGCCGTATTAGTGGGAGCACAGCAAACTCGAGTGCATATGACTTTGGGTGAACGATGCACGGGCCGAAGAAGCGAAAACAAAATGGCCGATTTAGAAAAGTGCCTTCCCGAGGTTCTGCGAGCTCGGAGACGGGATCGTCGGAACCGCGACGGACATATTAATGGGAGCGCAAGAAACTCAAGTGCTTCCGACTTTCCATGAAAGCTGCACGAGCCGAAGAAGCGGAAACAAAATGGCCGATTTAGAAAAGTGCCTTCCTGAGGTCCCGTTAGCTCGGCGCCGGGATCGTCTGAACCGCGACGGCCGTATTAGCGGGAGCGCAAGAAACTCAAGTGCTTCCGACTTTCCATGAAAGCTGCACGAGCCGAAGAAGCGGAAACAAAATGGCCGATTTAGAAAAGTGCCTTCCTGAGGTCCCGTTAGCTCGGCGCCGGGATCGTCTGAACCGCGACGGCCGTATTAGCGGGAGCGCAAGAAACTCAAGTGCTTCCGACTTTCCATGAAAGCTGCACGAGCCGAAGAAGCGGAAACAAAATGGCCGATTTAGAAAAGTGCCTTTCCGAGGTCCTGCGAGCTCGGCGACGGGATCGTCGGAACCGCAACGGCCGTATTAGTGAGAGCTCATCAAGCTCGAGTCCTTCTGACTTTGGGTGACAGCTGCAAGAGCCGAAGAAGCGAAAACAAAATGGCCGACTTGATAAACTGCCTTCCCGAGTTCCAGCAAGCTCGGCAAGGGGATCGTCGGAACCGCGACGGCCATATTAGCGGAGCGCGGCAAACTCGAGTCCTTCCGACTTTGGGTGACAGCTGCAAGAGCCGAAGAAGCGAAAACAAAATGGCCGATTTAGAAAAGTGCCTTTCCGAGGTCCTGCGAGCTCGGCGACGGGATCGTCGGAACCGCAACGGCCGTATTAGTGAGAGCTCATCAAGCTCGAGTCCTTCTGACTTTGGGTGACAGCTGCAAGAGCCGAAGAAGCGAAAACAAAATGGCCGACTTGATAAACTGCCTTCCCGAGTTCCAGCAAGCTCGGCAAGGGGATCGTCGGAACCGCGACGGCCATATTAGCGGAGCGCGGCAAACTCGAGTCCTTCCGACTTTGGGTGACAGCTGCAAGAGCCGAAGAAGCGAAAACAAAATGGCCGATTTAGAAAAGTGCCTTCCCGAGGTCCTGCGAGCTCGGCAACGGGATCGTCGGAACTGCGACGACCGTATTAGTGGGAGCGCAGCAAACTCGAGTGCATATGACTTTGGGTGAACGCTGCACGGGCCGAAGAAGCGAAAACAAAATGGCCGATTTAGAAAAGTGCCTTCCCGAGGGTCTGCGAGCTCGGAGACGGGATCGTCGGAACCGCGACGGCCGTATTAGTGGGAGCACAGCAAACTCGAGTGCATATGACTTTGGGTGAACGCTGCACGGGCCGAAGAAGCGAAAACAAAATGGCCGATTTAGAAAAGTGCCTTCCCGAGGTTCTGCGAGCTCGGAGACGGGATCGTCGGAATCGCGACGGACGTATTAATGGGAGCGCAAGAAACTCAAGTGCTTCCGACTTTCGATGAAAGCTGCACGAGCCGAAGAAGCGGAAACAAAATGGCCGATTTAGAAAAGTGCCTTCCTGAGGTCCCGTTAGCTCGGCGCCGGGATCGTCTGAACCGCGACGGCCGTATTAGCGGGACCGCAAGAAACTCAAGTGCTTACGACTTTCCATGAAAGCTGCACGAGCCGAAGAAGCGAAACAAAATGGCCGATTTCGAAAAGTGCCTTTCCGAGGTCCTGCGAGCTCGGCGACGGGATCGTCGGAACCGCGACGGCCGTATTAGTGGGAGCGCATCAAGCTCGAGTCCTTCTGACTTTGGGTTACATCTGCAAGAGCCGAAGAAGCGAAAACAAAATGGCCGACTTGAAAAACTGCCTTCCCGAGTTCCAGCAAGCTCGGCGACGGGATCGTCGGAACCGCGACGGCCGTATTAGTGGGAGCGCATCAAGCTCGAGTCCTTCTGACTTTGAGTGACAGCTGCAAGAGCCGAAGAAGCGAAAACAAAATGGCCGACTTGAAAAACTGCCTTCCCGAGTTCCAGCAATCTCGGCAACGGGATCGTCGGAACCGCGACGGCCATATTAGCGGGAGCGTGGCAAACTCGAGTCCTTCCGACTTTGGGTGACAGCTGCACGAGCCGAAGAAGCGAAAACAAAATGGCCGCTTTAGAAAAGTGCCTTCCCGAGGTTCCGCGAGCTCGGCGACGGGATCGTCGGAACCGCGACGACCGTATTAGTGGGAGCGCAGCAAACTCGAGTGCATATGACTTTGGGTGAACGCTGCACGGGCCGAAGAAGCGAAAACAAAATGGCCGATTTAGAAAAGTGCCTTCCCGAGGTCATGCGAGCTCGGCGACGGGATCGTCGGAACCGCGACGACCGTATTAGTGGGAGCGCAGCAAACTCGAGTGCATATGACTTTGGGTGAACGCTGCACGGGCCGAAGAAGCGAAAACAAAATGGCCGATTTAGAAAAGTGCCTTCCCGAGGTTCTGCGAGCTCGGAGACGGGATCGTCGGAACCGCGACGGCCGTATTAGTGGGAGCACAGCAAACTCGAGTGCATATGACTTTGGGTGAACGCTGCACGGGCCGAAGAAGCGAAAACAAAATGGCCGATTTAGAAAAGTGCCTTCCCGAGGTTCTGCGAGTTCGGAGACGGGATCGTCGGAACCGCGACGGCCGTATTAGCGGGAGCGCGGCAAACTTGAGTCCTACCGACTTTGGGTGACAGCTGCACGAGCCGAAGAAGTGAAAACAAAATGGCCGACTTGAAAAACTGCCTTGCCGAGTTCCAGCAAGCTCGGCGACGGGATCGACGGGATCGTCGGAACCGCGACGGCCGTATTAGTGGGAGCGCAGCAAACTCGAGTCCTTCCGACTTTGGGTGAACGCAGCACGAGCCTAAGAAGCGAAAACAAAATGGCCGATTTAGAAAAGTGCCTTCCCGAGGGTCTGCGAGCTAGGAGACGGGATCGTCGGAACCGCGACGGCCGTATTAGTGGGAGCACAGCAAACTCGAGTGCATATGACTTTGGGTGAACGCTGCACGGGCCGAAGAAGCGAAAACAAAATGGCCGATTTAGAAAAGTGCCTTCCCGAGGTTCTGCGAGCTCGGAGACGGGATCGTCGGAATCGCGACGGACGTATTAATGGGAGCGCAAGAAACTCAAGTGCTTCCGAATTTCCATGAAAGCTGCACGAGCCGAAGAAGCGGAAACAAAATGGCCGATTTAGAAAAGTGCCTTCCTGAGGTCCCGTTAGCTCGGCGCCGGGATCGTCTGAACCGCGACGGCCGTATTAGCGGGAGCGCAAGAAACTCAAGTGCTTACGACTTTCCATGAAAGCTGCACGAGCCAAAGAAGCGGAAACAAAATGGCCGATTTAGAAAAGTGCCTTTCCGAGGTCCTGCGAGCTCCGCGACGGGATCGTCGGAACCGCGACGGCCGTATTATTGGGAGCGCATCAAGCTCAAGTCCTTCTGACTTTGGGTTACATCTGCAAGAGCCGAAGAAGCGAAAACAAAATGGCCGACTTGAAAAACTGCCTTCCCGAGTTCCAGCAAGCTCGGCGACGGGATCGACGGGGTCGTCGGAACCGCGACGACCGTATTAGTGGGAGCGCAGCAAACTCGAGTCTTTCCGACTTTGGGTGAACGCAGCACGAGCCTAAGAAGCGAAAACAAAATGGCCGATTTAGAAAAGTGCCTTCCCGAGGTCCCGCTAGCTCGGCGCCGGGATCGTCGGAACCGCGACGGCCGTATTAGCGGGAGCGCGGCAAACTTGAGTCCTACCGACTTTGGGTGACAGCTGCACGAGCCGAAGAAGTGAAAACAAAATGGCCGACTTGAAAAACTGCCTTGCCGGGTTCCAGCAAGCTCGGCGACAGGATCGACGGGGTCGTCGGAACCGCGACGGCCGTATTAGTGGGAGCGCAGCAAACTCGAGTCCTTCCGACTTTGGGTGAACGCAGCACGAGCCTAATAAGCGAAAACAAAATGGCCGATTTAGAAAAGTGCCTTCCCGAGGTCCCGCGAGCTCGGCGACGGGATCGTCGGAACCGCGACGGCTGTATTAGTGGGAGCGCAGCAAACTCGAGTGCTTCCGACTTTTCGTAAAAGCTGCACGAGCCGAAGTAGCGAAAACAAAATGGCCGATTTAGAAAAGTGCCTTCCCGAGGTCCCGCGAGCTCGAGGATGGGACCATCGGAACTGTTGGAAAGTGCCGTATTAGTCGGGTTGCAGCAAACTTTCAAGTCTCCACGAACTGATTCAGAGAAGTGCCTTCCCAAGGTCCTTCGTGCTCGGGGGTGCTACAGTTGGAACCGCTCTGCCGTTGTCTTTGGGTCGAAATGACCTTTGATTATCACCTATTCCCTGCCGTTGTCCTCGGGTTGAAATGACCCTTGTGTATCATCAACACTCTGCCGTTGTCCTTGGGTCAAAACGACCCTTGTGTGTCACCAAGCCCCTGCCGTTGTCCTTAGGTTGAAATGACCTTTGTGTATCATCAACACGCTGCCGTTGTCCTCGGGTTGAAATGACCCTTGTGTATCATCAACACTCTGCCGTTGTCCTTGGGTCAAAATGACCCTTGAGTATCACCAAGCCCCTGCCGTTGTTCTTGGGTCAAAATGACCCTTGATTATCACCAAGCCCTTGCCGTCGACTAGATTTTCTAAAATAATTCATTTTTTAAATTTTTCTATCAAGGTGACTCAGCACATCGGAACTACAAATTGTATGATATTTTAATGAATACCTGAAGCTTTCATCACTAGACTGCTTGTAAGCTGCACTTACTCATTTTTATGCGCTTAAACGACGTTTCAGACTGAACAGAGTTGAAAACTGGATTTTCCCAAAGACTTCATTTTTTTTTAGATATTCCATCAAGAAAGTGTCTCATAATATCGGGATTACAAATTGTATGATATTTTCATGAAAAACTCAAGCTTTCGAAACTATACTACCCGTAAGATGCATTTACTCAATTTTATGCTCTTAAACTATGTTTCAGACTGAACAGAGTTGAAAACTAGATTTTTCTAAAATAATTCATTTTTTTTAAATTTTCTATCAAGAAAGTGACTCAGAACATCGGAACTGCAAATTGTATGATCTTTTAATGAATACTTAAGCGTATATTACTATAATGCCAGAAAGCTGCATTTATGCATTTTTATGCTCTTAAACGACGTTTCAGACTGAACCGAGTTGAAAACTGGATTTTCCCAAAGACTTCGTTTTTTAAAATGTTCCATCAAGAAAGTTTCTCAGAACATTGAAAATACAAGTTGTATGATATTTTAATGAATACCTGAAACTTTCATCACGATACTGCTTGTAAGCTGCACTTACTCATTTTTATGCTCTTAAACGACGTTTCAGACTGAACCGAGTTGAAAACTGGATTTTCCCAAAGACTTCGTTTTTTAAAATGTTCCATCAAGAAAGTTTCTCAGAACATTGAAAATACAAGTTGTAGGATATTTTCATGAAAAACTCAAGCTTTCATCACTATACTACCCGTAAGATGCATTTACTCATTTTTATGCTCTTAAACGACGTTTCAGACTGAACAGAGTTTAAAACTGGATTTTCCAAAATACTTCATTTTTTTAAATGTTCCATCAAGAAAGTGTTTCAGAACATCGAAACTAGAAATTGTATGATCTTTTAATGAATATTGAAGCTTATATTACTATAATGCCAGAAAGCTGCATTTATTCATTTTTATGCTCTTAAACGACGTTTCAGACTGAACCGAGTTGAAAACTGGATTTTCCCAAAGACTTCGTTTTTTTAAATGTTCCATCAAGAAAGTGTCTCATAACATTGAAAATACAAGTTGTATGATATTTTAATGAAAACCTGAAGCTTTCATCACTAGACTGCTTGTAAGCTGCACTTACTCAGTTTTATGCGCTTAAACGACGTTTCAGACTGAACCGAGTTGAAAACTGGATTTTCCCAAAGACTTCATTTTTTTTAGATATTCCATCAAGAAAGTGTCTCATAATATCGGGAATACAAATTGTATGATATTTTCATGAAAAACTCAAGCTTTCATCACTATACTACCCGTAAGCTGCATTTACTCATTTTTATGCTCTTAAACAACGTTTCTTACTGAACAGAGATGAAAACTACATTTTCTAAAATAATTCATTTTTTAAAAATGTTCTTATCAAAAAAAGTGACTCAGAACATCGGAACTACAAATTGTATGATCTTTTAATGAATACTTAAGCTTATATTACTATAATGTCAGAAAGCTGCATTTATTCATTTTTATGCTCTTAAACGACGTTTCAGACTGAACCGAGTTGAAAACTGGATTTTTCGAAAATAATTCATTTTTTTAAATTTTCTATCAAGAAAGTGACTCTGAACATTGGAACTTCAAATTGTATGATGATTTTCATGAATACCTGAAGCTTTCATCACTATACTGGCCGAAAGCTGCATTTACTCATGTTCATTCTCTTAAACGATGTTTCAGACTGAACAGAGTTGAAAACTAGATTTTTCTGAAATAATTCATTTTTTTAAATTTTCTATCAAGAAAGTGACTCTGAACATAGGAACTTCAAATTGTATGATGATTTTCATGAAAAACTCAAGCTTTCATCACTATACTACCCGTAAGCTGCATTTACTCATTTTTATGCTCTTAAACGACGTTTCTTACTGAACAGAGTTGAAAACTACATTTTCTAAAATATTTATTTATTTTTTTTTAAATGTTCTATCAAGAAAGTGACTCAGAACATCGGAACTACAAATTGTATGATCTTTTAATGAATACTTAAGCTTATATTACTATAATGCCAGAAAGCTGAATTTATTCATTTTTATGCTCTTAACCCTCCTGTTGGCTTCTGGGTCAAAAAGACCCACGTTCGAGTGTTTTTGTATTTGTGTGTATCGCGGTATCAGGGTCACAAAATGATCCACTACCAGTGTATACGTATGCATGCATCCATGCATGCAAGTACGTATGAATCCCTAAAGCCCGTCGTCCTCAGGTCAAAACGACCCGCGTCTTTCCACCGAGCCCTCGCCGTCGCTTTGGGGTCTGTTCGACCCTCGAGTTTGAGCGAGCCCTCGGCCTCGTCCCTCGGGTCAAAATGACTCGCGTTCATCGCCGAGCCCTCCCCTCGCCGTCGTCCCCCGGGTCAGACTGACCCGTGTTTATCGCCGAGCTCCCGGCACCCGTTCCCGGGGTCAGAATGACCCGCGTATATTGCCTAGCTCCTGGCCCTCGTCCCCGGGGTCAGAATGACCCGCGTTTATCGCCGAACTCCTGGCCCCGTCCCTGGGGTCTAAATGACCCGCGAGCCCTCGGTCTCGTCCTCGGGTCGAAACGACCCGAGTTTTTCGTTGTATTACAAGTCATCCCGTATGCTAAATGTAAAAAATAAATAAATGATACAAATAAAGACATGACAAGACAGTTGCATTGTATTGTTTTTTCTTACATTTATTTAGTCATCACCAGTGTTACAAGCAACGACACAGAACACACACACACACACACACACACACACACACACACACACACACACACACACACACACACACAAACACACACAAACACACACGACGTTCGGATTCGGTCGCGGCGGCGGCGGCCCGCCCCTCGGGCAAACGCGGAATCGTTAAAGGCCCGCTCCCGGTCCCGGTCGCGGTCCCTCTCTCGATCGACGCTGTCGGACGCGACTCTCCACGCACTCAGCAGCGGCGGCGGCGGCGCTTGGTCCGCCCTCTGCGGAAACATCACCCGTCGCCTGGCTTCTCGAGCGGGAGCGGAATCGTCCCATGCCGGCACGGTCACGGCCAGAGCCCATTCGATCGGCCTGGACGGGATCGCGTTCCAGCCGTTCGACCCGCCCCGCGCTTCTCGTTCTATGAAAGGGGTGTACTTATACGCTGTATTTATACACACTTTATTCACATCTGCGTAATCCCGCGGTCGGCTTCGTTGGTGCGCTCGCGCTGATCGAAGGCTCTTTAGCCAAGACGCGTGACGTCATTTCGTACGTGTCCAGATTGTAAAGCCCTCTGAGGCGTTTACAAAAAAAAAAGAAAATAATAATAATAATGTGTATTTGTTATTCTAAGCTATTCAAAATAAACTGAATTGATTCAAATTGAAATGAGGTGTCACAAGTTGTTATGTGCGAATAAGGACACTATGAAAGGGGTGTAATTATACGCTGTATTTATACACAATTTATTCAAATATGCGTAATCCCGCGGTCGGCCTCGTTGGTGTGCTCGCGCTGATCGAAGGCTCTTTAACAAAGACAGATTGACCCCGCAGGACACGGGGTGTGCGAGGAATGAGTGAGGAACACACGAGGGTTAAACGATGTTTCAGACTGAACAGAGTTGAAAACTAGATTTTTCTAAATTAATTCAATTTTTTCAATTTTCTATCAAGAAAGTGACTCGGAACATCGGAACTTCAAATTGTATGATGATTTTCTTGAATACCTGAAGCTTCTATCAAGAAAGTGACTCTGAACATAGGAACTTCAAATTGTATGATAATTTTCATGAATACTTGAAGCTTTCATCACTATACTGGCCGAAAGCTGCATTTACTCATGTTCATGCTCTTAAACGATGTTTCAGACTGAACAGAGTTGAAAACTAGATTTTTCTAAAATAATTCAATTTTTTTAATTTTCTATCAAGAAAGTCACTCGGAACATCGGAACTTCAAATTGTATGATGATTTTCATGAATACCTGAAGCTTTCATCCCTATTCTGCCCGTGAGTTGTGTTTACTCATTTCCATGCTCTTCAACGATGTTTCAGACTGAACAGAGTTGAAAACTAGATTTTCTAAAATAATTCATTTTTTTTAAATTTTCGATCAAGAAAGTGACTCAGAACATGGGAACTACAAATTGTATGATCTTTTAATGAATACTGAAGCTTCAGTTACTATAATGCCCGAAAGCTGCATTTATTCATTTTTATGCTCTTAAACGACGTTTTTGGCTAAACAGAGTTGAAAACAACATTTTCTCAAAGAATTCTTTTTTTTTAAATTTGCCATCAAGAAAGTGTCTCAGAACATCGGAACTAAATTTTTTTTGACATTTTCATAAATACCTGAAGGTTTCAACTCGAGCTCGGCGACGGGATAGTCGGAACTGCGACAGCCGTATTATTGGGAGCGCAGCAAACTCGAGTGCTTCCGACTTTGGGTGAATGCTGCATGAGCCGAAGAAGCGAAAACAAAATGGCCCATTTAGAAAATGGCCCATTTAGAAAAGTGCCTTCCTGAGGTTCTGCGAGCTTGGGGAAAGGACCGTTGGAACTGCGACGGACGTATTACTAAGAGTGCAGCCGAATCGAGTCCTTCTGACTTTGGGTGACATCTGCACGAGCCGAAGAAGCGAAAACAAAATGGCCGATTTAGAAAAGTGCCTTTCCGAGGTCCTGCGAGCTCGGCGACGGGATCGTCGGAACCGCGACGGCTGTATTAGTGAGAGCGCATCAAGCTCGAGTCCTTCTGACTTTGGGTGAACGCTGCAAGAGCCGAAGAATCGAAAACAAAATGGCCGACTTGAAAAACTGCCTTCCCGAGTTCCAGCAAGCTCGGCAACAGGATCGTCGGAACCGCGACGGCCATATTAGCGGGAGCGCGGCAAACTCGAGTCCTTCCGACTTTGGGTGACAGCTGCAAGAGCCGAAGAAGTGAAAACAAAATGGCCGATTTAGAAACGTGCCTTCCCGAGGTCCTGCGAGCTCGGCGACGGGATCGTCGGAACCGCGACGACCGTATTAGTGGGAGCGCGGCAAACTCGAGTGCATATGACTTTGGGTGAACGCTGCACGGGCCGAAGAAGCGAAAACAAAATGGCCGATTTAGAAAAGTGCCTTCCCGAGGGTCTGCGAGCTCGGAGACGGGATCGTCGGAACCGCGACGGCCGTATTAGTGGGAGCACAGCAAACTCGAGTGCATATGACTTTGGGTGAACGATGCACGGGCCGAAGAAGCGAAAACAAAATGGCCGATTTAGAAAAGTGCCTTCCCGAGGTTCTGCGAGCTCGGAGACGGGATCGTCGGAACCGCGACGGACATATTAATGGGAGCGCAAGAAACTCAAGTGCTTCCGACTTTCCATGAAAGCTGCACGAGCCGAAGAAGCGGAAACAAAATGGCCGATTTAGAAAAGTGCCTTCCTGAGGTCCCGTTAGCTCGGCGCCGGGATCGTCTGAACCGCGACGGCCGTATTAGCGGGAGCGCAAGAAACTCAAGTGCTTCCGACTTTCCATGAAAGCTGCACGAGCCGAAGAAGCGGAAACAAAATGGCCGATTTAGAAAAGTGCCTTCCTGAGGTCCCGTTAGCTCGGCGCCGGGATCGTCTGAACCGCGACGGCCGTATTAGCGGGAGCGCAAGAAACTCAAGTGCTTCCGACTTTCCATGAAAGCTGCACGAGCCGAAGAAGCGGAAACAAAATGGCCGATTTAGAAAAGTGCCTTTCCGAGGTCCTGCGAGCTCGGCGACGGGATCGTCGGAACCGCAACGGCCGTATTAGTGAGAGCTCATCAAGCTCGAGTCCTTCTGACTTTGGGTGACAGCTGCAAGAGCCGAAGAAGCGAAAACAAAATGGCCGACTTGATAAACTGCCTTCCCGAGTTCCAGCAAGCTCGGCAAGGGGATCGTCGGAACCGCGACGGCCATATTAGCGGAGCGCGGCAAACTCGAGTCCTTCCGACTTTGGGTGACAGCTGCAAGAGCCGAAGAAGCGAAAACAAAATGGCCGATTTAGAAAAGTGCCTTTCCGAGGTCCTGCGAGCTCGGCGACGGGATCGTCGGAACCGCAACGGCCGTATTAGTGAGAGCTCATCAAGCTCGAGTCCTTCTGACTTTGGGTGACAGCTGCAAGAGCCGAAGAAGCGAAAACAAAATGGCCGACTTGATAAACTGCCTTCCCGAGTTCCAGCAAGCTCGGCAAGGGGATCGTCGGAACCGCGACGGCCATATTAGCGGAGCGCGGCAAACTCGAGTCCTTCCGACTTTGGGTGACAGCTGCAAGAGCCGAAGAAGCGAAAACAAAATGGCCGATTTAGAAAAGTGCCTTCCCGAGGTCCTGCGAGCTCGGCAACGGGATCGTCGGAACTGCGACGACCGTATTAGTGGGAGCGCAGCAAACTCGAGTGCATATGACTTTGGGTGAACGCTGCACGGGCCGAAGAAGCGAAAACAAAATGGCCGATTTAGAAAAGTGCCTTCCCGAGGGTCTGCGAGCTCGGAGACGGGATCGTCGGAACCGCGACGGCCGTATTAGTGGGAGCACAGCAAACTCGAGTGCATATGACTTTGGGTGAACGCTGCACGGGCCGAAGAAGCGAAAACAAAATGGCCGATTTAGAAAAGTGCCTTCCCGAGGTTCTGCGAGCTCGGAGACGGGATCGTCGGAATCGCGACGGACGTATTAATGGGAGCGCAAGAAACTCAAGTGCTTCCGACTTTCGATGAAAGCTGCACGAGCCGAAGAAGCGGAAACAAAATGGCCGATTTAGAAAAGTGCCTTCCTGAGGTCCCGTTAGCTCGGCGCCGGGATCGTCTGAACCGCGACGGCCGTATTAGCGGGACCGCAAGAAACTCAAGTGCTTACGACTTTCCATGAAAGCTGCACGAGCCGAAGAAGCGAAACAAAATGGCCGATTTCGAAAAGTGCCTTTCCGAGGTCCTGCGAGCTCGGCGACGGGATCGTCGGAACCGCGACGGCCGTATTAGTGGGAGCGCATCAAGCTCGAGTCCTTCTGACTTTGGGTTACATCTGCAAGAGCCGAAGAAGCGAAAACAAAATGGCCGACTTGAAAAACTGCCTTCCCGAGTTCCAGCAAGCTCGGCGACGGGATCGTCGGAACCGCGACGGCCGTATTAGTGGGAGCGCATCAAGCTCGAGTCCTTCTGACTTTGAGTGACAGCTGCAAGAGCCGAAGAAGCGAAAACAAAATGGCCGACTTGAAAAACTGCCTTCCCGAGTTCCAGCAATCTCGGCAACGGGATCGTCGGAACCGCGACGGCCATATTAGCGGGAGCGTGGCAAACTCGAGTCCTTCCGACTTTGGGTGACAGCTGCACGAGCCGAAGAAGCGAAAACAAAATGGCCGCTTTAGAAAAGTGCCTTCCCGAGGTTCCGCGAGCTCGGCGACGGGATCGTCGGAACCGCGACGACCGTATTAGTGGGAGCGCAGCAAACTCGAGTGCATATGACTTTGGGTGAACGCTGCACGGGCCGAAGAAGCGAAAACAAAATGGCCGATTTAGAAAAGTGCCTTCCCGAGGTCATGCGAGCTCGGCGACGGGATCGTCGGAACCGCGACGACCGTATTAGTGGGAGCGCAGCAAACTCGAGTGCATATGACTTTGGGTGAACGCTGCACGGGCCGAAGAAGCGAAAACAAAATGGCCGATTTAGAAAAGTGCCTTCCCGAGGTTCTGCGAGCTCGGAGACGGGATCGTCGGAACCGCGACGGCCGTATTAGTGGGAGCACAGCAAACTCGAGTGCATATGACTTTGGGTGAACGCTGCACGGGCCGAAGAAGCGAAAACAAAATGGCCGATTTAGAAAAGTGCCTTCCCGAGGTTCTGCGAGTTCGGAGACGGGATCGTCGGAACCGCGACGGCCGTATTAGCGGGAGCGCGGCAAACTTGAGTCCTACCGACTTTGGGTGACAGCTGCACGAGCCGAAGAAGTGAAAACAAAATGGCCGACTTGAAAAACTGCCTTGCCGAGTTCCAGCAAGCTCGGCGACGGGATCGACGGGATCGTCGGAACCGCGACGGCCGTATTAGTGGGAGCGCAGCAAACTCGAGTCCTTCCGACTTTGGGTGAACGCAGCACGAGCCTAAGAAGCGAAAACAAAATGGCCGATTTAGAAAAGTGCCTTCCCGAGGGTCTGCGAGCTAGGAGACGGGATCGTCGGAACCGCGACGGCCGTATTAGTGGGAGCACAGCAAACTCGAGTGCATATGACTTTGGGTGAACGCTGCACGGGCCGAAGAAGCGAAAACAAAATGGCCGATTTAGAAAAGTGCCTTCCCGAGGTTCTGCGAGCTCGGAGACGGGATCGTCGGAATCGCGACGGACGTATTAATGGGAGCGCAAGAAACTCAAGTGCTTCCGAATTTCCATGAAAGCTGCACGAGCCGAAGAAGCGGAAACAAAATGGCCGATTTAGAAAAGTGCCTTCCTGAGGTCCCGTTAGCTCGGCGCCGGGATCGTCTGAACCGCGACGGCCGTATTAGCGGGAGCGCAAGAAACTCAAGTGCTTACGACTTTCCATGAAAGCTGCACGAGCCAAAGAAGCGGAAACAAAATGGCCGATTTAGAAAAGTGCCTTTCCGAGGTCCTGCGAGCTCCGCGACGGGATCGTCGGAACCGCGACGGCCGTATTATTGGGAGCGCATCAAGCTCAAGTCCTTCTGACTTTGGGTTACATCTGCAAGAGCCGAAGAAGCGAAAACAAAATGGCCGACTTGAAAAACTGCCTTCCCGAGTTCCAGCAAGCTCGGCGACGGGATCGACGGGGTCGTCGGAACCGCGACGGCCGTATTAAGTGGGAGCGCAGCAAACTCGAGTCTTTCCGACTTTGGGTGAACGCAGCACGAGCCTAAGAAGCGAAAACAAAATGGCCGATTTAGAAAAGTGCCTTCCCGAGGTCCCGCTAGCTCGGCGCCGGGATCGTCGGAACCGCGACGGCCGTATTAGCGGGAGCGCGGCAAACTTGAGTCCTACCGACTTTGGGTGACAGCTG
This sequence comes from Clinocottus analis, assembly GCF_023055335.1. NCBI lineage: Eukaryota > Metazoa > Chordata > Actinopteri > Perciformes > Cottidae > Clinocottus > Clinocottus analis. The sequence continues at coordinate 82,667 of NW_027176219.1, read as the reverse complement.
CACGAGCCGAAGAAGTGAAAACAAAATGGCCGACTTGAAAAACTGCCTTGCCGAGTTCCAGCAAGCTCGGCGACAGGATCGACGGGGTCGTCGGAACCGCGACGGCCGTATTAGTGGGAGCGCAGCAAACTCGAGTCCTTCCGACTTTGGGTGAACGCAGCACGAGCCTAAGAAGCGAAAACAAAATGGCCGATTTAGAAAAGTGCCTTCCCGAGGTCCCGCGAGCTCGGCGACGGGATCGTCGGAACCGCGACGGCTGTATTAGTGGGAGCGCAGCAAACTCGAGTGCTTCCGACTTTTCGTAAAAGCTGCACGAGCCGAAGTAGCGAAAACAAAATGGCCGATTTAGAAAAGTGCCTTCCCGAGGTCCCGCGAGCTCGAGGATTGGACCATCGGAACTGTTGGAAAGTGCCGTATTAGTCGGGTTGCAGCAAACTTTCAAGTCTCCACGAACTGATTCAGAGAAGTGCCTTCCCAAGGTCCTTCGTGCTCGGGGGTGCTACAGTTGGAACCGCTCTGCCGTTGTCTTTGGGTCGAAATGACCTTTGATTATCACCTATTCCCTGCCGTTGTCCTCGGGTTGAAATGACCCTTGTGTATCATCAACACTCTGCCGTTGTCCTTGGGTCAAAACGACCCTTGTGTGTCACCAAGCCCCTGCCGTTGTCCTTAGGTTGAAATGACCTTTGTGTATCATCAACACGCTGCCGTTGTCCTCGGGTTGAAATGACCCTTGTGTATCATCAACACTCTGCCGTTGTCCTTGGGTCAAAATGACCCTTGAGTATCACCAAGCCCCTGCCGTTGTTCTTGGGTCAAAATGACCCTTGATTATCACCAAGCCCTTGCCGTCGACTAGATTTTCTAAAATAATTCATTTTTTAAATTTTTCTATCAAGGTGACTCAGCACATCGGAACTACAAATTGTATGATATTTTAATGAATACCTGAAGCTTTCATCACTAGACTGCTTGTAAGCTGCACTTACTCATTTTTATGCGCTTAAACGACGTTTCAGACTGAACAGAGTTGAAAACTGGATTTTCCCAAAGACTTCATTTTTTTTTAGATATTCCATCAAGAAAGTGTCTCATAATATCGGGATTACAAATTGTATGATATTTTCATGAAAAACTCAAGCTTTCGAAACTATACTACCCGTAAGATGCATTTACTCAATTTTATGCTCTTAAACTATGTTTCAGACTGAACAGAGTTGAAAACTAGATTTTTCTAAAATAATTCATTTTTTTAAAATTTTCTATCAAGAAAGTGACTCAGAACATCGGAACTGCAAATTGTATGATCTTTTAATGAATACTTAAGCGTATATTACTATAATGCCAGAAAGCTGCATTTATGCATTTTTATGCTCTTAAACGACGTTTCAGACTGAACCGAGTTGAAAACTGGATTTTCCCAAAGACTTCGTTTTTTAAAATGTTCCATCAAGAAAGTTTCTCAGAACATTGAAAATACAAGTTGTATGATATTTTAATGAATACCTGAAGCTTTCATCACGATACTGCTTGTAAGCTGCACTTACTCATTTTTATGCTCTTAAACGACGTTTCAGACTGAACCGAGTTGAAAACTGGATTTTCCCAAAGACTTCGTTTTTTAAAATGTTCCATCAAGAAAGTTTCTCAGAACATTGAAAATACAAGTTGTAGGATATTTTCATGAAAAACTCAAGCTTTCATCACTATACTACCCGTAAGATGCATTTACTCATTTTTATGCTCTTAAACGACGTTTCAGACTGAACCGAGTTTAAAACTGGATTTTCCAAAATACTTCATTTTTTTAAATGTTCCATCAAGAAAGTGTTTCAGAACATCGAAACTAGAAATTGTATGATCTTTTAATGAATATTGAAGCTTATATTACTATAATGCCAGAAAGCTGCATTTATTCATTTTTATGCTCTTAAACGACGTTTCAGACTGAACCGAGTTGAAAACTGGATTTTCCCAAAGACTTCGTTTTTTTAAATGTTCCATCAAGAAAGTGTCTCATAACATTGAAAATACAAGTTGTATGATATTTTAATGAAAACCTGAAGCTTTCATCACTAGACTGCTTGTAAGCTGCACTTACTCAGTTTTATGCGCTTAAACGACGTTTCAGACTGAACCGAGTTGAAAACTGGATTTTCCCAAAGACTTCATTTTTTTTAGATATTCCATCAAGAAAGTGTCTCATAATATCGGGAATACAAATTGTATGATATTTTCATGAAAAACTCAAGCTTTCATCACTATACTACCCGTAAGCTGCATTTACTCATTTTTATGCTCTTAAACAACGTTTCTTACTGAACAGAGATGAAAACTACATTTTCTAAAATAATTCATTTTTTAAAAATGTTCTTATCAAAAAAAGTGACTCAGAACATCGGAACTACAAATTGTATGATCTTTTAATGAATACTTAAGCTTATATTACTATAATGTCAGAAAGCTGCATTTATTCATTTTTATGCTCTTAAACGACGTTTCAGACTGAACCGAGTTGAAAACTGGATTTTTCGAAAATAATTCATTTTTTTAAATTTTCTATCAAGAAAGTGACTCTGAACATTGGAACTTCAAATTGTATGATGATTTTCATGAATACCTGAAGCTTTCATCACTATACTGGCCGAAAGCTGCATTTACTCATGTTCATTCTCTTAAACGATGTTTCAGACTGAACAGAGTTGAAAACTAGATTTTTCTGAAATAATTCATTTTTTTAAATTTTCTATCAAGAAAGTGACTCTGAACATAGGAACTTCAAATTGTATGATGATTTTCATGAAAAACTCAAGCTTTCATCACTATACTACCCGTAAGCTGCATTTACTCATTTTTATGCTCTTAAACGACGTTTCTTACTGAACAGAGTTGAAAACTACATTTTCTAAAATATTTTTTTTTTTTTTTTTAAATGTTCTATCAAGAAAGTGACTCAGAACATCGGAACTACAAATTGTATGATCTTTTAATGAATACTTAAGCTTATATTACTATAATGCCAGAAAGCTGCATTTATTCATTTTTATGCTCTTAACCCTCCTGTTGGCTTCTGGGTCAAAAAGACCCACGTTCGAGTGTTTTTGTATTTGTGTGTATCGCGGTATCAGGGTCACAAAATGATCCACTACCAGTGTATACGTATGCATGCATCCATGCATGCAAGTACGTATGAATCCCTAAAGCCCGTCGTCCTCAGGTCAAAACGACCCGCGTCTTTCCACCGAGCCCTCGCCGTCGCTTTGGGGTCTGTTCGACCCTCGAGTTTGAGCGAGCCCTCGGCCTCGTCCCTCGGGTCAAAATGACTCGCGTTCATCGCCGAGCCCTCCCCTCGCCGTCGTCCCCCGGGTCAGACTGACCCGTGTTTATCGCCGAGCTCCCGGCACCCGTTCCCGGGGTCAGAATGACCCGCGTATATTGCCTAGCTCCTGGCCCTCGTCCCCGGGGTCAGAATGACCCGCGTTTATCGCCGAACTCCTGGCCCCGTCCCTGGGGTCTAAATGACCCGCGAGCCCTCGGTCTCGTCCTCGGGTCGAAACGACCCGAGTTTTTCGTTGTATTACAAGTCATCCCGTATGCTAAATGTAAAAAATAAATAAATGATACAAATAAAGACATGACAAGACAGTTGCATTGTATTGTTTTTTCTTACATTTATTTAGTCATCACCAGTGTTACAAGCAACGACACAGAACACACACACACACACACACACACACACACACACACACACACACACACACAAACACACACAAACACACACGACGTTCGGATTCGGTCGCGGCGGCGGCGGCCCGCCCCTCGGGCAAACGCGGAATCGTTAAAGGCCCGCTCCCGGTCCCGGTCGCGGTCCCTCTCTCGATCGACGCTGTCGGACGCGACTCTCCACGCACTCAGCAGCGGCGGCGGCGGCGCTTGGTCCGCCCTCTGCGGAAACATCACCCGTCGCCTGGCTTCTCGAGCGGGAGCGGAATCGTCCCATGCCGGCACGGTCACGGCCAGAGCCCATTCGATCGGCCTGGACGGGATCGCGTTCCAGCCGTTCGACCCGCCCCGCGCTTCTCGTTCTATGAAAGGGGTGTACTTATACGCTGTATTTATACACACTTTATTCACATCTGCGTAATCCCGCGGTCGGCTTCGTTGGTGCGCTCGCGCTGATCGAAGGCTCTTTAGCCAAGACGCGTGACGTCATTTCGTACGTGTCCAGATTGTAAAGCCCTCTGAGGCGTTTACAAAAAAAAAAGAAAATAATAATAATAATGTGTATTTGTTATTCTAAGCTATTCAAAATAAACTGAATTGATTCAAATTGAAATGAGGTGTCACAAGTTGTTATGTGCGAATAAGGACACTATGAAAGGGGTGTAATTATACGCTGTATTTATACACAATTTATTCAAATATGCGTAATCCCGCGGTCGGCCTCGTTGGTGTGCTCGCGCTGATCGAAGGCTCTTTAACAAAGACAGATTGACCCCGCAGGACACGGGGTGTGCGAGGAATGAGTGAGGAACACACGAGGGTTAAACGATGTTTCAGACTGAACAGAGTTGAAAACTAGATTTTTCTAAATTAATTCAATTTTTTCAATTTTCTATCAAGAAAGTGACTCGGAACATCGGAACTTCAAATTGTATGATGATTTTCTTGAATACCTGAAGCTTCTATCAAGAAAGTGACTCTGAACATAGGAACTTCAAATTGTATGATAATTTTCATGAATACTTGAAGCTTTCATCACTATACTGGCCGAAAGCTGCATTTACTCATGTTCATGCTCTTAAACGATGTTTCAGACTGAACAGAGTTGAAAACTAGATTTTTCTAAAATAATTCAATTTTTTTAATTTTCTATCAAGAAAGTCACTCGGAACATCGGAACTTCAAATTGTATGATGATTTTCATGAATACCTGAAGCTTTCATCCCTATTCTGCCCGTGAGTTGTGTTTACTCATTTCCATGCTCTTCAACGATGTTTCAGACTGAACAGAGTTGAAAACTAGATTTTCTAAAATAATTCATTTTTTTAAAATTTTCGATCAAGAAAGTGACTCAGAACATGGGAACTACAAATTGTATGATCTTTTAATGAATACTGAAGCTTCAGTTACTATAATGCCCGAAAGCTGCATTTATTCATTTTTATGCTCTTAAACGACGTTTTTGGCTAAACAGAGTTGAAAACAACATTTTCTCAAAGAATTCTTTTTTTTTAAATTTGCCATCAAGAAAGTGTCTCAGAACATCGGAACTAAATTTTTTTTGACATTTTCATAAATACCTGAAGGTTTCAACTCGAGCTCGGCGACGGGATAGTCGGAACTGCGACAGCCGTATTATTGGGAGCGCAGCAAACTCGAGTGCTTCCGACTTTGGGTGAATGCTGCATGAGCCGAAGAAGCGAAAACAAAATGGCCCATTTAGAAAATGGCCCATTTAGAAAAGTGCCTTCCTGAGGTTCTGCGAGCTTGGGGAAAGGACCGTTGGAACTGCGACGGACGTATTACTAAGAGTGCAGCCGAATCGAGTCCTTCTGACTTTGGGTGACATCTGCACGAGCCGAAGAAGCGAAAACAAAATGGCCGATTTAGAAAAGTGCCTTTCCGAGGTCCTGCGAGCTCGGCGACGGGATCGTCGGAACCGCGCCGGCTGTATTAGTGCGAGCGCATCAAGCTCGAGTCCTTCTGACTTTGGGTGAACGCTGCAAGAGCCGAAGAATCGAAAACAAAATGGCCGACTTGAAAAACTGCCTTCCCGAGTTCCAGCAAGCTCGGCAACGGGATCGTCGGAACCGCGACGGCCATATTAGCGGGAGCGCGGCAAACTCGAGTCCTTCCGACTTTGGGTGACAGCTGCAAGAGCCGAAGAAGTGAAAACAAAATGGCCGATTTAGAAACGTGCCTTCCCGAGGTCCTGCGAGCTCGGCGACGGGATCGTCGGAACCGCGACGACCGTATTAGTGGGAGCGCGGCAAACTCGAGTGCATATGACTTTGGGTGAACGCTGCACGGGCCGAAGAAGCGAAAACAAAATGGCCGATTTAGAAAAGTGCCTTCCCGAGGGTCTGCGAGCTCGGAGACGGGATCGTCGGAACCGCGACGGCCGTATTAGTGGGAGCACAGCAAACTCGAGTGCATATGACTTTGGGTGAACGATGCACGGGCCGAAGAAGCGAAAACAAAATGGCCGATTTAGAAAAGTGCCTTCACGAGGTTCTGCGAGCTCGGAGACGGGATCGTCGGAACCGCGACGGACATATTAATGGGAGCGCAAGAAACTCAAGTGCTTCCGACTTTCCATGAAAGCTGCACGAGCCGAAGAAGCGGAAACAAAATGGGCGATTTAGAAAAGTGCCTTCCTGAGGTCCCGTTAGCTCGGCGCCGGGATCGTCTGAACCGCGACGGCCGTATTAGCGGGAGCGCAAGAAACTCAAGTGCTTCCGACTTTCCATGAAAGCTGCACGAGCCGAAGAAGCGGAAACAAAATGGCCGATTTAGAAAAGTGCCTTCCTGAGGTCCCGTTAGCTCGGCGCCGGGATCGTCTGAACCGCGACGGCCGTATTAGCGGGAGCGCAAGAAACTCAAGTGCTTCCGACTTTCCATGAAAGCTGCACGAGCCGAAGAAGCGGAAACAAAATGGCCGATTTAGAAAAGTGCCTTTCCGAGGTCCTGCGAGCTCGGCGACGGGATCGTCGGAACCGCAACGGCCGTATTAGTGAGAGCTCATCAAGCTCGAGTCCTTCTGACTTTGGGTGACAGCTGCAAGAGCCGAAGAAGCGAAAACAAAATGGCCGACTTGATAAACTGCCTTCCCGAGTTCCAGCAAGCTCGGCAAGGGGATCGTCGGAACCGCGACGGCCATATTAGCGGAGCGCGGCAAACTCGAGTCCTTCCGACTTTGGGTGACAGCTGCAAGAGCCGAAGAAGCGAAAACAAAATGGCCGATTTAGAAAAGTGCCTTCCCGAGGTCCTGCGAGCTCGGCAACGGGATCGTCGGAACTGCGACGACCGTATTAGTGGGAGCGCAGCAAACTCGAGTGCATATGACTTTGGGTGAACGCTGCACGGGCCGAAGAAGCGAAAACAAAATGGCCGATTTAGAAAAGTGCCTTCCCGAGGGTCTGCGAGCTCGGAGACGGGATCGTCGGAACCGCGACGGCCGTATTAGTGGGAGCACAGCAAACTCGAGTGCATATGACTTTGGGTGAACGCTGCACGGGCCGAAGAAGCGAAAACAAAATGGCCGATTTAGAAAAGTGCCTTCCCGAGGTTCTGCGAGCTCGGAGACGGGATCGTCGGAATCGCGACGGACGTATTAATGGGAGCGCAAGAAACTCAAGTGCTTCCGACTTTCGATGAAAGCTGCACGAGCCGAAGAAGCGGAAACAAAATGGCCGATTTAGAAAAGTGCCTTCCTGAGGTCCCGTTAGCTCGGCGCCGGGATCGTCTGAACCGCGACGGCCGTATTAGCGGGACCGCAAGAAACTCAAGTGCTTACGACTTTCCATGAAAGCTGCACGAGCCGAAGAAGCGAAACAAAATGGCCGATTTCGAAAAGTGCCTTTCCGAGGTCCTGCGAGCTCGGCGACGGGATCGTCGGAACCGCGACGGCCGTATTAGTGGGAGCGCATCAAGCTCGAGTCCTTCTGACTTTGAGTGACAGCTGCAAGAGCCGAAGAAGCGAAAACAAAATGGCCGACTTGAAAAACTGCCTTCCCGAGTTCCAGCAATCTCGGCAACGGGATCGTCGGAACCACGACGGCCATATTAGCGGGAGCGTGGCAAACTCGAGTCCTTCCGACTTTGGGTGACAGCTGCACGAGCCGAAGAAGCAAAAACAAAATAGCCGCTTTAGAAAAGTGCCTTCCCGAGGTTCCGCGAGCTCGGCGACGGGATCGTCGGAACCGCGACGACCGTATTAGTGGGAGCGCAGCAAACTCGAGTGCATATGACTTTGGGTGAACGCTGCACGGGCCGAAGAAGCGAAAACAAAATGGCCGATTTAGAAAAGTGCCTTCCCGAGGTCATGCGAGCTCGGCGACGGGATCGTCGGAACCGCGACGGCCGTATTAGCGGGAGCGCGGCAAACTTGAGTCCTACCGACTTTGGGTGACAGCTGCACGAGCCGAAGAAGTGAAAACAAAATGGCCGACTTGAAAAACTGCCTTGCCGAGTTCCAGCAAGCTCGGCGACGGGATCGACGGGATCGTCGGAACCGCGACGGCCGTATTAGTGGGAGCGCAGCAAACTCGAGTCCTTCCGACTTTGGGTGAACGCAGCACGAGCCTAAGAAGCGAAAACAAAATGGCCGATTTAGAAAAGTGCCTTCCCGAGGTCCCGCGAGCTCGGCGACGGGATCGTCGGAACCGCGACGGCTGTATTAGTGGGAGCGCAGCAAACTCGAGTGCTTCCGACTTTTCGTAAAAGCTGCACGAGCCGAAGTAGCGAAAACAAAATGGCCGATTTAGAAAAGTGCCTTCCCGAGGTCCCGCGAGCTCGAGGATGGGACCATCGGAACTGTTGGAAAGTGCCGTATTAGTCGGGTTGCAGCAAACTTTCAAGTCTCCACGAACTGATTCAGAGAAGTGCCTTCCCAAGGTCCTTCGTGCTCGGGGGTGCTACAGTTGGAACCGCTCTGCCGTTGTCCTTGGGTCGAAATGACCTTTGATTATCACCTATTCCCTGCCGTTGTCCTTGGGTCAAAATGACAATTGAGTATCACCATGTCCCTGCCGTTGTCCTCGGGTTGAAATGACCCTTGTGTATCATCAACACTCTGCCGTTGTCCTTGGGTCAAAACGACCCTTGTGTGTCACCAAGCCCCTGCCGTTGTCCTTAGGTTGAAATGACCTTTGTGTATCATCAACACGCTGCCGTTGTCCTTGGGTCAAAATGACCCTTGAGTATCACCATGTCCCTGCCGTTGTCCTCGGGTTGAAATGACCCTTGTGTATCATCAACACTCTGCCGTTGTCCTTTGGTCAAAATGACCCTTGAGTATCACCAAGCCCCTGCCGTTGTTCTTGGGTCAAAATGACCCTTGATTATCACCAAGCCCTTGCCGTCGACTAGATTTTCTAAAATAATTCATTTTTTTTAATTTTTCTATCAAGGTGACTCAGCACATCGGAACTACAAATTGTATGATATTTTAATGAATACCTGAAGCTTTCATCACTAGACTGCTTGTAAGCTGCACTTACTCATTTTTATGCGCTTAAACGACGTTTCAGACTGAACCGAGTTGAAAACTGGATTTTCCCAAAGACTTCATTTTTTTTAGATATTCCATCAAGAAAGTGTCTCATAATATCGGGATTACAAATTGTATGATATTTTCATGAAAAACTCAAGCTTTCGAAACTATACTACCCGTAAGATGCATTTACTCAATTTTATGCTCTTAAACTATGTTTCAGACTGAACAGAGTTGAAAACTAGATTTTTCTAAAATAATTCATTTTTTTTAAATTTTCTATCAAGAAAGTGACTCAGAACATCGGAACTGCAAATTGTATGATCTTTTAATGAATACTTAAGCGTATATTACTATAATGCCAGAAAGCTGCATTTATGCATTTTTATGCTCTTAAACGACGTTTCAGACTGAACCGAGTTGAAAACTGGATTTTCCAAAATACTTCATTTTTTTAAATGTTCCATCAAGAAAGTGTTTCAGAACATTGAAAATACAAGTTGTATGATATTTTCATGAATACCTGAAGCTTTCATCACTATACTGATTGTAAGCTGCACTTACTCATTTTTATGCTCTTAAACGACGTTTCAGACTGAACCGAGTATAAAACTGCATTTTCCAAAATACTTCATTTTTTTAAATGTTCCATCAAGAAAGTGTTTCAGAACATCGAAACTAGAAATTGTATGATCTTTTAATGAATACTGAAGCTTATAATGCCAGAAAGCTGCATTTATTCATTTTTATGCTCTTAAACGACGTTTCAGACTGAACCGAGTTGAAAACTGGATTTTCCCAAAGACTTCGTTTTTTTAAATGTTCCATCAAGAAAGTGTCTCATAACATTGAAAATACAAGTTGTATGATATTTTAATGAAAACCTGAAGCTTTCATCACTAGACTGCTTGTAAGCTGCACTTACTCAGTTTTATGCGCTTAAACGACGTTTCAGACTGAACCGAGTTGAAAACTGGATTTTCCCAAAGACTTCATTTTGTTTAGATATTCCATCAAGAAAGTGTCTCATAATATCGGGATTACAAATTGTATGATATTTTCATGAAAAACTCAAGCTTTCATCACTATACTACCCGTAAGCTGCATTTACTCATTTTTATGCTCTTAAACAACGTTTCTTACTGAACAGAGATGAAAACTACATTTTCTAAAATAATTCATTTTTTAAAAATGTTCTTATCAAAAAAAGGGACTCAGAACATCGGAACTACAAATTGTATGATCTTTTAATGAATACTTAAGCTTATATTACTATAATGTCAGAAAGCTGCATTTATTCATTTTTATGCTCTTAAACGACGTTTCAGACTGAACCGAGTTGAAAACTGGATTTTTCTAAAATAATTCATTTTTTTAAATTTTCTATCAAGAAAGTGACTCTGAACATTGGAACTTCAAATTGTATGATGATTTTCATGAATACCTGAAGCTTTCATCACTATACTGGCCGAAAGCTGCATTTACTCATGTTCATTCTCTTCAACGATGTTTCAGACTGAACAGAGTTGAAAACTAGATTTTTCTGAAATAATTCATTTTTTTAAATTTTCTATCAAGAAAGTGACTCTGAACATAGGAACTTCAAATTGTATGATGATTTTCATGAAAAACTCAAGCTTTCATCACTATACTACCCGTAAGCTGCATTTACTCATTTTTATGCTCTTAAACGACGTTTCTTACTGAACAGAGTTGAAAACTACATTTTCTAAAATAATTCTTTTTTTTTTTAAATGTTCTATCAAGAAAGTGACTCAGAACATCGGAACTACAAATTGTATGATCTTTTAATGAATACTTAAGCTTATATTACTATAATGCCAGAAAGCTGCATTTATTCATTTTTATGCTCTTAACCCTCCTGTTGGCTTCTGGGTCAAAAAGACCCACGTTCGAGTGTTTTTGTATTTGTGTGTATCGCCGACTCAGGGTCACAAAATGATCCACTACCAGTGTATACGTATGCATGCATACGTATACATACGTTCATCGCCGAGCCCTCCCCTCGCCGTCGTCCCCCGGGTCAGACTGACCCGTGTTTATCGCCGAGCTCCCGGCACCCGTTCCCGGGGTCAGAATGACCCGCGTATATTGCCTAGCTCCTGGCCCTCGTCCCCGGGGTCAGAATGACCCGCGTTTATCGCCGAACTCCTGGCCCCGTCCCTGGGGTCTAAATGACCCGCGAGCCCTCGGTCTCGTCCTCGGGTCGAAACGACCCGAGTTTTTCGTTGTATTACAAGTCATCACGTATGCTAAATGTAAAAAATAAATAAATGATACAAATAAAGACATGACAAGACAGTTGCATTGTATTGTTTTTTCTTACATTTATTTAGTCATCACCAGTGTTACAAGCAACGACACAGAACACACACACACACACACACACACACACACACACACACACACACACACACACACACACACACACACACACACACACACACACACACACAAACACAAACACACACGACGTTCGGATTCGGTCGCGGCGGCGGCGGCCCGCCCCTCGGGCAAACGCGGAATCGTTAAAGGCCCGCTCCCGGTCCCGGTCGCGGTCCCTCTCTCGATCGACGCTGTCGGACGCGACTCTCCACGCACTCAGCAGCGGCGGCGGCGGCGCTTGGTCCGCCCTCTGCGGAAACATCACCCGTCGCCTGGCTTCTCGAGCGGGAGCGGAATCGTCCCAGGCCGGCACGGTCACGGCCAGAGCCCATTCGATCGGCCTGGACGGGATCGCGTTCCAGCCGTTCGACCCGCCCCGCGCTTCTCGTTCTATGAAAGGGGTGTACTTATACGCTGTATTTATACACACTTTATTCACATCTGCGTAATCCCGCGGTCGGCTTCGTTGGTGCGCTCGCGCTGATCGAAGGCTCTTTAGCCAAGACGCGTGACGTCATTTCGTACGTGTCCAGATTGTAAAGCCCTCTGAGGCGTTTACAAAAAAAAAGAAAATAATAATGTGTATTTGTTATTCTGAGCTATTTTCTATCAAGAAAGTGACTCTGAACATTGGAACTTCAAATTGTATGATGATTTTCATGAAAAACTCAAGCTTTCATCACTATACTACCCGTAAGCTGCATTTACTCATTTTTATGCTCTTAAACGACGTTTCTTACTGAACAGAGATGAAAACTACATTTTCTAAAATAATTCATTTTAAAAAAATGTTCTTATCAAAAAAAGTGACTCACAACATCGGAACTACAAATTGTATGATCTTTTAATGAATACTTAAGCTTATATTACTATAATGCCAGAAAGCTGCATTTATTCATTTTTATGCTCTTAACCCTCCTGTTGGCTTCTGGGTCAAAAAGACCCACGTTCGAGTGTTTTTGTATTTGTGTGTATCGCGGTATCAGGGTCACAAAATGATCCACTACCAGTGTATAGGTATGCATGCATCCATGCATGCAAGTACGTATGAATCCCTAAAGCCCGTCGTCCTCAGGTCAAAACGACCCGCATCTTTCCACCGAGCCCTCGCCGTCGCTTTGGGGTCTGTTCGACCCTCGAGTTTGAGCGAGCCCTCGGCCTCGTCCCTCGGGTCAAAATGACTCGCGTTCATCGCCGAGCCCTCCCCTCGCCGTCGTCCCCCGGGTCAGACTGACCCGTGTTTATCGCCGAGCTCCCGGCACCCGTTCCCGGGGTCAGAATGACCCGCGTATATTGCCTAGCTCCTGGCCCTCGTCCCCGGGGTCAGAATGACCCGCGTTTATCGCCGAACTCCTGGCCCCGTCCCTGGGGTCTAAATGACCCGCGAGCCCTCGGTCTCGTCCTCGGGTCGAAACGACCCGAGTTTTTCGTTGTATTACAAGTCATCCCGTATGCTAAATGTAAAAAATAAATAACTGATACAAATAAAGACATGACAAGACAGTTGCATTGTATTGTTTTTTCTTACATTTATTTAGTCATCACCAGTGTTACAAGCAACGACACAGAACACACACACACACATACACACACACACACACACACACACACACACACACACACACACACACACACACACACACACACACACACACACACACACAAACACACACGACGTTCGGATTCGGTCGCGGCGGCGGCGGCGGCCCGCCCCTCGGGCAAACGCGGAATCGTTAAAGGCCCGCTCCCGGTCCCGGTCGCGGTCCCTCTCTCGATCGACGCTGTCGGACGCGACTCTCCACGCACTCAGCAGCGGCGGCGGCGGCGCTTGGTCCGCCCTCTGCGGAAACATCACCCGTCGCCTGGCTTCTCGAGCGGGAGCGGAATCGTCCCAGGCCGGCACGGTCACGGCCAGAGCCCATTCGAAGCCTTCTGAGGCGTTTACAAAAAAAAAAGAAAAATAATAATAATAATGTGTATTTGTTATTCTGAGCTATTCAAATTAAACTGAATTGATTCAAATTGAAATGAGGTGTCACAAGTTGTTATGTGCGAATAAGGACACTATGAAAGGGGTGTAATTATACGCTGTATTTATACACAATTTATTCACATCTGCGTAATCCCGCGGTCGGCCTCGTTGGTGTGCTCGCGCTGATCGAAGGCTCTTTAACAAAGACAGATTGACCCCGCAGGACACGGGGTGTGCGAAGAATGAGTGAGGAACACACGAGGGTTAAACGATGTTCCAGACTGAACAGAGTTGAAAACTAGATTTTTCTAAAATAATTCAATTTTTTCAATTTTCTATCAAGAAAGTGACTCGGAACATCGGAACTTCAAATTGTATGATGATTTTCATGAATACCTGAAGCTTCTATCAAGAAAGTGACTCGGAACATCGGAACTTCAAATTGTATGATCATTTTCATGAATACCTGAAGCTTTCATCCCTATTCTGCCCGTGAGTTGTGTTTACTCATTTCCATGCTCTTCAACGATGTTTCAGACTGAACAGAGTTGAAAACTAGATTTTCTAAAATAATTCATTTTTTTTTAAATTTTCGATCAAGAAAGTGACTCAGAACATGGGAACTACAAATTGTATGATCTTTTAATGAATACTGAAGCTTCAGTTACTATAATGCCCGAAAGCTGCATTTATTCATTTTTATGCTCTTAAACGACGTTTTTGGCTAAACAGAGTTGAAAACAACATTTTCTCAAAGAATTCTTTTTTTTAAAATTTGCCATCAAGAAAGTGTCTCAGAACATCGGAACTAAATTTTTTTTTGACATTTTCATAAATACCTGAAGGTTTCAACTCGAGCTCGGCGACGGGATAGTCGGAACTGCGACAGCCGTATTATTGGGAGCGCAGCAAACTCGAGTGCTTCCGACTTTGGGTGAATGCTGCATGAGCCGAAGAAGCGAAAACAAAATGGCCCATTTAGAAAATGGCCCATTTAGAAAAGTGCCTTCCTGAGGTTCTGCGAGCTTGGGGACAGGACCGTTGGAACTGCGACGGACGTATTACTAAGAGTGCAGCCGAATCGAGTCCTTCTGACTTTGGGTGACATCTGCAGGAGCCGAAGAAGCGAAAACAAAATGGCCGATTTAGAAAAGTGCCTTTCCGAGGTCCTGCGAGCTCGGCGACGGGATCGTCGGAACCGCGACGACCGTATTAGTGGGAGCGCAGCAAACTCGAGTGCATATGACTTTGGGTGAACGCTGCACAGGCCAAAGAAGCGAAAACAAAATGGCCGATTTAGAAAAGTGCCTTCCCGAGGTTCTGCGAGCTCGGAGACGGGATCGTCGGAACCGCGACGGCCGTATTAGTGGGAGCACAGCAAACTCGAGTGCATATGACTTTGGGTGAACGCTGCACGGGCCGAAGAAGCGAAAACAAAATGGCCGATTTAGAAAAGTGCCTTCCCGAGGTTCTGCGAGTTCGGAGACGGGATCGTCGGAATCGCGACGGACGTATTAATGGGAGCGCAAGAAACTCAAGTGCTTCCGACTCTCCATGAAAGCTGCACGAGCCGAAGAAGCGGAAACAAAATGGCCGATTTAGAAAAGTGCCTTTCCGAGGTCCTGCGAGCTCGGCGACGGGATCGTCGGAACCGCGACGGCCGTATTAGTGGGAGCGCATCAAGCTCGAGTCCTTCTGACTTTGGGTGACATCTGCAAGAGCCGAAGAAGCGAAAACAAAATGGCCGACTTGAAAAACTGCCTTCCCGAGTTCCAGCAAGCTCGGCGACGGGATCGTCGGAACCGCGACGGCCATATTAGCGGGCGCGTGGCAAACTCGAGTCCTTCCGGCTTTGGGTGACAGCTGCACGAGCCGAAGAAGCGAAAACAAAATGGCCGATTTAGAAAAGTGCCTTCCCGAGGTTCCGCGAGCTCGGCGCCGGGATCGTCGGAACCGCGACGACCGTATTAGTGGGAGCGCAGCAAACTCGAGTGCATATGACTTTGGGTGAACGCTGCACGGGCCGAAGAAGCGAAAACAAAATGGCCGATTTAGAAAAGTGCCTTCCCGAGGTTCTGCGAGCTCGGAGACGGGATCGTCGGAACCGCGACGGCCGTATTAGTGGGAGCACAGCAAACTCGAGTGCATATGACTTTGGGTGAACGCTGCACGGGCCGAAGAAGCGAAAACAAAATGGCCGATTTAGAAAAGTGCCTTCCCGAGGTTCTGCGAGTTCGGAGACGGGATCGTCGGAACCGCGACGGCCGTATTAGCGGGAGCGCGGCAAACTTGAGTCCTACCGACTTTGGGTGACAGCTGCACGAGCCGAAGAAGTGAAAACAAAATGGCCGACTTGAAAAACTGCCTTGCCGAGTTCCAGCAAGCTCGGCGACGGGATCGACGGGATCGTCGGAACCGCGACGGCCGTATTAGTGGGAGCGCAGCAAACTCGAGTCCTTCCGACTTTGGGTGAACGCAGCACGAGCCTAAGAAGCGAAAACAAAATGGCCGATTTAGAAAAGTGCCTTCCCGAGGTCCCGCGAGCTCGGCGACGGGATCGTCGGAACCGCGACGGCTGTATTAGTGGGAGCGCAGCAAACTCGAGTGCTTCCGACTTTTCGTAAAAGCTGCACGAGCCGAAGTAGCGAAAACAAAATGGCCGATTTAGAAAAGTGCCTTCCCGAGGTCCCGCGAGCTCGAGGATGGGACCATCGGAACTGTTGGAAAGTGCCGTATTAGTCGGGTTGCAGCAAACTTTCAAGTCTCCACGAACTGATTCAGAGAAGTGCCTTCCCAAGGTCCTTCGTGCTCGGGGGTGCTACAGTTGGAACCGCTCTGCCGTTGTCCTTGGGTCGAAATGACCTTTGATTATCACCTATTCCCTGCCGTTGTCCTTGGGTCAAAATGACAATTGAGTATCACCATGTCCCTGCCGTTGTCCTCGGGTTGAAATGACCCTTGTGTATCATCAACACTCTGCCGTTGTCCTTGGGTCAAAACGACCCTTGTGTGTCACCAAGCCCCTGCCGTTGTCCTTAGGTTGAAATGACCTTTGTGTATCATCAACACGCTGCCGTTGTCCTTGGGTCAAAATGACCCTTGAGTATCACCATGTCCCTGCCGTTGTCCTCGGGTTGAAATGACCCTTGTGTATCATCAACACTCTGCCGTTGTCCTTGGGTCAAAATGACCCTTGAGTATCACCAAGCCCCTGCCGTTGTTCTTGGGTCAAAATGACCCTTGATTATCACCAAGCCCTTGCCGTCGACTAGATTTTCTAAAATAATTCATTTTTTTTAATTTTTCTATCAAGGTGACTCAGCACATCGGAACTACAAATTGTATGATATTTTAATGAATACCTGAAGCTTTCATCACTAGACTGCTTGTAAGCTGCACTTACTCATTTTTATGCGCTTAAACGACGTTTCAGACTGAACCGAGTTGAAAACTGGATTTTCCCAAAGACTTCATTTTTTTTTAGATATTCCATCAAGAAAGTGTCTCATAATATCGGGATTACAAATTGTATGATATTTTCATGAAAAACTCAAGCTTTCGAAACTATACTACCCGTAAGATGCATTTACTCAATTTTATGCTCTTAAACTATGTTTCAGACTGAACAGAGTTGAAAACTAGATTTTTCTAAAATAATTCATTTTTTTTAAATTTTCTATCAAGAAATTGACTCAGAACATCGGAACTGCAAATTGTATGATCTTTTAATGAATACTTAAGCGTATATTACTATAATGCCAGAAAGCTGCATTTATGCATTTTTATGCTCTTAAACGACGTTTCAGACTGAACCGAGTTGAAAACTGGATTTTCCCAAAGACTTCGTTTTTTAAAATGTTCCATCAAGAAAGTTTCTCAGAACATTGAAAATACAAGTTGTATGATATTTTAATGAATACCTGAAGCTTTCATCACGATACTGCTTGTAAGCTGCACTTACTCATTTTTATGCTCTTAAACGACGTTTCAGACTGAACCGAGTTGAAAACTGGATTTTCCCAAAGACTTCGTTTTTTAAAATGTTCCATCAAGAAAGTTTCTCAGAACATTGAAAATACAAGTTGTAGGATATTTTCATGAAAAACTCAAGCTTTCATCACTATACTACCCGTAAGATGCATTTACTCATTTTTATGCTCTTAAACGACGTTTCAGACTGAACCGAGTTTAAAACTGGATTTTCCAAAATACTTCATTTTTTTAAATGTTCCATCAAGAAAGTGTTTCAGAACATCGAAACTAGAAATTGTATGATCTTTTAATGAATATTGAAGCTTATATTACTATAATGCCAGAAAGTTGCATTTATTCATTTTTATGCTCTTAAACGACGTTTCAGACTGAACCGAGTTGAAAACTGGATTTTCCCATAGACTTCGTTTTTTTAAACGTTCCATCAAGAAAGTGTCTCATAACATTGAAAATACAAGTTGTATGATATTTTAATGAAAACCTGAAGCTTTCATCACTAGACTGCTTGTAAGCTGCACTTACTCAGTTTTATGCGCTTAAACGACGTTTCAGACTGAACCGAGTTGAAAACTGGATTTTCCCAAAGACTTCATTTTTTTTAGATATTCCATCAAGAAAGTGTCTCATAATATCGGGAATACAAATTGTATGATATTTTCATGAAAAACTCAAGCTTTCATCACTATACTACCCGTAAGCTGCATTTACTCATTTTTATGCTCTTAAACAACGTTTCTTACTGAACAGAGATGAAAACTACATTTTCTAAAATAATTCATTTTTTAAAAATGTTCTTATCAAAAAAAGTGACTCAGAACATCGGAACTACAAATTGTATGATCTTTTAATGAATACTTAAGCTTATATTACTATAATGTCAGAAAGCTGCATTTATTCATTTTTATGCTCTTAAACGACGTTTCAGACTGAACAGAGTTGAAAACTAGATTTTTCTAAAATAATTCATTTTTTTTAAATTTTCTATCAAGAAAGTGACTCAGAACATCGGAACTGCAAATTGTATGATCTTTTAGTGAATACTTAAGCGTATATTACTATAATGCCAGAAAGCTGCATTTATTCATTTTTATGCTCTTAACCCTCCTGTTGGCTTCTGGGTCAAAAAGACCCACGTTCGAGTGTTTTTGTATTTGTGTGTATCGCGGTATCAGGGTCACAAAATGATCCACTACCAGTGTATACGTATGCATGCATCCATGCATGCAAGTACGTATGAATCCCTAAAGCCCGTCGTCCTCAGGTCAAAACGACCCGCGTCTTTCCACCGAGCCCTCGCCGTCGCTTTGGGGTCTGTTCGACCCTCGAGTTTGAGCGAGCCCTCGGCCTCGTCCCTCGGGTCAAAATGACTCGCGTTCATCGCCGAGCCCTCCCCTCGCCGTCGTCCCCCGGGTCAGACTGACCCGTGTTTATCGCCGAGCTCCCGGCACCCGTTCCCGGGGTCAGAATGACCCGCGTATATTGCCTAGCTCCTGGCCCTCGTCCCCGGGGTCAGAATGACCCGCGTTTATCGCCGAACTCCTGGCCCCGTCCCTGGGGTCTAAATGACCCGCGAGCCCTCGGTCTCGTCCTCGGGTCGAAACACCCGAGTTTTTCGTTGTATTACAAGTCATCCCGTATGCTAAATGTAAAAAATAAATAAATGATACAAATAAAGACATGACAAGACAGTTGCATTGTATTGTTTTTTCTTACATTTATTTAGTCATCACCAGTGTTACAAGCAACGACACAGAACACACACACACACACACACACACACACACACACACACACACACACACACACACACACACACACACACACACACACACACACACACACACACACACACACACACACACAAACACACACAAACACACACGACGTTCGGATTCGGTCGCGGCGGCGGCGGCCCGCCCCTCGGGCAAACGCGGAATCGTTAAAGGCCCGCTCCCGGTCCCGGTCGCGGTCCCTCTCTCGATCGACGCTGTCGGACGCGACTCTCCACGCACTCAGCAGCGGCGGCGGCGGCGCTTGGTCCGCCCTCTGCGGAAACATCACCCGTCGCCTGGCTTCTCGAGCGGGAGCGGAATCGTCCCATGCCGGCACGGTCACGGCCAGAGCCCATTCGATCGGCCTGGACGGGATCGCGTTCCAGCCGTTCGACCCGCCCCGCGCTTCTCGTTCTATGAAAGGGGTGTACTTATACGCTGTATTTATACACACTTTATTCACATCTGCGTAATCCCGCGGTCGGCTTCGTTGGTGCGCTCGCGCTGATCGAAGGCTCTTTAGCCAAGACGCGTGACGTCATTTCGTACGTGTCCAGATTGTAAAGCCCTCTGAGGCGTTTACAAAAAAAAAAGAAAATAATAATAATAATGTGTATTTGTTATTCTAAGCTATTCAAAATAAACTGAATTGATTCAAATTGAAATGAGGTGTCACAAGTTGTTATGTGCGAATAAGGACACTATGAAAGGGGTGTAATTATACGCTGTATTTATACACAATTTATTCAAATATGCGTAATCCCGCGGTCGGCCTCGTTGGTGTGCTCGCGCTGATCGAAGGCTCTTTAACAAAGACAGATTGACCCCGCAGGACACGGGGTGTGCGAGGAATGAGTGAGGAACACACGAGGGTTAAACGATGTTTCAGACTGAACAGAGTTGAAAACTAGATTTTTCTAAATTAATTCAATTTTTTCAATTTTCTATCAAGAAAGTGACTCGGAACATCGGAACTTCAAATTGTATGATGATTTTCATGAATACCTGAAGCTTCTATCAAGAAAGTGACTCTGAACATAGGAACTTCAAATTGTATGATAATTTTCATGAATACTTGAAGCTTTCATCACTATACTGGCCGAAAGCTGCATTTACTCATGTTCATGCTCTTAAACGATGTTTCAGACTGAACAGAGTTGAAAACTAGATTTTTCTAAAATAATTCAATTTTTTTAATTTTCTATCAAGAAAGTCACTCGGAACATCGGAACTTCAAATTGTATGATGATTTTCATGAATACCTGAAGCTTTCATCCCTATTCTGCCCGTGAGTTGTGTTTACTCATTTCCATGCTCTTCAACGATGTTTCAGACTGAACAGAGTTGAAAACTAGATTTTCTAAAATAATTCATTTTTTTAAAATTTTCGATCAAGAAAGTGACTCAGAACATGGGAACTACAAATTGTATGATCTTTTAATGAATACTGAAGCTTCAGTTACTATAATGCCCGAAAGCTGCATTTATTCATTTTTATGCTCTTAAACGACGTTTTTGGCTAAACAGAGTTGAAAACAACATTTTCTCAAAGAATTCTTTTTTTTAAAATTTGCCATCAAGAAAGTGTCTCAGAACATCGGAACTAAATTTTTTTTGACATTTTCATAAATACCTGAAGGTTTCAACTCGAGCTCGGCGACGGGATAGTCGGAACTGAGACAGCCGTATTATTGGGAGCGCAGCAAACTCGAGTGCTTCCGACTTTGGGTGAATGCTGCATGAGCCGAAGAAGCGAAAACAAAATGGCCCATTTAGAAAATGGCCCATTTAGAAAAGTGCCTTCCTGAGGTTCTGCGAGCTTGGGGAAAGGACCGTTGGAACTGCGACGGACGTATTACTAAGAGTGCAGCCGAATCGAGTCCTTCTGACTTTGGGTGACATCTGCACGAGCCGAAGAAGCGAAAACAAAATGGCCGATTTAGAAAAGTGCCTTTCCGAGGTCCTGCGAGCTCGGCGACGGGATCGTCGGAACCGCGACGGCCGTATTAGTGGGAGCACAGCAAACTCGAGTCCTTCCGACTTTGGGTGAACGCAGCACGAGCCTAAGAAGCGAAAACAAAATGGCCGATTTAGAAAAGTGCCTTCCCGAGGGTCTGCGAGCTAGGAGACGGGATCGTCGGAACCGCGACGGCCGTATTAGTGGGAGCACAGCAAACTCGAGTGCATATGACTTTGGGTGAACGCTGCACGGGCCGAAGAAGCGAAAACAAAATGGCCGATTTAGAAAAGTGCCTTCCCGAGGTTCTGCGAGCTCGGAGACGGGATCGTCGGAATCGCGACGGACGTATTAATGGGAGCGCAAGAAACTCAAGTGCTTCCGAATTTCCATGAAAGCTGCACGAGCCGAAGAAGCGGAAACAAAATGGCCGATTTAGAAAAGTGCCTTCCTGAGGTCCCGTTAGCTCGGCGCCGGGATCGTCTGAACCGCGACGGCCGTATTAGCGGGAGCGCAAGAAACTCAAGTGCTTACGACTTTCCATGAAAGCTGCACGAGCCAAAGAAGCGGAAACAAAATGGCCGATTTAGAAAAGTGCCTTTCCGAGGTCCTGCGAGCTCCGCGACGGGATCGTCGGAACCGCGACGGCCGTATTATTGGGAGCGCATCAAGCTCAAGTCCTTCTGACTTTGGGTTACATCTGCAAGAGCCGAAGAAGCGAAAACAAAATGGCCGACTTGAAAAACTGCCTTCCCGAGTTCCAGCAAGCTCGGCGACGGGATCGACGGGGTCGTCGGAACCGCGACGGCCGTATTAAGTGGGAGCGCAGCAAACTCGAGTCTTTCCGACTTTGGGTGAACGCAGCACGAGCCTAAGAAGCGAAAACAAAATGGCCGATTTAGAAAAGTGCCTTCCCGAGGTCCCGCTAGCTCGGCGCCGGGATCGTCGGAACCGCGACGGCCGTATTAGCGGGAGCGCGGCAAACTTGAGTCCTACCGACTTTGGGTGACAGCTGCACGAGCCGAAGAAGTGAAAACAAAATGGCCGACTTGAAAAACTGCCTTGCCGAGTTCCAGCAAGCTCGGCGACAGGATCGACGGGGTCGTCGGAACCGCGACGGCCGTATTAGTGGGAGCGCAGCAAACTCGAGTCCTTCCGACTTTGGGTGAACGCAGCACGAGCCTAAGAAGCGAAAACAAAATGGCCGATTTAGAAAAGTGCCTTCCCGAGGTCCCGCGAGCTCGGCGACGGGATCGTCGGAACCGCGACGGCTGTATTAGTGGGAGCGCAGCAAACTCGAGTGCTTCCGACTTTTCGTAAAAGCTGCACGAGCCGAAGTAGCGAAAACAAAATGGCCGATTTAGAAAAGTGCCTTCCCGAGGTCCCGCGAGCTCGAGGATTGGACCATCGGAACTGTTGGAAAGTGCCGTATTAGTCGGGTTGCAGCAAACTTTCAAGTCTCCACGAACTGATTCAGAGAAGTGCCTTCCCAAGGTCCTTCGTGCTCGGGGGTGCTACAGTTGGAACCGCTCTGCCGTTGTCTTTGGGTCGAAATGACCTTTGATTATCACCTATTCCCTGCCGTTGTCCTCGGGTTGAAATGACCCTTGTGTATCATCAACACTCTGCCGTTGTCCTTGGGTCAAAACGACCCTTGTGTGTCACCAAGCCCCTGCCGTTGTCCTTAGGTTGAAATGACCTTTGTGTATCATCAACACGCTGCCGTTGTCCTCGGGTTGAAATGACCCTTGTGTATCATCAACACTCTGCCGTTGTCCTTGGGTCAAAATGACCCTTGAGTATCACCAAGCCCCTGCCGTTGTTCTTGGGTCAAAATGACCCTTGATTATCACCAAGCCCTTGCCGTCGACTAGATTTTCTAAAATAATTCATTTTTTAAATTTTTCTATCAAGGTGACTCAGCACATCGGAACTACAAATTGTATGATATTTTAATGAATACCTGAAGCTTTCATCACTAGACTGCTTGTAAGCTGCACTTACTCATTTTTATGCGCTTAAACGACGTTTCAGACTGAACAGAGTTGAAAACTGGATTTTCCCAAAGACTTCATTTTTTTTTAGATATTCCATCAAGAAAGTGTCTCATAATATCGGGATTACAAATTGTATGATATTTTCATGAAAAACTCAAGCTTTCGAAACTATACTACCCGTAAGATGCATTTACTCAATTTTATGCTCTTAAACTATGTTTCAGACTGAACAGAGTTGAAAACTAGATTTTTCTAAAATAATTCATTTTTTTAAAATTTTCTATCAAGAAAGTGACTCAGAACATCGGAACTGCAAATTGTATGATCTTTTAATGAATACTTAAGCGTATATTACTATAATGCCAGAAAGCTGCATTTATGCATTTTTATGCTCTTAAACGACGTTTCAGACTGAACCGAGTTGAAAACTGGATTTTCCCAAAGACTTCGTTTTTTAAAATGTTCCATCAAGAAAGTTTCTCAGAACATTGAAAATACAAGTTGTATGATATTTTAATGAATACCTGAAGCTTTCATCACGATACTGCTTGTAAGCTGCACTTACTCATTTTTATGCTCTTAAACGACGTTTCAGACTGAACCGAGTTGAAAACTGGATTTTCCCAAAGACTTCGTTTTTTAAAATGTTCCATCAAGAAAGTTTCTCAGAACATTGAAAATACAAGTTGTAGGATATTTTCATGAAAAACTCAAGCTTTCATCACTATACTACCCGTAAGATGCATTTACTCATTTTTATGCTCTTAAACGACGTTTCAGACTGAACCGAGTTTAAAACTGGATTTTCCAAAATACTTCATTTTTTTAAATGTTCCATCAAGAAAGTGTTTCAGAACATCGAAACTAGAAATTGTATGATCTTTTAATGAATATTGAAGCTTATATTACTATAATGCCAGAAAGCTGCATTTATTCATTTTTATGCTCTTAAACGACGTTTCAGACTGAACCGAGTTGAAAACTGGATTTTCCCAAAGACTTCGTTTTTTTAAATGTTCCATCAAGAAAGTGTCTCATAACATTGAAAATACAAGTTGTATGATATTTTAATGAAAACCTGAAGCTTTCATCACTAGACTGCTTGTAAGCTGCACTTACTCAGTTTTATGCGCTTAAACGACGTTTCAGACTGAACCGAGTTGAAAACTGGATTTTCCCAAAGACTTCATTTTTTTTAGATATTCCATCAAGAAAGTGTCTCATAATATCGGGAATACAAATTGTATGATATTTTCATGAAAAACTCAAGCTTTCATCACTATACTACCCGTAAGCTGCATTTACTCATTTTTATGCTCTTAAACAACGTTTCTTACTGAACAGAGATGAAAACTACATTTTCTAAAATAATTCATTTTTTAAAAATGTTCTTATCAAAAAAAGTGACTCAGAACATCGGAACTACAAATTGTATGATCTTTTAATGAATACTTAAGCTTATATTACTATAATGTCAGAAAGCTGCATTTATTCATTTTTATGCTCTTAAACGACGTTTCAGACTGAACCGAGTTGAAAACTGGATTTTTCGAAAATAATTCATTTTTTTAAATTTTCTATCAAGAAAGTGACTCTGAACATTGGAACTTCAAATTGTATGATGATTTTCATGAATACCTGAAGCTTTCATCACTATACTGGCCGAAAGCTGCATTTACTCATGTTCATTCTCTTAAACGATGTTTCAGACTGAACAGAGTTGAAAACTAGATTTTTCTGAAATAATTCATTTTTTTAAATTTTCTATCAAGAAAGTGACTCTGAACATAGGAACTTCAAATTGTATGATGATTTTCATGAAAAACTCAAGCTTTCATCACTATACTACCCGTAAGCTGCATTTACTCATTTTTATGCTCTTAAACGACGTTTCTTACTGAACAGAGTTGAAAACTACATTTTCTAAAATATTTTTTTTTTTTTTTTTTAAATGTTCTATCAAGAAAGTGACTCAGAACATCGGAACTACAAATTGTATGATCTTTTAATGAATACTTAAGCTTATATTACTATAATGCCAGAAAGCTGCATTTATTCATTTTTATGCTCTTAACCCTCCTGTTGGCTTCTGGGTCAAAAAGACCCACGTTCGAGTGTTTTTGTATTTGTGTGTATCGCGGTATCAGGGTCACAAAATGATCCACTACCAGTGTATACGTATGCATGCATCCATGCATGCAAGTACGTATGAATCCCTAAAGCCCGTCGTCCTCAGGTCAAAACGACCCGCGTCTTTCCACCGAGCCCTCGCCGTCGCTTTGGGGTCTGTTCGACCCTCGAGTTTGAGCGAGCCCTCGGCCTCGTCCCTCGGGTCAAAATGACTCGCGTTCATCGCCGAGCCCTCCCCTCGCCGTCGTCCCCCGGGTCAGACTGACCCGTGTTTATCGCCGAGCTCCCGGCACCCGTTCCCGGGGTCAGAATGACCCGCGTATATTGCCTAGCTCCTGGCCCTCGTCCCCGGGGTCAGAATGACCCGCGTTTATCGCCGAACTCCTGGCCCCGTCCCTGGGGTCTAAATGACCCGCGAGCCCTCGGTCTCGTCCTCGGGTCGAAACGACCCGAGTTTTTCGTTGTATTACAAGTCATCCCGTATGCTAAATGTAAAAAATAAATAAATGATACAAATAAAGACATGACAAGACAGTTGCATTGTATTGTTTTTTCTTACATTTATTTAGTCATCACCAGTGTTACAAGCAACGACACAGAACACACACACACACACACACACACACACACACACACACACACACACACACAAACACACACAAACACACACGACGTTCGGATTCGGTCGCGGCGGCGGCGGCCCGCCCCTCGGGCAAACGCGGAATCGTTAAAGGCCCGCTCCCGGTCCCGGTCGCGGTCCCTCTCTCGATCGACGCTGTCGGACGCGACTCTCCACGCACTCAGCAGCGGCGGCGGCGGCGCTTGGTCCGCCCTCTGCGGAAACATCACCCGTCGCCTGGCTTCTCGAGCGGGAGCGGAATCGTCCCATGCCGGCACGGTCACGGCCAGAGCCCATTCGATCGGCCTGGACGGGATCGCGTTCCAGCCGTTCGACCCGCCCCGCGCTTCTCGTTCTATGAAAGGGGTGTACTTATACGCTGTATTTATACACACTTTATTCACATCTGCGTAATCCCGCGGTCGGCTTCGTTGGTGCGCTCGCGCTGATCGAAGGCTCTTTAGCCAAGACGCGTGACGTCATTTCGTACGTGTCCAGATTGTAAAGCCCTCTGAGGCGTTTACAAAAAAAAAAGAAAATAATAATAATAATGTGTATTTGTTATTCTAAGCTATTCAAAATAAACTGAATTGATTCAAATTGAAATGAGGTGTCACAAGTTGTTATGTGCGAATAAGGACACTATGAAAGGGGTGTAATTATACGCTGTATTTATACACAATTTATTCAAATATGCGTAATCCCGCGGTCGGCCTCGTTGGTGTGCTCGCGCTGATCGAAGGCTCTTTAACAAAGACAGATTGACCCCGCAGGACACGGGGTGTGCGAGGAATGAGTGAGGAACACACGAGGGTTAAACGATGTTTCAGACTGAACAGAGTTGAAAACTAGATTTTTCTAAATTAATTCAATTTTTTCAATTTTCTATCAAGAAAGTGACTCGGAACATCGGAACTTCAAATTGTATGATGATTTTCTTGAATACCTGAAGCTTCTATCAAGAAAGTGACTCTGAACATAGGAACTTCAAATTGTATGATAATTTTCATGAATACTTGAAGCTTTCATCACTATACTGGCCGAAAGCTGCATTTACTCATGTTCATGCTCTTAAACGATGTTTCAGACTGAACAGAGTTGAAAACTAGATTTTTCTAAAATAATTCAATTTTTTTAATTTTCTATCAAGAAAGTCACTCGGAACATCGGAACTTCAAATTGTATGATGATTTTCATGAATACCTGAAGCTTTCATCCCTATTCTGCCCGTGAGTTGTGTTTACTCATTTCCATGCTCTTCAACGATGTTTCAGACTGAACAGAGTTGAAAACTAGATTTTCTAAAATAATTCATTTTTTTAAAATTTTCGATCAAGAAAGTGACTCAGAACATGGGAACTACAAATTGTATGATCTTTTAATGAATACTGAAGCTTCAGTTACTATAATGCCCGAAAGCTGCATTTATTCATTTTTATGCTCTTAAACGACGTTTTTGGCTAAACAGAGTTGAAAACAACATTTTCTCAAAGAATTCTTTTTTTTTAAATTTGCCATCAAGAAAGTGTCTCAGAACATCGGAACTAAATTTTTTTTGACATTTTCATAAATACCTGAAGGTTTCAACTCGAGCTCGGCGACGGGATAGTCGGAACTGCGACAGCCGTATTATTGGGAGCGCAGCAAACTCGAGTGCTTCCGACTTTGGGTGAATGCTGCATGAGCCGAAGAAGCGAAAACAAAATGGCCCATTTAGAAAATGGCCCATTTAGAAAAGTGCCTTCCTGAGGTTCTGCGAGCTTGGGGAAAGGACCGTTGGAACTGCGACGGACGTATTACTAAGAGTGCAGCCGAATCGAGTCCTTCTGACTTTGGGTGACATCTGCACGAGCCGAAGAAGCGAAAACAAAATGGCCGATTTAGAAAAGTGCCTTTCCGAGGTCCTGCGAGCTCGGCGACGGGATCGTCGGAACCGCGCCGGCTGTATTAGTGCGAGCGCATCAAGCTCGAGTCCTTCTGACTTTGGGTGAACGCTGCAAGAGCCGAAGAATCGAAAACAAAATGGCCGACTTGAAAAACTGCCTTCCCGAGTTCCAGCAAGCTCGGCAACGGGATCGTCGGAACCGCGACGGCCATATTAGCGGGAGCGCGGCAAACTCGAGTCCTTCCGACTTTGGGTGACAGCTGCAAGAGCCGAAGAAGTGAAAACAAAATGGCCGATTTAGAAACGTGCCTTCCCGAGGTCCTGCGAGCTCGGCGACGGGATCGTCGGAACCGCGACGACCGTATTAGTGGGAGCGCGGCAAACTCGAGTGCATATGACTTTGGGTGAACGCTGCACGGGCCGAAGAAGCGAAAACAAAATGGCCGATTTAGAAAAGTGCCTTCCCGAGGGTCTGCGAGCTCGGAGACGGGATCGTCGGAACCGCGACGGCCGTATTAGTGGGAGCACAGCAAACTCGAGTGCATATGACTTTGGGTGAACGATGCACGGGCCGAAGAAGCGAAAACAAAATGGCCGATTTAGAAAAGTGCCTTCACGAGGTTCTGCGAGCTCGGAGACGGGATCGTCGGAACCGCGACGGACATATTAATGGGAGCGCAAGAAACTCAAGTGCTTCCGACTTTCCATGAAAGCTGCACGAGCCGAAGAAGCGGAAACAAAATGGGCGATTTAGAAAAGTGCCTTCCTGAGGTCCCGTTAGCTCGGCGCCGGGATCGTCTGAACCGCGACGGCCGTATTAGCGGGAGCGCAAGAAACTCAAGTGCTTCCGACTTTCCATGAAAGCTGCACGAGCCGAAGAAGCGGAAACAAAATGGCCGATTTAGAAAAGTGCCTTCCTGAGGTCCCGTTAGCTCGGCGCCGGGATCGTCTGAACCGCGACGGCCGTATTAGCGGGAGCGCAAGAAACTCAAGTGCTTCCGACTTTCCATGAAAGCTGCACGAGCCGAAGAAGCGGAAACAAAATGGCCGATTTAGAAAAGTGCCTTTCCGAGGTCCTGCGAGCTCGGCGACGGGATCGTCGGAACCGCAACGGCCGTATTAGTGAGAGCTCATCAAGCTCGAGTCCTTCTGACTTTGGGTGACAGCTGCAAGAGCCGAAGAAGCGAAAACAAAATGGCCGACTTGATAAACTGCCTTCCCGAGTTCCAGCAAGCTCGGCAAGGGGATCGTCGGAACCGCGACGGCCATATTAGCGGAGCGCGGCAAACTCGAGTCCTTCCGACTTTGGGTGACAGCTGCAAGAGCCGAAGAAGCGAAAACAAAATGGCCGATTTAGAAAAGTGCCTTCCCGAGGTCCTGCGAGCTCGGCAACGGGATCGTCGGAACTGCGACGACCGTATTAGTGGGAGCGCAGCAAACTCGAGTGCATATGACTTTGGGTGAACGCTGCACGGGCCGAAGAAGCGAAAACAAAATGGCCGATTTAGAAAAGTGCCTTCCCGAGGGTCTGCGAGCTCGGAGACGGGATCGTCGGAACCGCGACGGCCGTATTAGTGGGAGCACAGCAAACTCGAGTGCATATGACTTTGGGTGAACGCTGCACGGGCCGAAGAAGCGAAAACAAAATGGCCGATTTAGAAAAGTGCCTTCCCGAGGTTCTGCGAGCTCGGAGACGGGATCGTCGGAATCGCGACGGACGTATTAATGGGAGCGCAAGAAACTCAAGTGCTTCCGACTTTCGATGAAAGCTGCACGAGCCGAAGAAGCGGAAACAAAATGGCCGATTTAGAAAAGTGCCTTCCTGAGGTCCCGTTAGCTCGGCGCCGGGATCGTCTGAACCGCGACGGCCGTATTAGCGGGACCGCAAGAAACTCAAGTGCTTACGACTTTCCATGAAAGCTGCACGAGCCGAAGAAGCGAAACAAAATGGCCGATTTCGAAAAGTGCCTTTCCGAGGTCCTGCGAGCTCGGCGACGGGATCGTCGGAACCGCGACGGCCGTATTAGTGGGAGCGCATCAAGCTCGAGTCCTTCTGACTTTGAGTGACAGCTGCAAGAGCCGAAGAAGCGAAAACAAAATGGCCGACTTGAAAAACTGCCTTCCCGAGTTCCAGCAATCTCGGCAACGGGATCGTCGGAACCGCGACGGCCATATTAGCGGGAGCGTGGCAAACTCGAGTCCTTCCGACTTTGGGTGACAGCTGCACGAGCCGAAGAAGCAAAAACAAAATAGCCGCTTTAGAAAAGTGCCTTCCCGAGGTTCCGCGAGCTCGGCGACGGGATCGTCGGAACCGCGACGACCGTATTAGTGGGAGCGCAGCAAACTCGAGTGCATATGACTTTGGGTGAACGCTGCACGGGCCGAAGAAGCGAAAACAAAATGGCCGATTTAGAAAAGTGCCTTCCCGAGGTCATGCGAGCTCGGCGACGGGATCGTCGGAACCGCGACGGCCGTATTAGCGGGAGCGCGGCAAACTTGAGTCCTACCGACTTTGGGTGACAGCTGCACGAGCCGAAGAAGTGAAAACAAAATGGCCGACTTGAAAAACTGCCTTGCCGAGTTCCAGCAAGCTCGGCGACGGGATCGACGGGATCGTCGGAACCGCGACGGCCGTATTAGTGGGAGCGCAGCAAACTCGAGTCCTTCCGACTTTGGGTGAACGCAGCACGAGCCTAAGAAGCGAAAACAAAATGGCCGATTTAGAAAAGTGCCTTCCCGAGGTCCCGCGAGCTCGGCGACGGGATCGTCGGAACCGCGACGGCTGTATTAGTGGGAGCGCAGCAAACTCGAGTGCTTCCGACTTTTCGTAAAAGCTGCACGAGCCGAAGTAGCGAAAACAAAATGGCCGATTTAGAAAAGTGCCTTCCCGAGGTCCCGCGAGCTCGAGGATGGGACCATCGGAACTGTTGGAAAGTGCCGTATTAGTCGGGTTGCAGCAAACTTTCAAGTCTCCACGAACTGATTCAGAGAAGTGCCTTCCCAAGGTCCTTCGTGCTCGGGGGTGCTACAGTTGGAACCGCTCTGCCGTTGTCCTTGGGTCGAAATGACCTTTGATTATCACCTATTCCCTGCCGTTGTCCTTGGGTCAAAATGACAATTGAGTATCACCATGTCCCTGCCGTTGTCCTCGGGTTGAAATGACCCTTGTGTATCATCAACACTCTGCCGTTGTCCTTGGGTCAAAACGACCCTTGTGTGTCACCAAGCCCCTGCCGTTGTCCTTAGGTTGAAATGACCTTTGTGTATCATCAACACGCTGCCGTTGTCCTTGGGTCAAAATGACCCTTGAGTATCACCATGTCCCTGCCGTTGTCCTCGGGTTGAAATGACCCTTGTGTATCATCAACACTCTGCCGTTGTCCTTGGGTCAAAATGACCCTTGAGTATCACCAAGCCCCTGCCGTTGTTCTTGGGTCAAAATGACCCTTGATTATCACCAAGCCCTTGCCGTCGACTAGATTTTCTAAAATAATTCATTTTTTTTAATTTTTCTATCAAGGTGACTCAGCACATCGGAACTACAAATTGTATGATATTTTAATGAATACCTGAAGCTTTCATCACTAGACTGCTTGTAAGCTGCACTTACTCATTTTTATGCGCTTAAACGACGTTTCAGACTGAACCGAGTTGAAAACTGGATTTTCCCAAAGACTTCATTTTTTTTAGATATTCCATCAAGAAAGTGTCTCATAATATCGGGATTACAAATTGTATGATATTTTCATGAAAAACTCAAGCTTTCGAAACTATACTACCCGTAAGATGCATTTACTCAATTTTATGCTCTTAAACTATGTTTCAGACTGAACAGAGTTGAAAACTAGATTTTTCTAAAATAATTCATTTTTTTTAAATTTTCTATCAAGAAAGTGACTCAGAACATCGGAACTGCAAATTGTATGATCTTTTAATGAATACTTAAGCGTATATTACTATAATGCCAGAAAGCTGCATTTATGCATTTTTATGCTCTTAAACGACGTTTCAGACTGAACCGAGTTGAAAACTGGATTTTCCAAAATACTTCATTTTTTTAAATGTTCCATCAAGAAAGTGTTTCAGAACATTGAAAATACAAGTTGTATGATATTTTCATGAATACCTGAAGCTTTCATCACTATACTGATTGTAAGCTGCACTTACTCATTTTTATGCTCTTAAACGACGTTTCAGACTGAACCGAGTATAAAACTGCATTTTCCAAAATACTTCATTTTTTTAAATGTTCCATCAAGAAAGTGTTTCAGAACATCGAAACTAGAAATTGTATGATCTTTTAATGAATACTGAAGCTTATAATGCCAGAAAGCTGCATTTATTCATTTTTATGCTCTTAAACGACGTTTCAGACTGAACCGAGTTGAAAACTGGATTTTCCCAAAGACTTCGTTTTTTTAAATGTTCCATCAAGAAAGTGTCTCATAACATTGAAAATACAAGTTGTATGATATTTTAATGAAAACCTGAAGCTTTCATCACTAGACTGCTTGTAAGCTGCACTTACTCAGTTTTATGCGCTTAAACGACGTTTCAGACTGAACCGAGTTGAAAACTGGATTTTCCCAAAGACTTCATTTTGTTTAGATATTCCATCAAGAAAGTGTCTCATAATATCGGGATTACAAATTGTATGATATTTTCATGAAAAACTCAAGCTTTCATCACTATACTACCCGTAAGCTGCATTTACTCATTTTTATGCTCTTAAACAACGTTTCTTACTGAACAGAGATGAAAACTACATTTTCTAAAATAATTCATTTTTTAAAAATGTTCTTATCAAAAAAAGGGACTCAGAACATCGGAACTACAAATTGTATGATCTTTTAATGAATACTTAAGCTTATATTACTATAATGTCAGAAAGCTGCATTTATTCATTTTTATGCTCTTAAACGACGTTTCAGACTGAACCGAGTTGAAAACTGGATTTTTCTAAAATAATTCATTTTTTTAAATTTTCTATCAAGAAAGTGACTCTGAACATTGGAACTTCAAATTGTATGATGATTTTCATGAATACCTGAAGCTTTCATCACTATACTGGCCGAAAGCTGCATTTACTCATGTTCATTCTCTTCAACGATGTTTCAGACTGAACAGAGTTGAAAACTAGATTTTTCTGAAATAATTCATTTTTTTAAATTTTCTATCAAGAAAGTGACTCTGAACATAGGAACTTCAAATTGTATGATGATTTTCATGAAAAACTCAAGCTTTCATCACTATACTACCCGTAAGCTGCATTTACTCATTTTTATGCTCTTAAACGACGTTTCTTACTGAACAGAGTTGAAAACTACATTTTCTAAAATAATTCTTTTTTTTTTTAAATGTTCTATCAAGAAAGTGACTCAGAACATCGGAACTACAAATTGTATGATCTTTTAATGAATACTTAAGCTTATATTACTATAATGCCAGAAAGCTGCATTTATTCATTTTTATGCTCTTAACCCTCCTGTTGGCTTCTGGGTCAAAAAGACCCACGTTCGAGTGTTTTTGTATTTGTGTGTATCGCCGACTCAGGGTCACAAAATGATCCACTACCAGTGTATACGTATGCATGCATACGTATACATACGTTCATCGCCGAGCCCTCCCCTCGCCGTCGTCCCCCGGGTCAGACTGACCCGTGTTTATCGCCGAGCTCCCGGCACCCGTTCCCGGGGTCAGAATGACCCGCGTATATTGCCTAGCTCCTGGCCCTCGTCCCCGGGGTCAGAATGACCCGCGTTTATCGCCGAACTCCTGGCCCCGTCCCTGGGGTCTAAATGACCCGCGAGCCCTCGGTCTCGTCCTCGGGTCGAAACGACCCGAGTTTTTCGTTGTATTACAAGTCATCACGTATGCTAAATGTAAAAAATAAATAAATGATACAAATAAAGACATGACAAGACAGTTGCATTGTATTGTTTTTTCTTACATTTATTTAGTCATCACCAGTGTTACAAGCAACGACACAGAACACACACACACACACACACACACACACACACACACACACACACACACACACACACACACACACACACACACACACACACACACAAACACAAACACACACGACGTTCGGATTCGGTCGCGGCGGCGGCGGCCCGCCCCTCGGGCAAACGCGGAATCGTTAAAGGCCCGCTCCCGGTCCCGGTCGCGGTCCCTCTCTCGATCGACGCTGTCGGACGCGACTCTCCACGCACTCAGCAGCGGCGGCGGCGGCGCTTGGTCCGCCCTCTGCGGAAACATCACCCGTCGCCTGGCTTCTCGAGCGGGAGCGGAATCGTCCCAGGCCGGCACGGTCACGGCCAGAGCCCATTCGATCGGCCTGGACGGGATCGCGTTCCAGCCGTTCGACCCGCCCCGCGCTTCTCGTTCTATGAAAGGGGTGTACTTATACGCTGTATTTATACACACTTTATTCACATCTGCGTAATCCCGCGGTCGGCTTCGTTGGTGCGCTCGCGCTGATCGAAGGCTCTTTAGCCAAGACGCGTGACGTCATTTCGTACGTGTCCAGATTGTAAAGCCCTCTGAGGCGTTTACAAAAAAAAAGAAAATAATAATGTGTATTTGTTATTCTGAGCTATTTTCTATCAAGAAAGTGACTCTGAACATTGGAACTTCAAATTGTATGATGATTTTCATGAAAAACTCAAGCTTTCATCACTATACTACCCGTAAGCTGCATTTACTCATTTTTATGCTCTTAAACGACGTTTCTTACTGAACAGAGATGAAAACTACATTTTCTAAAATAATTCATTTTAAAAAAATGTTCTTATCAAAAAAAGTGACTCACAACATCGGAACTACAAATTGTATGATCTTTTAATGAATACTTAAGCTTATATTACTATAATGCCAGAAAGCTGCATTTATTCATTTTTATGCTCTTAACCCTCCTGTTGGCTTCTGGGTCAAAAAGACCCACGTTCGAGTGTTTTTGTATTTGTGTGTATCGCGGTATCAGGGTCACAAAATGATCCACTACCAGTGTATAGGTATGCATGCATCCATGCATGCAAGTACGTATGAATCCCTAAAGCCCGTCGTCCTCAGGTCAAAACGACCCGCATCTTTCCACCGAGCCCTCGCCGTCGCTTTGGGGTCTGTTCGACCCTCGAGTTTGAGCGAGCCCTCGGCCTCGTCCCTCGGGTCAAAATGACTCGCGTTCATCGCCGAGCCCTCCCCTCGCCGTCGTCCCCCGGGTCAGACTGACCCGTGTTTATCGCCGAGCTCCCGGCACCCGTTCCCGGGGTCAGAATGACCCGCGTATATTGCCTAGCTCCTGGCCCTCGTCCCCGGGGTCAGAATGACCCGCGTTTATCGCCGAACTCCTGGCCCCGTCCCTGGGGTCTAAATGACCCGCGAGCCCTCGGTCTCGTCCTCGGGTCGAAACGACCCGAGTTTTTCGTTGTATTACAAGTCATCCCGTATGCTAAATGTAAAAAATAAATAACTGATACAAATAAAGACATGACAAGACAGTTGCATTGTATTGTTTTTTCTTACATTTATTTAGTCATCACCAGTGTTACAAGCAACGACACAGAACACACACACACACATACACACACACACACACACACACACACACACACACACACACACACACACACACACACACACACACACACACACACACACACAAACACACACGACGTTCGGATTCGGTCGCGGCGGCGGCGGCGGCCCGCCCCTCGGGCAAACGCGGAATCGTTAAAGGCCCGCTCCCGGTCCCGGTCGCGGTCCCTCTCTCGATCGACGCTGTCGGACGCGACTCTCCACGCACTCAGCAGCGGCGGCGGCGGCGCTTGGTCCGCCCTCTGCGGAAACATCACCCGTCGCCTGGCTTCTCGAGCGGGAGCGGAATCGTCCCAGGCCGGCACGGTCACGGCCAGAGCCCATTCGAAGCCTTCTGAGGCGTTTACAAAAAAAAAAGAAAAATAATAATAATAATGTGTATTTGTTATTCTGAGCTATTCAAATTAAACTGAATTGATTCAAATTGAAATGAGGTGTCACAAGTTGTTATGTGCGAATAAGGACACTATGAAAGGGGTGTAATTATACGCTGTATTTATACACAATTTATTCACATCTGCGTAATCCCGCGGTCGGCCTCGTTGGTGTGCTCGCGCTGATCGAAGGCTCTTTAACAAAGACAGATTGACCCCGCAGGACACGGGGTGTGCGAAGAATGAGTGAGGAACACACGAGGGTTAAACGATGTTCCAGACTGAACAGAGTTGAAAACTAGATTTTTCTAAAATAATTCAATTTTTTCAATTTTCTATCAAGAAAGTGACTCGGAACATCGGAACTTCAAATTGTATGATGATTTTCATGAATACCTGAAGCTTCTATCAAGAAAGTGACTCGGAACATCGGAACTTCAAATTGTATGATCATTTTCATGAATACCTGAAGCTTTCATCCCTATTCTGCCCGTGAGTTGTGTTTACTCATTTCCATGCTCTTCAACGATGTTTCAGACTGAACAGAGTTGAAAACTAGATTTTCTAAAATAATTCATTTTTTTTTAAATTTTCGATCAAGAAAGTGACTCAGAACATGGGAACTACAAATTGTATGATCTTTTAATGAATACTGAAGCTTCAGTTACTATAATGCCCGAAAGCTGCATTTATTCATTTTTATGCTCTTAAACGACGTTTTTGGCTAAACAGAGTTGAAAACAACATTTTCTCAAAGAATTCTTTTTTTTAAAATTTGCCATCAAGAAAGTGTCTCAGAACATCGGAACTAAATTTTTTTTTGACATTTTCATAAATACCTGAAGGTTTCAACTCGAGCTCGGCGACGGGATAGTCGGAACTGCGACAGCCGTATTATTGGGAGCGCAGCAAACTCGAGTGCTTCCGACTTTGGGTGAATGCTGCATGAGCCGAAGAAGCGAAAACAAAATGGCCCATTTAGAAAATGGCCCATTTAGAAAAGTGCCTTCCTGAGGTTCTGCGAGCTTGGGGACAGGACCGTTGGAACTGCGACGGACGTATTACTAAGAGTGCAGCCGAATCGAGTCCTTCTGACTTTGGGTGACATCTGCAGGAGCCGAAGAAGCGAAAACAAAATGGCCGATTTAGAAAAGTGCCTTTCCGAGGTCCTGCGAGCTCGGCGACGGGATCGTCGGAACCGCGACGACCGTATTAGTGGGAGCGCAGCAAACTCGAGTGCATATGACTTTGGGTGAACGCTGCACAGGCCAAAGAAGCGAAAACAAAATGGCCGATTTAGAAAAGTGCCTTCCCGAGGTTCTGCGAGCTCGGAGACGGGATCGTCGGAACCGCGACGGCCGTATTAGTGGGAGCACAGCAAACTCGAGTGCATATGACTTTGGGTGAACGCTGCACGGGCCGAAGAAGCGAAAACAAAATGGCCGATTTAGAAAAGTGCCTTCCCGAGGTTCTGCGAGTTCGGAGACGGGATCGTCGGAATCGCGACGGACGTATTAATGGGAGCGCAAGAAACTCAAGTGCTTCCGACTCTCCATGAAAGCTGCACGAGCCGAAGAAGCGGAAACAAAATGGCCGATTTAGAAAAGTGCCTTTCCGAGGTCCTGCGAGCTCGGCGACGGGATCGTCGGAACCGCGACGGCCGTATTAGTGGGAGCGCATCAAGCTCGAGTCCTTCTGACTTTGGGTGACATCTGCAAGAGCCGAAGAAGCGAAAACAAAATGGCCGACTTGAAAAACTGCCTTCCCGAGTTCCAGCAAGCTCGGCGACGGGATCGTCGGAACCGCGACGGCCATATTAGCGGGCGCGTGGCAAACTCGAGTCCTTCCGGCTTTGGGTGACAGCTGCACGAGCCGAAGAAGCGAAAACAAAATGGCCGATTTAGAAAAGTGCCTTCCCGAGGTTCCGCGAGCTCGGCGCCGGGATCGTCGGAACCGCGACGACCGTATTAGTGGGAGCGCAGCAAACTCGAGTGCATATGACTTTGGGTGAACGCTGCACGGGCCGAAGAAGCGAAAACAAAATGGCCGATTTAGAAAAGTGCCTTCCCGAGGTTCTGCGAGCTCGGAGACGGGATCGTCGGAACCGCGACGGCCGTATTAGTGGGAGCACAGCAAACTCGAGTGCATATGACTTTGGGTGAACGCTGCACGGGCCGAAGAAGCGAAAACAAAATGGCCGATTTAGAAAAGTGCCTTCCCGAGGTTCTGCGAGTTCGGAGACGGGATCGTCGGAACCGCGACGGCCGTATTAGCGGGAGCGCGGCAAACTTGAGTCCTACCGACTTTGGGTGACAGCTGCACGAGCCGAAGAAGTGAAAACAAAATGGCCGACTTGAAAAACTGCCTTGCCGAGTTCCAGCAAGCTCGGCGACGGGATCGACGGGATCGTCGGAACCGCGACGGCCGTATTAGTGGGAGCGCAGCAAACTCGAGTCCTTCCGACTTTGGGTGAACGCAGCACGAGCCTAAGAAGCGAAAACAAAATGGCCGATTTAGAAAAGTGCCTTCCCGAGGTCCCGCGAGCTCGGCGACGGGATCGTCGGAACCGCGACGGCTGTATTAGTGGGAGCGCAGCAAACTCGAGTGCTTCCGACTTTTCGTAAAAGCTGCACGAGCCGAAGTAGCGAAAACAAAATGGCCGATTTAGAAAAGTGCCTTCCCGAGGTCCCGCGAGCTCGAGGATGGGACCATCGGAACTGTTGGAAAGTGCCGTATTAGTCGGGTTGCAGCAAACTTTCAAGTCTCCACGAACTGATTCAGAGAAGTGCCTTCCCAAGGTCCTTCGTGCTCGGGGGTGCTACAGTTGGAACCGCTCTGCCGTTGTCCTTGGGTCGAAATGACCTTTGATTATCACCTATTCCCTGCCGTTGTCCTTGGGTCAAAATGACAATTGAGTATCACCATGTCCCTGCCGTTGTCCTCGGGTTGAAATGACCCTTGTGTATCATCAACACTCTGCCGTTGTCCTTGGGTCAAAACGACCCTTGTGTGTCACCAAGCCCCTGCCGTTGTCCTTAGGTTGAAATGACCTTTGTGTATCATCAACACGCTGCCGTTGTCCTTGGGTCAAAATGACCCTTGAGTATCACCATGTCCCTGCCGTTGTCCTCGGGTTGAAATGACCCTTGTGTATCATCAACACTCTGCCGTTGTCCTTGGGTCAAAATGACCCTTGAGTATCACCAAGCCCCTGCCGTTGTTCTTGGGTCAAAATGACCCTTGATTATCACCAAGCCCTTGCCGTCGACTAGATTTTCTAAAATAATTCATTTTTTTTAATTTTTCTATCAAGGTGACTCAGCACATCGGAACTACAAATTGTATGATATTTTAATGAATACCTGAAGCTTTCATCACTAGACTGCTTGTAAGCTGCACTTACTCATTTTTATGCGCTTAAACGACGTTTCAGACTGAACCGAGTTGAAAACTGGATTTTCCCAAAGACTTCATTTTTTTTTAGATATTCCATCAAGAAAGTGTCTCATAATATCGGGATTACAAATTGTATGATATTTTCATGAAAAACTCAAGCTTTCGAAACTATACTACCCGTAAGATGCATTTACTCAATTTTATGCTCTTAAACTATGTTTCAGACTGAACAGAGTTGAAAACTAGATTTTTCTAAAATAATTCATTTTTTTTAAATTTTCTATCAAGAAATTGACTCAGAACATCGGAACTGCAAATTGTATGATCTTTTAATGAATACTTAAGCGTATATTACTATAATGCCAGAAAGCTGCATTTATGCATTTTTATGCTCTTAAACGACGTTTCAGACTGAACCGAGTTGAAAACTGGATTTTCCCAAAGACTTCGTTTTTTAAAATGTTCCATCAAGAAAGTTTCTCAGAACATTGAAAATACAAGTTGTATGATATTTTAATGAATACCTGAAGCTTTCATCACGATACTGCTTGTAAGCTGCACTTACTCATTTTTATGCTCTTAAACGACGTTTCAGACTGAACCGAGTTGAAAACTGGATTTTCCCAAAGACTTCGTTTTTTAAAATGTTCCATCAAGAAAGTTTCTCAGAACATTGAAAATACAAGTTGTAGGATATTTT
Source organism: Clinocottus analis (assembly GCF_023055335.1). Taxonomy (NCBI): domain Eukaryota; kingdom Metazoa; phylum Chordata; class Actinopteri; order Perciformes; family Cottidae; genus Clinocottus; species Clinocottus analis. The sequence continues at coordinate 42,643 of NW_027176219.1, read as the reverse complement.
CATGAAAAACTCAAGCTTTCATCACTATACTACCCGTAAGATGCATTTACTCATTTTTATGCTCTTAAACGACGTTTCAGACTGAACCGAGTTTAAAACTGGATTTTCCAAAATACTTCATTTTTTTAAATGTTCCATCAAGAAAGTGTTTCAGAACATCGAAACTAGAAATTGTATGATCTTTTAATGAATATTGAAGCTTATATTACTATAATGCCAGAAAGTTGCATTTATTCATTTTTATGCTCTTAAACGACGTTTCAGACTGAACCGAGTTGAAAACTGGATTTTCCCATAGACTTCGTTTTTTTAAACGTTCCATCAAGAAAGTGTCTCATAACATTGAAAATACAAGTTGTATGATATTTTAATGAAAACCTGAAGCTTTCATCACTAGACTGCTTGTAAGCTGCACTTACTCAGTTTTATGCGCTTAAACGACGTTTCAGACTGAACCGAGTTGAAAACTGGATTTTCCCAAAGACTTCATTTTTTTTAGATATTCCATCAAGAAAGTGTCTCATAATATCGGGAATACAAATTGTATGATATTTTCATGAAAAACTCAAGCTTTCATCACTATACTACCCGTAAGCTGCATTTACTCATTTTTATGCTCTTAAACAACGTTTCTTACTGAACAGAGATGAAAACTACATTTTCTAAAATAATTCATTTTTTAAAAATGTTCTTATCAAAAAAAGTGACTCAGAACATCGGAACTACAAATTGTATGATCTTTTAATGAATACTTAAGCTTATATTACTATAATGTCAGAAAGCTGCATTTATTCATTTTTATGCTCTTAAACGACGTTTCAGACTGAACAGAGTTGAAAACTAGATTTTTCTAAAATAATTCATTTTTTTTAAATTTTCTATCAAGAAAGTGACTCAGAACATCGGAACTGCAAATTGTATGATCTTTTAGTGAATACTTAAGCGTATATTACTATAATGCCAGAAAGCTGCATTTATTCATTTTTATGCTCTTAACCCTCCTGTTGGCTTCTGGGTCAAAAAGACCCACGTTCGAGTGTTTTTGTATTTGTGTGTATCGCGGTATCAGGGTCACAAAATGATCCACTACCAGTGTATACGTATGCATGCATCCATGCATGCAAGTACGTATGAATCCCTAAAGCCCGTCGTCCTCAGGTCAAAACGACCCGCGTCTTTCCACCGAGCCCTCGCCGTCGCTTTGGGGTCTGTTCGACCCTCGAGTTTGAGCGAGCCCTCGGCCTCGTCCCTCGGGTCAAAATGACTCGCGTTCATCGCCGAGCCCTCCCCTCGCCGTCGTCCCCCGGGTCAGACTGACCCGTGTTTATCGCCGAGCTCCCGGCACCCGTTCCCGGGGTCAGAATGACCCGCGTATATTGCCTAGCTCCTGGCCCTCGTCCCCGGGGTCAGAATGACCCGCGTTTATCGCCGAACTCCTGGCCCCGTCCCTGGGGTCTAAATGACCCGCGAGCCCTCGGTCTCGTCCTCGGGTCGAAACACCCGAGTTTTTCGTTGTATTACAAGTCATCCCGTATGCTAAATGTAAAAAATAAATAAATGATACAAATAAAGACATGACAAGACAGTTGCATTGTATTGTTTTTTCTTACATTTATTTAGTCATCACCAGTGTTACAAGCAACGACACAGAACACACACACACACACACACACACACACACACACACACACACACACACACACACACACACACACACACACACACACACACACACACACACACACACACACACAAACACACACAAACACACACGACGTTCGGATTCGGTCGCGGCGGCGGCGGCCCGCCCCTCGGGCAAACGCGGAATCGTTAAAGGCCCGCTCCCGGTCCCGGTCGCGGTCCCTCTCTCGATCGACGCTGTCGGACGCGACTCTCCACGCACTCAGCAGCGGCGGCGGCGGCGCTTGGTCCGCCCTCTGCGGAAACATCACCCGTCGCCTGGCTTCTCGAGCGGGAGCGGAATCGTCCCATGCCGGCACGGTCACGGCCAGAGCCCATTCGATCGGCCTGGACGGGATCGCGTTCCAGCCGTTCGACCCGCCCCGCGCTTCTCGTTCTATGAAAGGGGTGTACTTATACGCTGTATTTATACACACTTTATTCACATCTGCGTAATCCCGCGGTCGGCTTCGTTGGTGCGCTCGCGCTGATCGAAGGCTCTTTAGCCAAGACGCGTGACGTCATTTCGTACGTGTCCAGATTGTAAAGCCCTCTGAGGCGTTTACAAAAAAAAAAGAAAATAATAATAATAATGTGTATTTGTTATTCTAAGCTATTCAAAATAAACTGAATTGATTCAAATTGAAATGAGGTGTCACAAGTTGTTATGTGCGAATAAGGACACTATGAAAGGGGTGTAATTATACGCTGTATTTATACACAATTTATTCAAATATGCGTAATCCCGCGGTCGGCCTCGTTGGTGTGCTCGCGCTGATCGAAGGCTCTTTAACAAAGACAGATTGACCCCGCAGGACACGGGGTGTGCGAGGAATGAGTGAGGAACACACGAGGGTTAAACGATGTTTCAGACTGAACAGAGTTGAAAACTAGATTTTTCTAAATTAATTCAATTTTTTCAATTTTCTATCAAGAAAGTGACTCGGAACATCGGAACTTCAAATTGTATGATGATTTTCATGAATACCTGAAGCTTCTATCAAGAAAGTGACTCTGAACATAGGAACTTCAAATTGTATGATAATTTTCATGAATACTTGAAGCTTTCATCACTATACTGGCCGAAAGCTGCATTTACTCATGTTCATGCTCTTAAACGATGTTTCAGACTGAACAGAGTTGAAAACTAGATTTTTCTAAAATAATTCAATTTTTTTAATTTTCTATCAAGAAAGTCACTCGGAACATCGGAACTTCAAATTGTATGATGATTTTCATGAATACCTGAAGCTTTCATCCCTATTCTGCCCGTGAGTTGTGTTTACTCATTTCCATGCTCTTCAACGATGTTTCAGACTGAACAGAGTTGAAAACTAGATTTTCTAAAATAATTCATTTTTTTAAAATTTTCGATCAAGAAAGTGACTCAGAACATGGGAACTACAAATTGTATGATCTTTTAATGAATACTGAAGCTTCAGTTACTATAATGCCCGAAAGCTGCATTTATTCATTTTTATGCTCTTAAACGACGTTTTTGGCTAAACAGAGTTGAAAACAACATTTTCTCAAAGAATTCTTTTTTTTAAAATTTGCCATCAAGAAAGTGTCTCAGAACATCGGAACTAAATTTTTTTTGACATTTTCATAAATACCTGAAGGTTTCAACTCGAGCTCGGCGACGGGATAGTCGGAACTGAGACAGCCGTATTATTGGGAGCGCAGCAAACTCGAGTGCTTCCGACTTTGGGTGAATGCTGCATGAGCCGAAGAAGCGAAAACAAAATGGCCCATTTAGAAAATGGCCCATTTAGAAAAGTGCCTTCCTGAGGTTCTGCGAGCTTGGGGAAAGGACCGTTGGAACTGCGACGGACGTATTACTAAGAGTGCAGCCGAATCGAGTCCTTCTGACTTTGGGTGACATCTGCACGAGCCGAAGAAGCGAAAACAAAATGGCCGATTTAGAAAAGTGCCTTTCCGAGGTCCTGCGAGCTCGGCGACGGGATCGTCGGAACCGCGACGGCCGTATTAGTGGGAGCACAGCAAACTCGAGTCCTTCCGACTTTGGGTGAACGCAGCACGAGCCTAAGAAGCGAAAACAAAATGGCCGATTTAGAAAAGTGCCTTCCCGAGGGTCTGCGAGCTAGGAGACGGGATCGTCGGAACCGCGACGGCCGTATTAGTGGGAGCACAGCAAACTCGAGTGCATATGACTTTGGGTGAACGCTGCACGGGCCGAAGAAGCGAAAACAAAATGGCCGATTTAGAAAAGTGCCTTCCCGAGGTTCTGCGAGCTCGGAGACGGGATCGTCGGAATCGCGACGGACGTATTAATGGGAGCGCAAGAAACTCAAGTGCTTCCGAATTTCCATGAAAGCTGCACGAGCCGAAGAAGCGGAAACAAAATGGCCGATTTAGAAAAGTGCCTTCCTGAGGTCCCGTTAGCTCGGCGCCGGGATCGTCTGAACCGCGACGGCCGTATTAGCGGGAGCGCAAGAAACTCAAGTGCTTACGACTTTCCATGAAAGCTGCACGAGCCAAAGAAGCGGAAACAAAATGGCCGATTTAGAAAAGTGCCTTTCCGAGGTCCTGCGAGCTCCGCGACGGGATCGTCGGAACCGCGACGGCCGTATTATTGGGAGCGCATCAAGCTCAAGTCCTTCTGACTTTGGGTTACATCTGCAAGAGCCGAAGAAGCGAAAACAAAATGGCCGACTTGAAAAACTGCCTTCCCGAGTTCCAGCAAGCTCGGCGACGGGATCGACGGGGTCGTCGGAACCGCGACGGCCGTATTAGTGGGAGCGCAGCAAACTCGAGTCTTTCCGACTTTGGGTGAACGCAGCACGAGCCTAAGAAGCGAAAACAAAATGGCCGATTTAGAAAAGTGCCTTCCCGAGGTCCCGCTAGCTCGGCGCCGGGATCGTCGGAACCGCGACGGCCGTATTAGCGGGAGCGCGGCAAACTTGAGTCCTACCGACTTTGGGTGACAGCTGCACGAGCCGAAGAAGTGAAAACAAAATGGCCGACTTGAAAAACTGCCTTGCCGAGTTCCAGCAAGCTCGGCGACAGGATCGACGGGGTCGTCGGAACCGCGACGGCCGTATTAGTGGGAGCGCAGCAAACTCGAGTCCTTCCGACTTTGGGTGAACGCAGCACGAGCCTAAGAAGCGAAAACAAAATGGCCGATTTAGAAAAGTGCCTTCCCGAGGTCCCGCGAGCTCGGCGACGGGATCGTCGGAACCGCGACGGCTGTATTAGTGGGAGCGCAGCAAACTCGAGTGCTTCCGACTTTTCGTAAAAGCTGCACGAGCCGAAGTAGCGAAAACAAAATGGCCGATTTAGAAAAGTGCCTTCCCGAGGTCCCGCGAGCTCGAGGATGGGACCATCGGAACTGTTGGAAAGTGCCGTATTAGTCGGGTTGCAGCAAACTTTCAAGTCTCCACGAACTGATTCAGAGAAGTGCCTTCCCAAGGTCCTTCGTGCTCGGGGGTGCTACAGTTGGAACCGCTCTGCCGTTGTCTTTGGGTCGAAATGACCTTTGATTATCACCTATTCCCTGCCGTTGTCCTCGGGTTGAAATGACCCTTGTGTATCATCAACACTCTGCCGTTGTCCTTGGGTCAAAACGACCCTTGTGTGTCACCAAGCCCCTGCCGTTGTCCTTAGGTTGAAATGACCTTTGTGTATCATCAACACGCTGCCGTTGTCCTCGGGTTGAAATGACCCTTGTGTATCATCAACACTCTGCCGTTGTCCTTGGGTCAAAATGACCCTTGAGTATCACCAAGCCCCTGCCGTTGTTCTTGGGTCAAAATGACCCTTGATTATCACCAAGCCCTTGCCGTCGACTAGATTTTCTAAAATAATTCATTTTTTAAATTTTTCTATCAAGGTGACTCAGCACATCGGAACTACAAATTGTATGATATTTTAATGAATACCTGAAGCTTTCATCACTAGACTAAGCTGCACTTACTCATTTTTATGCGCTAAAACGACGTTTCAGACCGAACCGAGTTGAAAACTGGATTTTCCCAAAGACTTCATTTTATTTTAGATATTCCATCAAGAAAGTCTCTCAATACATCAAGATTACAAATTGTATGATATTTTCATGAAAAACTCAATCTTTCATCACTATATTACCCGTAAGATGCATTTACTCATTTTTATGCTCTTAAACGACGTTTCTTAATGAGCAGAGTTGAAAACTAGATTTTTCTAAAATAATTCATTTTTTTTAATTTTCTATGAAGAAAGTGACTCTGAACATTGGAACTTCAAATTGTATGATGATTTTCATACGTGAAGCTTTCATAACTATACTGGCCGAAAGCTGCATTTACTCATGTTGATGCTCTTAAACGATGTTTCAGACTGAACAGAGTTGAAAAGTAGATTTTTCTAAAATAATTCATTTTCTTTAATTTTCAATCAAGAAAGTAACTCAGAACATCGGAACTGCAAATTGTATGATCTTTTAATGAATACTTAAGCGTATATTACTATAATGCCAGAAAGCTGCATTTATTCATTTTTATGCTCTTAAACGACGTTTCAGACTGAACCGAGTTGAAAACTGGATTTTCCCAAAGACTTCGTTTTTTAAAATGTTCCATCAAGAAAGTGTCTCAGAACATTGAAAATACAAGTTGTATGATATTTTCATGAATACCTGAAGCTTTCATCACTATACTGATTGTAAGCTGCACTTACTCATTTTTATGCTCTTAAACGACGTTTCAGACTGAACCGAGTATAAAACTGCATTTTCCAAAATACTTCATTTTTTTAAATGTTCCATCAAGAAAGTGTTTCAGAACATGGAAACTAGAAATTGTATGATCTTTTAATGAATACTGAAGCTTATAATGCCAGAAAGCTGCATTTATTCATTTTTATGCTCTTAAACGACGTTTCAGACTGAACCGAGTTGAAAACTGGATTTTCCCAAAGACTTCGTTTTTTTAAATGTTCCATCAAGAAAGTGTCTCAGAACATTGAAAATACAAGTTGTATGATATTTTAATGAATACCTGAAGTTTTCATCACTAGACTGCTTGTAAGCTGCACTTACTCAGTTTTATGCGCTTAAATGACGTTTCAGACTGGACCGAGTTGAAAACTGGATTTTCCCAAAGATTTCATTTTTTTTTTTAGCTATTCCATCAAGAAAGTGTCTCATAATATCGGGATTACAAATTGTATGCTATTTTCATGAAAAACTCAAGCTTTCATCACTATACTACCAGTAAGCTGCATTTACTCATTTTTATGCTGTTAAACAACGTTTCTTACTGAACAGAGTTGAAAACTACATTTTCCAAAATACTTCATTTTTTTAAATGTTCCATCAAGAAAGTGTTTCAGAACATCGAAACTAGAAATTGTATGATCTTTTAATGAATACTGAAGCTTATAATGCCAGAAAGCTGCATTTATTCATTTTTATGCTCTTAAACGACGTTTCAGACTGAACCGAGTTGAAAACTGGATTTTCCCAAAGACTTCGTTTTTTAAAATGTTCCATCAAGAAAGTGTCTCAGAACATTGAAAATACAAGTTGTATGATATTTTCATGAATACCTGAAGCTTTCATCACTATACTGATTGTAAGCTGCACTTACTCATTTTTATGCTCTTAAACGACGTTTCAGACTGAACCGAGTATAAAACTGCATTTTCCAAAATACTTCATTTTTTTAAATGTTCTATCAAGAAAGTGTTTCAGAACATGGAAACTAGAAATTGTATGATCTTTTAATGAATACTGAAGCTTATAATGCCAGAAAGCTGCATTTATTCATTTTTATGCTCTTAAACGACGTTTCAGACTGAACCGAGTTGAAAACTGGATTTTCCCAAAGACTTCGTTTTTTTAAATGTTCCATCAAGAAAGTGTCTCAGAACATTGAAAATACAAGTTGTAGGATATTTTAATGAAAACCTGAAGTTTTCATCACTAGACTGCTTGTAAGCTGCACTTACTCAGTTTTATGCGCTTAAATGACGTTTCAGACTGGACCGAGTTGAAAACTGGATTTTCCCAAAGATTTCATTTTTTTTTTTAGCTATTCCATCAAGAAAGTGTCTCATAATATCGGGATTACAAATTGTATGCTATTTTCATGAAAAACTCAAGCTTTCATCACTATACTACCAGTAAGCTGCATTTACTCATTTTTATGCTGTTAAACAACGTTTCTTACTGAACAGAGTTGAAAACTACATTTTCCAAAATACTTCATTTTTTTAAATGTTCCATCAAGAAAGTGTTTCAGAACATCGAAACTAGAAATTGTATGATCTTTTAATGAATACTGAAGCTTATAATGCCAGAAAGCTGCATTTATTCATTTTTATGCTCTTAAACGACGTTTCAGACTGAACCGAGTTGAAAACTGGATTTTCCCAAAGACTTCGTTTTTTAAAATGTTCCATCAAGAAAGTGTCTCAGAACATTGAAAATACAAGTTGTATGATATTTTCATGAATACCTGAAGCTTTCATCACTATACTGATTGTAAGCTGCACTTACTCATTTTTATGCTCTTAAACGACGTTTCAGACTGAACCGAGTATAAAACTGCATTTTCCAAAATACTTCATTTTTTTAAATGTTCCATCAAGAAAGTGTTTCAGAACATCGAAACTAGAAATTGTATGATCTTTTAATGAATACTGAAGCTTATAATGCCAGAAAGCTGCATTTATTCATTTTTATGCTCTTAAACGACGTTTCAGACTGAACCGAGTTGAAAACTGGATTTTCCCAAAGACTTCGTTTTTTAAAATGTTCCATCAAGAAAGTGTCTCAGAACATTGAAAATACAAGTTGTATGATATTTTCATGAATACCTGAAGCTTTCATCACTATACTGATTGTAAGCTGCACTTACTCATTTTTATGCTCTTAAACGACGTTTCAGACTGAACCGAGTATAAAACTGCATTTTCCAAAATACTTCATTTTTTTAAATGTTCCATCAAGAAAGTGTTTCAGAACATCGAAACTAGAAATTGTATGATCTTTTAATGAATACTGAAGCTTATAATGCCAGAAAGCTGCATTTATTCATTTTTATGCTCTTAAACGACGTTTCAGACTGAACCGAGTTGAAAACTGGATTTTCCCAAAGACTTCGTTTTTTTAAATGTTCCATCAAGAAAGTGTCTCAGAACATTGAAAATACAAGTTGTATGATATTTTAATGAATACCTGAAGTTTTCATCACTAGACTGCTTGTAAGCTGCACTTACTCAGTTTTATGCGCTTAAATGACGTTTCAGACTGGACCGAGTTGAAAACTGGATTTTCCCAAAGATTTCATTTTTTTTTTAGCTATTCCATCAAGAAAGTGTCTCATAATATCGGGATTACAAATTGTATGCTATTTTCATGAAAAACTCAAGCTTTCATCGCTATACTACCAGTAAGCTGCATTTACTCATTTTTATGCTGTTAAACAACGTTTCTTACTGAACAGAGTTGAAAACTACATTTTCCAAAATACTTCATTTTTTTAAATGTTCCATCAAGAAAGTGTTTCAGAACATCGAAACTAGAAATTGTATGATCTTTTAATGAATACTGAAGCTTATAATGTCAGAAAGCTGCATTTATTCATTTTTATGCTCTTAAACGACGTTTCAGACTGAACCGAGTTGAAAACTGGATTTTCCCAAAGACTTCGTTTTTTAAAATGTTCCATCAAGAAAGTGTCTCAGAACATTGAAAATACAAGTTGTATGATATTTTCATGAATACCTGAAGCTTTCATCACTATACTGATTGTAAGCTGCACTTACTCATTTTTATGCTCTTAAACGACGTTTCAGACTGAACCGAGTTGAAAACTGGATTTTCCCAAAGACTTCGTTTTTTAAAATGTTCCATCAAGAAAGTGTCTCAGAACATTGAAAATACAAGTTGTATGATATTTTCATGAATACCTGAAGCTTTCATCACTATACTGATTGTAAGCTGCACTTACTCATTTTTATGCTCTTAAACGACGTTTCAGACTGAACCGAGTATAAAACTGCATTTTCCAAAATACTTCATTTTTTTAAATGTTCCATCAAGAAAGTGTTTCAGAACATCGAAACTAGAAATTGTATGATCTTTTAATGAATACTGAAGCTTATAATGCCAGAAAGCTGCATTTATTCATTTTTATGCTCTTAAACGACGTTTCAGACTGAACCGAGTTGAAAACTGGATTTTCCCAAAGACTTCGTTTTTTAAAATGTTCCATCAAGAAAGTGTCTCAGAACATTGAAAATACAAGTTGTATGATATTTTCATGAATACCTGAAGCTTTCATCACTATACTGATTGTAAGCTGCACTTACTCATTTTGATGCTCTTAAACGACGTTTCGGACTGAACCGAGTATAAAACTGCATTTTCCAAAAAACTTCATTTTTTTTAGATATTCCATCAAGAAAGTGTCTCATAATATCGGGATTACAAATTGTATGATATTTTCATGAAAAACTCAAGCTTTCATTTACTCATTTTTATGCTCCTAAACAACGTTTCTTACTGAACAGAGATGAAAACTACATTTTCTAAAATAATTCATTTTTAAAAAATGTTCTTATCAAAAAAAGTGACTCAGAACATCGGAACTACAAATTGTATGATCTTTTAATGAATACTTAAGCTTATATTACTATAATGTCAGAAAGCTGCATTTATTCATTTTTATGCTCTTAACCCTCCTGTTGGCTTCTGGGTCAAAAAGACCCACGGTCGAGTGTTTTTGTATTTGTGTGTATCGCGGTCTCAGGGTCACAAAATGATCCACTACCAGTATATACGTATGCATGCATGCATGCATGCATACGTATACGTAAGCGTGCCGATCCAGAAACGTGTCGCCGGGGGGTTGGGGGGCGCACCCGGTTCGAGACGCTCGGGGTCGCGTTTGGCGCACAGCTTCCCCCGGCCCCGTGCGATCCACGGAGCCCGGCTCGCCGCCAAACGGGCGAACCGACGTTCGGATTCGGTCGCGGCGGCGGCGGCCCGCCCCTCGGGCAAACGCGGAATCGTCAAAGGCCCGGTCCCGGTCCCGGTCCCGGTCCAGGTCGCGGTCCCTCCTTCGATCGTCGCTGTCGGACGCGACTCTCCACGCACTCAGCAGCGGCGGCGGCGCTTGGTCCGCCCTCTGCGGAAACATCACCCGTCGCCTGGCTTCTCGAGCGGGAGCGGAAACGTCCCAGGCCGGCGCGGTCACGGCCAGAGTCCATTCGATCGGCCTGGACGGGATCGCGTTCCAGCCGTTCGACCCGCCCCGCGCTTCTCGTTCTATGAAAGGGGTGTACTTATACGCTGTATTTATACACACTTTATTCACATCTGCGTAATCCCGCGGTCGGCTTCGTTGGTGCGCTCGCGCTGATCGAAGGCTCTTCAGCCAAAACGCGTGACGTCATTTCGTACGTGTCCAGATTGTAAAGCCCTCTGAGGCGTTTACAAAAAAAAAGAAAGTAATAATAATAATAATAATAATAATGTGTATTTGTTATTCTGAGCTATTCAAAATAAACTGAATTGATTCAAATTGAAATGAGGTGTCACAAGTTATGTGCGAATAAGGAGACTATGAAAGGGGTGCACTTATACGCTGTATAAGTGCACCCCACAATTTATTCACATCTGCGTAATCCCGCGGTCGGCCTCGTTGGTGTGCTCGCGCTGATCGAAGGCTCTTTAGCAAAGACAGATTGACCCCGCAGGACACGGTGGTGTGAGGAATGAGTGAGGACAACACCAGGGTTAAGAGCATAAAAATGAGTAAATGCAGCTTTCGGGCATTATAATGATGAAAGTTTCAGGTATTCATGAAAATATCATACAACTTGTATTCAAATGTTCTGAAACACTAATCTAATTTTCAACTCTAGTCAGTCTGAAACATCGTTTCAGAGCATAAAAATGGATAAATGCAGCTTTCTGGCATTATAGTAATATAAGCTTCAGTATTCATTGAAAGATCATACAATTTGTAGTTTCGATGTTCTGAGAAACTTTCTTGATGGAACATTTAAAAAAATGAAGTCTTTTGGAAAATCCAGTTTTAAACTCTGTTCAGTCTGAAACGTCTTTTAAGAGCATAAAACTGAGTAAATGCAGCTTTCGGGCAGTATAGTGATGAAAGCTTCAGGTATTCATGAAAATATCATACAACTTGTATTCAAATGTTCTGAAACACTAATCTAATTTTCAACTCTAGTCAGTCTGAAACATCGTTTCAGAGCATAAAAATGGATAAATGCAGCTTTCTGGCATTATAGTAATATAAGCTTCAGTATTCATTGAAAGATCATACAATTTGTAGTTTCGATGTTCTGAGAAACTTTCTTGATGGAACATTTAAAAAAATGAAGTCTTTTGGAAAATCCAGTTTTAAACTCTGTTCAGTCTGAAACGTCTTTTAAGAGCATAAAACTGAGTAAATGCAGCTTTCGGGCAGTATAGTGATGAAAGCTTCAGGTATTCATGAAAATATCATACAACTTGTATTCAAATGTTCTGAAACACTTTCTTGTTGGAACATTTAAAAAAATGAAGTCTTTGAGAAAATCCAGTTTTCCACTCGGTTCAGTCTGAAACGTCGTTTAAGAGCATAAAAATGAATAAATGCAGCTTTCTGGCATTATAGTAATATAAGCTTCAATATTCATTAAAAGATTATACAATTTGTAGTTTCGATGTTCTGAAACACTTTCTTGTTGGAACATTTTAAAAAAGGAAGTCTTTGAGAAAATCCAGTTTTCAACTGTGTTCAGTCTGAAACGTTGTTTAAGAGCATACAAATGAATAAATGCAGCTTACGGGCATTATAGTAATATAAGCTTCAGTATTCATTAAAAGATCATACAATTTGTAGTTTCGATGTTCTGAAACACTTTCTTGATGGAAAATTGAAAAAAAAAGAATTCTTAAAGAAAATCTAATTTTCAACTGGTCAATCTGAAGTGTCGTATAAGAGCATAAAAATGAATACATGCAGTTTTCGGGCATTATAGTAACGGAAGCTTCAGTATTCATTAAAAAAGATCATACAATTTGTAGTTCCGATGTGCTGAGCCATCTTTTTCATAGAACATTTTAAAAAATGAATTATTTTAGAAAATCTAGTCAACGGCCAGGGCTTGGTGATAATCAAGGGTCATTTTGACCCAAGGACAATGGCAGAGTGTTGATAATACACAAGAGTCATTTCGACCCGAGGAACACGGCAAGAGCATGGTGATACTCAACGGTCATTTTGACCCAAGGACAACGGCAAGGGCTTGGTGATAATCAAGGGTCATTTTGACCCAAGGACAACGGCAGAGTGTTGATAATACACAAGGTCATTTCAACCCGAGGACAACGGCAGGGGCATGGTGATACTCAAGGGTCATTTTGACCCAAGGACAACGGCAGGGGGATGGTGATACTCAATGGTCATATTGACCCAAGGACAACGGCAAAGGCTTGGTGATAATCACGGGTCATTTTGACCCAAAGACAACGGCAGGGAATAGGTGATAATAAAAGGTCATTTCGACCCAAGGACAACGGCACAGCGGTTCCAACTGTAGCACCCCCGAGCACGAAGGACCTTGGGAAGGCACTTCTCTGAATCAGTTCGTGGAGACTTGAAAGTTTGCTGCAACCCGACTAATACGGCACTTTCCAACAGTTCCGATGGTCCCATCCTCGAGCTCGCGGGACCTCGGGAAGGCACTTTTCTAAATCGGCCATTTTGTTTTTGCTACTTCGGCTCGTACAGCTTTCACATAAAGTCGGAAGTACTTGAGTTTGCTCCGCTCCCACTAATACGGCCGTCGCGGTTCCGACGATCCCGTCGATCCCGTCGATCCCGTCGATCCCGTCGCCGAGCTTGCTGGAACTCGGGAAGGCAGTTTTTCAAGTCGGCCATTTTGTTTTCACTTCTTCGGCTCGTGCAGCTGTCCCCCAAAGTCAGAAGGACTCGAGCTTGATGCCCTTCCACTAATACAGCTGTAGCGGTTCCGACGATCCCGTCGCCGAGCTCGCAGGACCTCGGGAAGGCACTTTTCTAAATCGGCCATTTTGTTTTCGCTTCTTCAGCTCGTGCAGCTGTCACCCAAAGTCGGAAGGACTCAAGTTTGCTGCGCTCCCGCTAATACAGCCGTCGCAGTTCCGACGATCCCGTCGCCGAGCTTGCTGGACCTCGTGAAGGCAGTTTTTCAAGTCGGCCATTTTGTTTTCACTTCTTCGGCTCGTGCAGCTGTCACCCAAAGTCGGAAGGACTGGAGTTTGCCGCGCTCCCGCTAATACGACCGTCGCGGTTCCGACGAGCCCGTCGCCGAGCTCGCAGGACCTCGGGAAGGCACTTTTCTAAATCGGCCATTTTGTTTTCGCTTCTTCGGCTCGTGCAGCTTTCACCCAAAGTCGGAAGCACTTGAGTTTCCTGCGCTCCCATTAATACGTCCGTCGCGGTTCCGACGATCCCGTCCCCGAGCTCGCAGAACCTCAGGAAGGCACTTTTCTAAATCGGCCATTTTGTTTTCGCTTCTTCGGCCCGTGCAGCGTTCACCCAAAGTCATAAGCACTCGAGTTTGCTGCGCTCCCACTAATACGGCCGTTGCGGTTTCGACGATCCCGTCGCTGAGCTCGCGGGACCTCGAGAAGGCACTTTTCTAAATCGGCCATTTTGTTTTCGCTTCTTCGGCTCATGCAGCTTTCACGGAAAGTCGGAAGCACTCGAGTTTGCTGCGCTCCCACTAATACGGCCGTTGCGGTTTCGACAATCCCGTCGCTGAGCTCGCGGGACCTCGAGAAGGCACTTTTCTAAATCGGCCATTTTGTTTTCGCTTCTTCGGCTCATGCAGCTTTCACGGAAAGTCGGAAGCACTCGAGTTTGCTGCGCTCCCACTAATACGGCCGTCGCGGTTCCGACGATCCCGTCGCCGAGCTCGCGGGACCTCGGGAAGGCATTTTTCTAAATCGGCCATTTTGTTTTCGTTTCTTCGGCTCGTGCAGCTGTCACCCAAAGAGTTTGCTGCGCTCCCACTAATACGGCCGTTGCGGTTCCGACTATCACGTCGCCGAGCTCGAGTTGAAACCTTCAGGTATTTATGAAAATGTCAAAAAATGTGTAGTTCCGATGTTCTGAGACACTTTCTTGATGGCAAATTTTAAAAAAAGAATTCTTTGAGAAAAATCTAGTTTTCCACTCTGTTCACCCAAAAACTCTGTTCAGCCAATGCTTTTCAACATGACAAATATAATAACCTTCTAATATCTAGTTAAATATCGGAAGACCTGGAAGACCTGACGTGCTCTAAGAAGGGTTCCCAGACCTTACAGAACTTAGTAGAGGTGCCTCGTAAAGAGTACTTAATTTTTTCCAATGTCATAAAACCAAGGGCATCTCTAAGCCATAGAGAGTGGGAGTCCTTCCAATATAGCAAAATAACACGCCTCGCTAAAAGTGAGAGAAAGGCCACAAGTTCACAGAAATAAGATGGTAATGAGTTCCCAGAAGGTTGGACACCAAACAGAGCAACTAATGGTGAGGGACAGATATTGGCAGAATTGATGGCTGAGAGAGTGTCAAAGACATCCTTCCAGAACAGCGCAAGTACAGGACAATCCCAGAACATGTGGCCAAGACTGGCCGGTCCTAAGTGGCCGGTCACAGTGCGAGTCTGCACCTGGGAATATACTAGCCAATTTACTCTTAGACCAATGAACCCTGTGCACTACTTTACATTGTAAGTACACAGAGGATGATTGGACCCATTTCAAAGCGTTCTCCCACACCTCAGGGTCTATCTCTATATTAAGATCAGTCGACCATGCGCAAGGCATCAGAGGTTGAGGATTGGTGCGAAAGAAGAGTGCAGTAAATCCTTGATATGGTACCTTTCCGCTAAGAGTTAATTTTGAGGATGGTGTCTAAAAAAGCGTGGGAGACGATATGATGGGGAAATTGGGAGAGCAGTTACGTACAAAATCTCTTGTCTGCAAATACCTGAAAAAATGTGTCGAAGGCAAGTTATAAGCCTGTGCTAACTGACCAAAGGAAGCAAATTTACCATCAATGTAAAGATGGTTAAAGGACAAAATTCTTCTGTCTCTCCAGATTAAGAAAACATTATCCATAATGGATAGAGTGAACAGGGTTGTAGAGTAAACAGGAGCCATACCAGGTATAGATTGCAATATAAATTGTTGTTTAAATTGCGTCCAGATTTTAAGACAGTTTTTCACAACAACACTGTCTGAATGCACATATGGTGGAATAGTTGTGGGGAAGCACAGCAGGGACATCAGAGATGATGAACCACATGAGGCCTTCTCAACCTGTAGCCAGGGTGAGGGTTGGGCATTAGTGCAACACCAGTGTAACAAGGCTTTAATGTTTGTTGACCAGTAATAGAGTAAGAAGTTAGGGAGGGCTAGACCACCCAGCTCCTTAGGTTTTTGTAAAGTGTCTTTTTTAATTCTAGGGGGGCTTCTTGTTCCATAAGAATTGGGAAATTGTGTGGTCAATGAATGAATCGAAAAGTTCAGTCAGCTGTCGATGGAGACACCCAGGTACTTGTACTCCTCCACCATGTTCACGTCCTCTCCCAGGACGCTCAGAGGTCTCGGAGCTGTTGTCTTCCTCCTGAAGTCGACCACCATCTCTCTGGTCTTGCTCACGTTCAGAAGCAGGTGATTCTCGCTGGCCCACTCCACAAAGTCACTCACCACTGCTCTGTACTCCTCCTCCCGTCCATCCTTAATACACCCGACCACTGCAGAGTCATCAGAGTACTTCTGCAGATGGCATGACCCCGTGTTGTACTGGAAGTCATTTGTGTACAGGGTGAACAGGAAGGGAGACAGAACAGTACCTTGTGGGGCCCCAACATCACTGATCACCGTTTCAGACAGCACACGGCCCATTCTCACAAACTGTGGTCTGCCTGTGACGTAGTCAGTGATCCAGGAGATGGTGGACGAGTCTACCCCTACCCCCCGCAGCTTCTCACTCAGTAGCAATGGTTGAATGGTGTTAAATGCACTGGAGAAGTCAAAGAAAGTGACTCTCACAGAGACACCGGTTCCATCCAGGTGAGACTGAGCTCGTTGCAGCAGGTAGATGATGGCGTCATCCACTCCCACATGAGGCTGGTAAGCAAATTGCAGAGGGTCCAGCGACGATTTCACCTGCGGCCTGAGGTGGGCCAAGACCAGCCTCTCCAGCACCTTCATCACGTGGGAAGTGAGGGCAACTGGTCGGTAGTCCTTGAGGCCAGATGGCATCGACTTCTTTGGGACAGGGACCAGGCACGACGTCTTCCACAGCACCGGGACTTCCTCCTGCTTCAGGCTCAGGTTGAAGAGGTGCTGCAGGACACCAGACAGCTGGGTGGCGCATGTCTTTAGGACCCTGGGGTTGATGCCATCAGGACCTTCCGCCTTGCGCTGTAGAAGTTTCCTCAGCTGTCTTCTCACCTGGTCAGTCGTCACAGAGAGAGGGGGGAAGGGAGGTGGAAGTGAGCGAAAGAAACGTTTTGTAAGGAAAATTGGTATACAATGGAAGAGATATAGAAATTTCGGGAGCACATTCATTTTAACACAGTTTATCCGCCCTACAAGAGAGAGAGGAAATAAATTACGAAAAAGAGAGAAGCTGTCAAACTGAATTCTTCTGGAGGCTACAGTAGGCTTCCAATATTGATACACACTACACAATAACTCGGACGGGTTTTGCCCGTCATGAAGCACGCGCTCCCTGCAGAGCGCTGCTCTTACTATCCGTGTCCTTCCTCAACGGAATTCTGAAGAAATGGGCAGGCCATTTTTCCAGGACAATGATTGGCCGTTCAGCGTAAGTTACCGGGGCAACGGACCCCGCTAAGAAGTGAACCAGCTTTGTGAGACGGAAAACCCAGAATTAATCCAGAAGTTACCTCGCTAAACCGAAACCCCGGGTATGTTAACCCAGCTTCGTGAGACAGGGTTCTGGTGTACGTCATCTTATCCTGGAAATTATCCAGCTATATCAGTACACCATACATATCATTGTTGTAGAACATGATAAAGGTGGACTTATGATAAGAATATAGAGAATCAAACAATTTATTTTCACTGCTTTAATTAATTGAATTTCTGATTATGAATATTACATACAAAAAAGAAAAAAACAACGTGACCTTTTCACTGAAGGACAAAAGAGACTCAAATTATTTAAACTGGAATTCTGTGCATGGTTTTTCCTCACCCATACCCAAACTTAGTTATATGGTAATCTACACACACATACATGAATATGCACATAAATAGTACATGAGACATACGTGCATACAGTACATATATCCTATTAAGGTTATATTCATTTGTATGCTACTGCCAGCAGGCACATTTAAATACATATAATGTGTTAAATACATATAATGTCAAATTAGCCTATACAGTTTCCCAAAACTGACGCATTTAATTTGTCTGATATTTTGTGATGCTTATGTCTCGCAGCGGGGGCGATGTCATACTGCTTTCACAGCAAACGTGTTGTGAATATTCAAAACAGTTTACTGTGAACGCAGAATTAGACTTTGCCATAATTATGGACTTGACTTCCTCAAATGCGATCATGATCATCTCCTGCTCCTCAGCGAAGAAAAAAAGTCTCTTCCTTTGAGATTTTTTGTCATGTTTTAGTATCAGAACATCATGGTTTCAGGGCTCCACTATTCTCCCTTCTGAAGAGGAACGGGCACGTGCGTTTATCCTTAGGACTGACGTCTGGTTAGAATGAACGAGACCGTTTCAGAGCGGATCCACCTTCGGGAACCAACATATCCTGATCAGGTTCGAAGAATAGGGCCCTGGTCCCTTTGCAAAGGAATGTCATCACCGCCACACCTGTGATGCATGTAAAGGAAGGCATGCTACCTGTCTTCACAATGAGAACTACAGAAGACATGATGGTAGAAAAAGGTCCGTATCCATTGCTAAAACAGCTCCTAACACTGTAAATAAAACCATTGCAGCCACAGCACTCAGCGTCAGGCTGCACTTCCATGATTGTTCCTGTGTCCAGGTGTCCTGTGCTAAAAACCCATCCAGGGAACAGCTTGCCTATGCATTACAAGACTCTCAAAGTGACAGCACATTCATCAACAAGGAGGTAAGCAATGATCATCTCCTCCTCCTCAGCGAAGAAAAAAAAGTCTCTTGCTTTGAGATTATTTGTCATAAAAATAATCTCATCTAAAACTAAAACTAAAGCTGGGAGAGAACATGATTGATGACATGATTGTGAAGAGTGAAAGGGTGTCTGCACTCTGTGTAAGAGGGTACAATTCATGTGTTCACATCAACATCCCACCTTCATACACAAAGGACTACATGCCTGTGAATTATGATCATATTCCCACTTATGAAACCGCCACACCCAGACAGGTATTGACAGGAAAGGACCACGAGCCTTATGCCATCCTTACGGACTTGGGGTGGAGCACAGTAGGCTACTCAACTCCTCAATGAAACGGAATCAAGCCTGTCACTTTAAATCAGTCACTGTAAAGGAACTCCCTATCGTCACACCGATGGGTGTGATGAGCGCCCTGGAATCAGACCACAAGGACACCAATGGAGATGAAAAGACTGTCTCACAAGAGGATCTTGTTTTTCTGGACAAACTCAAAGAAAGCATACGGAAAAACGAACAGGGTCATTATGAGATGCCTCTGACCTTCAAGCAACGACCACATCTATCTGATAACAAAAAACTTGCTGAAATCAGGCTCAATCATTTACGACAGAGGTTCTACGAAGACGAAAAATATAAGAGACTACAAAGCATTTATGAAAGAAGTCATTGAGAGCGGCGATGTCAAAGAAGTAAACAAACACGGAACTCCTGGGGAACAATGGTACATTCCCCATCATATCACCCGAAAAAGCCTAAAAAACAATGTGTTGTTTTTGACTGCTCTGCAAGGTACAATGGCACAAGCCTAAACGAACACCTTCTACCAAGGCCAGACAAGGTAGAAGGTGTTCATCTAACAGTGTCCTGATGCGGTTCAGACAACATCCGATTGTTCTAATGTGTGGTGTAGAGAAAATGTTTTCACGGACCCTAACAGTCTTCCCTCACAACAGCTTGAGGTTTTGCCTGGATAAAAGCGTTCTAAATAAAACATGACAATACTATTACTCTGTTGTACTATTACAAGAGATACTGAAGGACGGGGAGAATGAACGCAAACTGGTAATCTGCAACAAACTAAAAACAGATGTCTCGCTGAAATATTGTGCCGAAATGGAAAGCTGAAAGCACCCAGGTCAAAGAATGGAGCTCTCTATTTATAATACCTTTTACAGCTGGAACGCCAGGCACGGCGAGTGAAGTGTACTCTGTTGACCCATTTGTGGTCAGGATTGGAGGTGACGTTTACAATAGTTGAGCAAGGTTTATTTTTTCCTCAATTTCCTCAATTTCAGCTGAACACTTATTGTACACTTACTGTACACTTGGCAGCAATATATTGGAATGCAAACATACACGATTATGCATTATTCATTTATAACCCATCTGACCTTCAAGCATTCTCAAATGCATTATTAATATGCACTCACTGTCTCTGTGGTGAGGTTTACTATATGTCTGACAGATAACATCAAATTTACTTGAGTTGTTATTATACTTAAATTAGATCGTATTCAAATTTCAGATTTAAAAAAAGATAGTGCTAATAAAATGCTGGTTTATATAGAGTAGTTTCAGTCATAGTCTATTTTTGTTTGTAAACTGAACAAATGTGCTAATCAGTGACCTTTAGAGGTGTCGGTGGGTGTGTTTATGAACTTCGGTCATAGCCAGGAGTTAAGCTAAGCTAACTCACTAGCTAGCTCCTTGACTCAACAGACAGACAACATGAGATTGACAGTGACTTGCCATCTCACTCTTGGAAAGCAAGTGAAGAAGATGATCAAGAAAAAAGAGGCAGAGATATCAAAACCAGGAACATGAACACTAAAAGAATTGCACTTGATGCCACCTGACTTCACTTTTGACCCGTTTACTGCTTGTGAGATCCTTGCGCAGATAGGTTAGTAATTCCGCAGTTATTAAGAGAGAGCATCTCATAATAACACAAAACTAAATCACACCATCATATCATATGTGGTGTATTCACATTACACGATGGTTTGTGAGTTAATAATAGGCAGGCAGTTGCTACTGTGTATGTGCTGATTTGCACATCAGGATCCCTCTGTCATCAAGCTTTTCTTTATTACCACTTCTTCCTGCTTTATTAGACGCTTTGATGACCAATCCCTTTTTTAAATAAACATATGGCATTTAATAATTGTATGAAGATATAACTCATCAAATAAAAAAAGTTTGTCGCTTTTGTTTGGAATAAACACTATTTTCACATTTCTTTTGGTTTGAATGTAGTTCTGTTGTTCGGGACCCAAAATGTTTGCCTCTAGATCTCAAAAAGACATCACTTCATCTATGCTCTTACTAAGAATACGTTATGACTAAAGCTCCACTAGCATCAGGAGGTCTATGAGCTGTTTGAGAATTTGGATGTTACTTTCGTATTTGTAGTTCACTTCAGCTTCTTTATATAGTTGCATAAACCCAATTGAACTAATGCCTCAAGCTACTACGAGGTACTCCCTGTGGACCGAAGTAGTAGTATAGCCGCTTTATGAAACCTTTTATTTCCCTGCAGCAGGGATCCGACAGTCTGCCCCCCCTCAGTCCTGGTTCTCCCGTGCCATCCTCCCTCCTGCAGAGAGATGTTTTTGTCGGCTCCCAGCAGAGCACCGACACAAGGCTCTGCTCCTCGCTGGAGGAGGAGACGCTGCTGCAGGTGGCGCCGAGGCCAGAACTGGGTTGAGTTAGTCTGAATTTGATAAAGGAACCTGCATTATTTTGTCTGATTTTTCCAGATAATAACTATAAAAAAGGTCTTGTTTACTAATGTAGGTGATATTGAAGTATCAGTATAAAACCGAGACTGCGTTGTAAACAGTTTAATATATCTGGGATTAATACATTCAGAAGAGGGTTGTATTATTATTATTTCTTAATAAACAGGCGACTCATCTAATGAACGGCACACCTTTCATGTGGTGTTGTTGCAAACTATCTGACCCATACAAAGTCTGATACTAACCTAAATTCATCATTAATTAATCGATCCATGTGAAGATCTAACAACCTTGGTTCTGTGTAAGGTGGAGAAACAAAAGAAACGGGTGGACTGATAATGTGCAGTCTGACGGCACAGAAAGACGATGCCTTGTGGTGGACACCGACGGAATCGGCAGTCATCCATCCATCTGCTTATGCAGCGCCACCTGTTCATCCCTCTGGGTGCCAGGAGCAGAGTCACTCACTGGGAGTAGAGGTGAGTGGGAATGCCTTCTTCCAATGGAGTGAGAGCCCCTTGACAGCCGAACACCTCGATGGTCCTCTGGAAAACGATGCGTTTAAAAAATAGGACGTATGGACAGGAGCGCGCACACACACACACACACACACACACGCACACACACCTACCTCCGTGCCAGTCAGTAACTCGTCTCTGGAAGTGGTGAAGAGGAGCTCATAGAGTCTGTACTTCTGAAACAGACTAAAGAATACAAAAGGTCAGCTATGCCAGATTAATTATCAAAATAAGACACACAGTGTCTGTTTTGTTATATAGACATTTGTTAACCTTACCTTACTGTAAGGGAGTCAAACATGCAATTTGAAAAACATCCACATCTTGATTTTACTTGGGAATACAAAAGCATTTTAGGGATTGTTTTGACCTGTTTCTGATGTAATGTATGAGCGCCGTGGCTTCTTCTTCGTTGAGAAGTGGAGTGGTATCTTTCTCTGATGTTAGGCATTGGCTGGCAGCACCTAGCGCTACAGCAAACCCCGTCAGGTTCTCCACAAAAGGCATCTGCTTCTCTAGAATATGACAATAAAACACAGATTACGGCTGGGGCTCTGTCATATTTGGTAAGCAACCATACGCTGAATAAAATAATTTTAGGTGACCAAAATGTTAGATTAACTTCTATGAACTGAAAACACACTGTATAGGGGTTGATGTTCGAAGAGTATATTAACAACTCCCAGACGCAACAACGCTGTGATAGATACCTGTCAATCACCCCGCCCTAAAGCACACCCTGCTTTATGATTTATGTATTTTACACTAAATGGGACCATCATTTACAAATTGAACATCAGCCTTTATTGAAGAAATAGGCTACATTTCTCATTAAAGTTAAACTACAATCGATGCCGACAGAGTAGTCACACCCATTTACTGTCACTCTTTACCCTGAATCATGCTGGTGAAAACCTCAAACAAAGACAATACAAACATTCAGTATACATTCTTAAACATAACATTTCACCATTTCACAGTAGTAAATATATATATATACACATTGCATATTTCTACATTACAGCACTCACGACATTGCCTCCAAGATGCTTCCCCGTAAATGCAAGTGGATTACTGAAACCATTCACCATTTAACCGGAAGTACTGGACCCGGAAATAGTTAAAACGGAAGTGATGTCATAACATAGCACGGATAGGAAAATCATATTGCTAATAACTAAGTCAGTGCAAAACATTCATTGACTTCAAAACAATTAGACTATGTCTCAAGTCGCTTCCCGATGGCAATGGAATGCAACTCTAAGGCATTTACGCATTGGCAACATAAATACTTATTATTATTATTTTGATCCTGTGTGTAAATCAGCGGTATTCAACTAAGGTTCAACAAGGTCCAGTTTGAGAAAATGTCCTCATGCAAAGGTCTGTGACATCAAAGTAAAGCCTTACTTAGTCCCATATGTATTGAAGTAGACAACAGTTGAAGTCAACAACTGACTGTCAAATTAAATAAAGAAATAATATCTCAACAATATTTATAATCAGTTTTCAAATAACTGAATGAATTATAAATACTTTAATAATAAATACATATTTTATAAATAAATATTTCAATTACAATAACGGCTGGATTTAAAAATAGAAAAACATTACGGAAAGTGTTGGAAGAAAAACCTATTTACTCAGTTACTGTTTCACTGTTACATTCAGAAATCTCATTGAACTGTCATAGTGAGGTTACAATCAGCTACCAGACTATGTTCATAAATTAGACCTACCTACCACAATCTATTATGCAGAAACCAAAAAGAAAAACAGAAGTGTCTTTCGCCATTTAGAGAACAAACAACTAACGAGGGACAGGCGCTGCATCAAAACCTAAAACAAAAAAACAAATGATGTAATTTTTGGGGATGACTAATTTCTGCCGAAGTTCGGTCCCTAATTATGCTAAATTGGTAAAACCTCTGTCGAAATTAATTCATGACAACACATGACGGCACATGATAAGTTAATAGCAGCTTTGGTGACTGTGCAAACTGTCTGCACCGGTAGTGTTATACCTTTAACTCTAAAAGTATCTCTGCAGCAGCAATCCTGCTCCTGCAAAACAAGGTCGCTTACATGTTACCTGCGAGACATCTTTCAAGCATGGCAGTGTTGCTTTTACAACCTTATTTGAAATTAAGATATTGACCAATTTACTTTTGAGCCATGGGTTGAATCATGTCTCAAACAGGAGGGATGTATAGGGGAAGAAGGTGGTTGCAGCGTACGGCTTTCCTAATCACTCAAATATATTTTTTTCACTCAAATAAAATGTTTTGCCAGAACCAGACTATCCTTTTCAGTACATTTGCATGGAAGTTACTGAACTCAACCAATGTGAAGGAAAGACATATTGTCTAAACGATTATAAATATGTTTTCAAAATAGATTGAGGTATTTTCAACTAAATAATCAGATGCTTTAAACAGTGACAAAAGCCTTGACAAAAGACATAATACCGAGGTTCGGGATACACTAGAAAGAATTTACTGTGATAATGACACATCGGCACGTTTCATCTGCCAACTCTACGTACAAGTCGCCAGTCTAACAGACACCTGTTCAGACTCCCTTTCTGTAAGTTTTTTGCAGTTGCAAAACACGTGTTGAGCGTGTGACCAAGGACAGATCAGTAAATCGCTGTCTACTCTCACTCCCACCGTGGATTCCCCCTCGTACCTGCCTACATACAGAGATAACGGCAAACTTCTCCAGTTCCTTCTCGGACTCTGTGCCTGAGATTGAACTACTCCATTTGAGCAATCAAATGGAGACTTTCATACGCTGTGAACTGAGTCTTTTAGTACAGAGGGGCTGACCCCCAAGGAATAAGAGATTTGGGGCACGGTGTTTTAATTATTTTAAAAAAAAAGCATATCTTACTTTTTGACTGTCTTTCAACTCTTGAGGGGCTGACCTCCAAAGAAAGGAAGTTGCAGTAAAACTAATGTATGTGTAATAAATATTGTTGAAATAAATCTTATATACTCTGAAATAAGAGTCTAGTTATCTACTTAATGGGGACTCCCGTTTAATGGAAGGAGATAAGTTCCAGGTTGTCGAGGCACAGAGGTAATCACCGGGCCGGGGCCATTGACAAGGGAAGGCAATCCAGCAGGAGTCCCGCCCCGTTTGCAGATCCAGACAAATGTAAGTAGATCGTCTGGGTTTCACTGCGTGTAAAACGGTTTGTCTTCCCTTCCTATTAGAGGAAACAGTTTGGTAGATTACGTGGCTCAATAGTGCAGTTAGGCCACGAGGAAAGCCAGACAAAAGAGGTTTTTAACATCTGTCATTGTCTCCATGAATTGTAATCGAAAGCAAACTGTCCGGGGTTCCAAAACGGGCCCTCCTTACACAGCTGGCGTAAGAAGATGGAGCTCGCCCTTAAGGCTGATTTATACTCAGGTTTTACGCAGAGACGCAAGGACGCAAGACACACATGGCTGACCTTGAGTGGTCAAATCGGCCATTTTGCGTGCGTCACCCCAAATTTCTGACTATCCGTCAAAGCAACGCGAGCCGTACGCAGCCCGGAAGGCTGTGATTGGTCCGCTAACCACATCCTTTCTGAGTCTTGCATTTCCAGTTTCATAGCTGTTTTTAAAAGCCATAGCAGAAACACGAACAATGGATCTTGTTGAAGAACGTTTCGCTAAAGAGGTCCACAAATATGAGCATTTATAAAACCCGTCTGACGGAGTATAAGGACACACAGATGGAGGTGAATTCCTGGAGGGATATATCGGTGAATGTCGGTGTGCAGGTCGACTCTTAAACGGTCGTTGCGCCACCTACTGTTCAGGAGTATGAAAAACGCAGGGGAACTAAAAATCAAAACGAGTCCGTCAATCTGACTGCGTGGCCAGCCGTAGTTGGAGTTGCAGAAGTATAATTCAGCCTTCAGCTTTGACCAAGTCAAGGCCGAGCCCTTTACAATCATATGATCATTTCTTGCAAACCACTCTATGGGACGAGGGGAAAGGTTCACGATTATCCTGAAGACGGCATGAGGGTTTCTGTTAGTGGGTGCTTCTTTGGACCTGTTTAACAGCATTTTTATCCAATCACATTTCACCTGTCTTACTCTAATGAAAGAGAAGCCTGGTTAGAATACACAAAACTGGGGGGGTCTGTTTTAATATAACTAACCTGTAGTATTTCCAACCTACTACACATGCAGAGGGGCTCAAGGAGTCGGGGCTACCAACACACCGCTGGGGAGACATGACATGACAGAGTTTGTAGAATCCAACAGTTTCTGAGTGGAGTTCTGTTGCACATGGTATATATATATATATATATATATATATATATATATATATATATATATATATATATATATATATATATATATATATATATAGTTTGAAGTTAAAAAGTTTGATCTGTAGTTTAGTGTTTTGTATTCATTTATATTCATGGTATACTTTACAGTTAATATATTGTTCAATTTGAAGGGCTCGTCCGGCCGAGAGCATCTGCCTGCCGGTCGGACATTCTTTTTCTGTTATGGAGCGCCTGACACGGGAATTGCGCTTTCCAAATATTGCACTGATATGCCCAATTCTCAACTCCCGTATGCCCACCTTTGCCAGTGGGTGGCGCTATGACAAAAAAGTAACAATTACTTTCTTTAAAATGCCTTAACTGTACAGAAAAGAAAAGTCTTTCTAAAGAGAAGATCAGGCCGATGCAGCATTTTAAAAACAGATTTCTAAAATTAAAAAAAAATCAAGCACGACAAGTTGGGGCAGATTGGAGGAAGTCCAGTGGAGTTATAAGAGCTTGTTTAATGACTTTGGCCAGAAGGTGGTGCTATGAAAATGTGAACATACACATGCATCATGTTTCCCTACGTGAAGTATAGATCCCGTCATGTAAATACCATGTAAATATGATGCCATTGGGCTGATTTCCTTTCCTTTCTTTATGTACATGTGCTCAGGCCTGTACCGGCATCATGCAAGAGGAGTTTTGGGCGGATTGCATGGAGTTACATCAGCTTTCTCTTACATAGCGAACCACGCAAAATGGGTGTGTCTTGGTGGTCCACGCCACGTTGAGGACATTCACCGAAAACGCGCACAGAGTACAATTTAAGCTCATAAGGGTCTTGAGATCACCCTTGAACAGAATTGAAGTCGATCGTAAAATTTTCTAGGACTAGTTAGTACAAATAGAAACGCTATAAAAGGTAAAAAGAAATGACAGTCCCAAATTGGCCGAATGACTGTAGCGCCTCCCTTGTGTTTAAATCACACAAAAGATGTGTTGCGTGTTAATGGATGCATTGTGCACATATAAAACAAATTTGGAGTCATTTGTCTAAATAGTTGTATTATTATGAGTATTAAAAAACAAGACACACCCCTAAGAGGTTAATTGGACGTCATCTCCTAAACATGAGATATCAAAAGCTTTTAATCCAGTCTTGATGTTATGAATTGGACCAAGCGTGTTGGACAAAAGTGCAAGATTATGTTTTTCAAAAATGAAGGAAATTCTAAGCAGTTGCATGCTGTGGGTCTGATAGGCTTTTTTGTAGGGCGGGTGGAGATGGACTTGTGTGATTTTTTTCAAGTCAATCGTACATTCTGGCTGAGGGGCGTCGCCGGTCCGACTTCTAGGGGGCACTCTAGAGCCTTTATTTAACACAAATATGACACCTATATCATACGTCTATTTTATATCAGGCTTGACAAGCGTGCAAAGTTTGGTGACTTTTTGAGTATGGCACATACCACGAATATGCACCCAATGTTCTAAGATAAAAATGTCGACGGAAAATAAAAAGAATCCTTGCAATACCAATAGGGTCCTTTCGGACAGTTGCTTGGACCCTAATAATAATTCTGTGAATTTTTTTACGTGTTCTTCCACCTCTTATCTTTTTCAGCAGTATGTGCAGTACAGCCATGATGAAGGAGGTTTGCATGGGGGTGAAGTTGGCCTCTTTAGCCCACCAGAAGCCACAGACATAGTAATCCAGCAGGGCAGCTTCCTTCATGCAGACGAGGTGGTTCCTGAAGCCCAGAATCTCTGTCATTTCACTGCAGACAACAGAACGCAGATCTGCATAAATAACAGTCACGTAAATGCCAATGAAACATCTGAGGCAGATCAACAATTCAGGATACTGACATTTTGTCCTCAGTTTGTTTCTGTTTTTTTTAAATCTTATTTTGGGGTAAATTTGTGGCTTTTAAAAAACATGAGAAGCCTTCTAAAAGCCAATAAAACACATGGTGGATATTTTAAATATTCATGATTCTAGTAGTAGGTAGGTGTTAAGGATGTTTTTCTACGCTAACAAAGTGAAAAGCAATGACAGCATTTTAGAATTTAAATCGGAATTTAATTCCTGGCATTATATTCCATAACCATTATATTATAATTCCTGGAAACTGTGCTTTCTGATTGGTCCGTCTGTGATGGTGGTTGTTCATTTGTTGTTTGGTCCAGGTCCAATGTGTCTTAACACATTATAAGACACATTGGCCGGCATTATATGGCCTTAAACGCTATTTAGACCTTTGTGCTGTAAACATTTACCTTTTTTAAACAGAATTAATAAATGATGGAAAGAGATACTTTAAATGGTAAGGTTGCTCAAAAAGGAACATGCATGCTTTAAAAACATGGATACAATTTTAAAAAAAAAGGAAACTGGCTGTATGTTTGTGAATTCATAATGCATTCAGCTATCTACTTTACTATCTGTAGTATGTTGACTTCCTGTCAACATACCACAGGAAGTGTCGCTTTGTGATGACATCTACCAGCTGCAGAGTTCAGATCATAAAATAATAGGGGGCATCTCAAGTCTCTAAATTGTCGTTTCTTCGCTCCTCGCTCCTCGACTGAACCGGAAGTGGTTTTGCGCCGCCATATTGAAGGCCGTCCCAAAGCTCTTATTCGGCTCGGAGGAGCGAGAATCGAGGAGCGAGGAGGGAAATCGGAGTCATGATCGAGGGGCCCCGAGAGCAGACTTCCAGGAAGTGTTTTGACACTGGACACGCCCCCTCACTGTTCCTCTGTTATCTGATTGGACGCTGCAGCTGAGCGGACTGATAGCTGGAGTTTCATAACAGAGTGAAGACGATCACAAAATAAACGTTATATATATTCTCGCTCCTCCGAGTGTTATCTTATTCACCGTCTGGTTAAAATATGTGTTCATTCATTGTAGGTCTGAACAACAAAAGGGCCACAAACTATTTTCTTCAAAGATTTGATCTGTTGTTTCTCTCAATAACTTTTATTATGTATGTAATTAAAATCAGAGAGCTGGAGAGAGAGGAAACACGTTTTACAACATGTATGGTTATTTTATAATGTCACAATTAGAATTTCAAAACATATCGACGTAAATAATGAATAAATAAGACTCAAGGCTGATTTAAGGCTGATTAAAGGCTGAGTTATACTCAGGTTTTATGCAGAGACGCAAGCACGCAAGACACGCATGGCCGACCTTGCGTGGTCAAATCGGCCATTTTGCGTGCTTGCTTGTGTCACCCAAAATTTCTGACTATCCGTCAAAGCTACGCGAGCCGTACGGATCCCAGAAGGCTTTGATTGGTCCGCTAACCACATCCTTTCTGAGTCTCTCATTTCCGGTTTTATAGCATAATATCTCTGTTTTTAAAAGCCATAGGAGAAACACAAACAATGGATCCCGTTGAAGAACGTTTGGCTGAAGAGGTCCAAAAATATCAGCATTTATAAAACCCGTCTGACGGAGTATAAGGACATGCAGATGGAGGTGAATTCCTGGAGGGAGATACCTGTGAACGTCGGTGTGCATGTCGACTCTCAACGGTCGTTGTGCCACCAACTGTTCTTGTGTATGGAAAAGGCAGGGGAACTAAAGATCAAAACGAGTCCGTCAATCCGACTGCCTGGCCAGCCGTAGTTGGAGTTCCAGAAGTATAATTCAGTCTTTATACTCGGGTTTTACGCAGAGACGCAAGCACGCATGGCCGACCTTGCGTGGTCAAATCGTCCATTTTACGTGCGTCACCCCAAATTTCTGACTATCCGTCAAAGCTACGCGAGCCGTACGCAGCCCGGAAGGCTGTGATTGGTCCGCTAACCACATCCTTTCTGAGTCTCTCATTTACGGTTTCATAGCATACCGCTTTTTTTAAAAGCCACAGCAGAAACACAAACAATGGATCCTGTTGAAGAACGTTTGGCTGAAGAGGTCCGCAAATATGAGCATTTATAAAAACCCGTCTGGCGGAGTATAAGGACACGCAGATGGATATGAATTCCTGGAAGGAGATATCGCTGAACGTCGGTGTGCAGGTCGACTCTAAAAGGTCGTTTTGCCGCCTGCTGTTCTGGAGTATGGAAAAGGCGGGAACTATAAACCAAAACGAGTCCGTCAATCCGACTGCCTGGCCCGCCGCAGTTGTAGTTGCAGGAGTATAATTCGCCCTTCATACTCGGGTTTTACGCAGAGACGCAAGACACGCATGGCCAACCTTGCATGGTCAAATCGGCCATTTTGCGTGCGTCACCCCAAATTTCTGACTATCCGTCAAAGCGACGCAAGCCGTACGCAGCCCGGAAGGCTGTGATTGGTCCGCTAACCACATCCTTTCTGAGTCTCGCATTTCCGGTTTCATAGCTGTTTTTAAAAGCCATAGCAGAAACACGAACAATGGATCTTGTTGAAGAACGTTTAGCTTAAGAGGTCCACAAATATGAGCATTTATAAAACCCGTCTGACGGAGTATAAGGACACGCAGATGGAGGTGAATTCCTGGAGGGATATATCGTTGAACGTCGGTGTGCAGGTCGACTCTTAAACGGTCGTTGCGCCACCTGCTGTTCTGGCGTATGGAAAATGTAGGGGAACTAAAAATCAAAACGAGTCCGTCAATCCAACTGCGTGGCCAGTCGCAGTTGGAGTTGCAAAAGTATAATTCAGCCTTCAGACGCAAGGAAGGGATGCAAGTGAGGGAAACGGGGATGCCATTTAGAGACTTGGGATGTAGGCTGAAATATACTTCTGCAACTACGGACGGCCACGCAGTTGGATTGACGGACTCGTTTTGGTTTTTTAGTTCCCGTGCGTTTCCCATACGCCAGAACAGTATGTAGTGCAACGGCCGTTTAGAGTCGACCTGCACATCGACGTTCACCGATATCTCCCTTAAGGAGTTCACCTCCATCTGCGTGTCCGAAATCAGCCTTCAGACTACACACACGCAAATACTACACTATCCACGGAAGGAAGACATGACTGCAGACGGTTTTAACTACTAGGGTTAGCTGGTAACCACCAATACTCATTAGCTAGCTAGTTAGTTAGCTTACTAGCTACATTTTGATATCATTGAAGGTATTCCTTTAAAAATGTTGTCCAATTTTAGAAGACATGGAACATGGCTGCCATTTTGTCTCATTGTTTGCCCAGTTTAGTTTAAAGGCTGATTTATACTCAGGTTTTACACAGAGAGGCAAGCACGCAAGACACGCATGGCCGACCATGCGTGGTAAAATCGGCCATTTTGCATGCTTGCCTGCATCACCCAAAATTTCTGACTATCTGTCGAAGCCACGCTGCCGTAAGGTCCGCTAACCACATCCTTTTATAAGCCATAGCAGAAACACGAACAATGTTGAAGAACGTTTGGCTGAAGAGGTCCACAAATATGAGCATTTCTATAACCCTTTTGACGGAGTATAAGGACACGCAGATGGAGGTGAATGACTGGAGGGAGATGTCTGTGAACGTCGGTGTGCATGTTGACTCTTAAACGGTCGTTGCGCCACCTGCTGTTCAGGAGTATGAAAAACGCAGGGGAACTAAAAATCAAAACGAGTCCGTCAATCAGACTGCGTGGCCAGCCAGAGTTGGAGTTGCAGAAGTATAATTCAGCCTTAAGTAGTTTGCTTTTGGGGCTTTGAGGTCAACGCTACTCACAGCTGCAGTCCGTCCCTGGTGCTCGCCAGCAGCGAGTGGACTTGTTGTTGTGGCGCCGCTTCCCACTGGAGGAAACCAGCTTCGTCTTCCTGAGGGAGGGTAAGAACAAACATGCTGTAGTTAACTAGCTAGTAATTATGTCGAATAAGCGCGCGTGACACAGGGACAGACAGTTATTACCTGGAGCGTCGCTCCCCCGGACATGTTGCCAATGTGGTTTGGTTACCATGGCAGCACCCCAACAAACCGTGGATGGTGACGGCACGCTCTCGTTCAGCCTGCCAGTGTCAAGTTACAGTGTTTTTATTCTTGTTCAAACGGCAGCATGTTTTCCCCGCAGCGCATTTGTGTGTATTTGTCATGAGGACTAAATGTAACTTCACAGGCAGGTTAATTGTCCATATGTTTGACAATTTGTATCCGATTTTTGGGAGCCTGGACTTAATTCCACTCATTTGGCTTTTGTCGTTTTGTATTAATAAATCATACTGTAATTTACACATGTGTTCTTACGACTGACATGTGTATGCTTTTATTGTGAAAGTAATAAATTTTAACCCAAATGATAAAATCTTCATAGCTATAACTGTATGTTTAATCATGTAAAATCATTGCTCTCTCTCTCTCTCTCTCTCTCTCTCTCTCTCTCTCTCTCTCTCTCTCTCTCTCTCTCTCTCTCTCTCTCTCTCTCTCTCATCTCTGATTTGAAAGCTTTGTCAATCAAGTTGAGGTTTGGTTCTGGACTTAGTACATACATACAGTACATTATTTATGACCAGGTAATATTCCAAAAGGGCAATTTCTGCACACAGCGTCGGCCATGATATGTGATGATGTCATCACCTTTAAGAAAATAGAAAAATACAAATCAATGTTTTTGTGGTTGTGTGTGTGTATATATATATATATATATATATATATATATATATATATATATATATATATATATATATATATATATATATATATATACCAGTTTATCTTGA
The DNA here is from genome assembly GCF_023055335.1 of Clinocottus analis. Classification (NCBI taxonomy): domain Eukaryota; kingdom Metazoa; phylum Chordata; class Actinopteri; order Perciformes; family Cottidae; genus Clinocottus; species Clinocottus analis. Next base: position 9,616 of record NW_027176219.1, on the reverse strand, counting down.
AATAATATTAATATTGTTAATTGTAACAGGAGTAGCTATCGGGAAAACTGAACCCCTCTTAGAGTTCATGCATTTAAAGCATCTGTACAGCTATACCAATTAGAGATCCTGACTTCTGATATCTGTCCTTCTCCCCTTCGAGACGGTGGTCCGAGCCCAATGGACTGCCGGACTGATGGACCCTGGATCCTGCTGTTGGACCTTGCTGGACCCTGCTGGAGACTTGCTCAATGAAGTCCATATTTTAATGATGATAAAGATAATTGTGGATATTAATAACATATATGTATGTTTTACAATCAACACTTGAAATGGTGATGTCTGTGTTCACAAGGATGAGCAGAAAACAGACACATTGATATTTATATAGAGCTGGGAGAATTTTAATGCTATTTTCTCAGCACACTTTTTTGTTCTCTATCTTTATTCTTTTGTTTTGCCATTAGATCATTTTTCTCACTTATTAGGTTACAAACATCAGCCTGTATACAGAAATGGTCACATGGCCTAAAAAGGCTTGTTTATCTTTCTGACATCCCAAAACTCTATTCTTTGAATGGCTTGTATATTATCTTAAGAGAAACATAAATTACTTATTTAACATTATTAAAGCCATGAATGCATGCTTATAAAGGATGACCGTCAGAATATAAAGTGCAATAAAACCGGCCACACGGTGGTGCTGTCTCACCAAACATTACTTGTTCTCTGTTCATGTTTTAACTTTCCTTCAAATGTTACTGAGGTGTGTTAAACAGCAGTCAAACAAACAAACACAGGACCAAATACATGTTCTTTATCTAGCTGCGTGTGAAATAATGTATCTTGTCTCTGTACAAAGAGGACAGTTTGAGGGGACAGCTCCTCAGTGTCTCTTTCATTTTATTCTCAAAAGTGTCTGTGTGTGACTGTGACAGCTGCTCCAGCAAGCCTGACTTCTGATACTTCTGATTCAGTCTATGGAAAAAAACTCTTGACACAACAGCTTTAACTGCATACAGTCAGGAATCATGTTATTTGACATCAGTGTCCTCAATTTGCAGCTTGTACTTTAATTTAATTTGTTGTAGTGGTGTCTGTCAGATATCACATCCAGGAACTCCTCGGGGACCCGCAACACCACAAATTAATTTGGCCAGTTGAGCAACATCTGTCATGTCAGTGCAATCGATTGCATCTAAAATTTCTTTTGGCGATCCAAATCTGCTGAAAGATTAGCAATCCTATCTGTCACAGTATTTCTTGTCAAGCTAATGTTGGCAAAGGTCTGCAGCTTTTTCTTTTCTTTTTTTCCCTGTAATTTTAACAATCATCCAGTGGGCCGAGCTGGACCCCCTGGCAGGCCAGATTCGGCCTGTGGGTCGTATGTTTGCCAACCCTGCTCTAAACTGAAAATAAGTCTGGTTTGACACTATTCTTACCAAACACTATTACTAAGCTTGATTACATACTAGCTAAAGATGATGGAATTAGAGATTATATACATATACACATAATTATACATATCTGTATATATATATATATATATATATATATATATATATATATATATATATATATATATATATATATATATATATATATATATATATATATACATACACACTACACACACACACACATACACATAGTGGTTGTTGTCGTTACTCACAAAATAGAGAATCTTGACCATTGCTGCCACAACTGCTCTGTTAGAGACTGTCAGGAGAAAACGTCGCACCCTCCTTCGTCTCGAGTACCGCCTGCACTTTATTTAAACCGAGTGTCCCCGCCCCTGCTCGCCACGTAATATGCGGCAAGTCCTTACAGACAAACCGAGCACCGCCACTTCTGACCGGCGTCGCAGAGGGTCTGGATTCCCGCTCAGTGAGACGAGAGGACGCCGCCGCAGGTAACTTAGCCCTTTGCATTATACAAAATAAATTATATCTTGGTTTTATTCGCTTGCGTTATTTTTTGTTCCATTAATGACTCAAAAAAATAATACAAATATCTGAATGATTGTCCAATCAAGATCACAGTGAGTGTGCAAACGCACAGTCCATTCCAAAAGCATTATAAAGCTTATCCATCTCCCGCCGGTCGTCACCATTAAAACACAATACGATCAGTTTGATGTAGACTCGGCGTCCCCCCACCTCCCTCTTTCCACAGTCCTGTGTCAATCAGACGGAAGTGTGTTCTTAGCGGTCAGATAGATGGCACATGAATATTGTCTGCCTCTTTCCCCGATCAGCGCTGCCGTGCAGATGGAGTTAAGACCGGGAAGCCGTGGCCGTGCGTTAGCGCCGCTCCCGGAGCCGCCGAGCTGGTGGAGGAGCGCCCGCCTTCGAGACCAACTCCTGTGATCACGACGTCCTCTGCTGCTCACCGGGAGTGTTGGGAGGAGAGCGAATAAATCATTTGCAACTTGATTATAAATCCTCTCATGGAGCCGGGGGACGCAGGGTAGGGTGGTGGGGGGCCAAGCAGGGGCCTCTGGGAGAGACCAGAGCTTCTCAACTAAGTGTAACTCCACTGAAGCTAATGGTAAGATGTTTTTATTCATTATGGTATCATGAGGCTTGGCCTTCAATAACCTGCCTGCTGCCTATATCTGCCAATCTATGAGTGTATTATAGTAATATAGGAACATTTACAGAACACGCAGCTCATCCAAATTAAGGGGAAATTTGTCTCCAAGTCTGGTACTGGGTACAGGTTTAAAGACTGATTCAGGTTTCAGAAAAAACATACATACTTGTATTGGCCCAAGAAGTAAGAACAGCGATAGGGACAAGGACAGTAACGCTGGACTTATGACTATGTAGAATATGTACATGTCAAGATGCCATCATGCCTTAGTAATGGGTCATACTAACATCAGTGTGAAACCATTCAAATTCTGGGAAGTTCTTCTGCTTATTTAAACTGCCTGCTGTTTGCGCAGGGTGGGCGGCTGCTCCCAAAGCTGCATGTTAGAAAGCGAAAGTTTTGAAGCACAAGGGAGCCCTGAGGCAAAAATGAGCTATGGGGCCCTGCTTGCCCGCCCTATCTGTCTAACCTTCTGTCCATTAGTTATTAACGAGTATATTGGTGGTTGTAGTAGGCCGATTTTTGGTATTTGAGCCAAACCACAATGATGTCGTCAATTTTCAATGAAATATCTCAACAGTTATTGAATGAATTGCCATGAAATTTGATTAAGCGATGATGAGAAATATGCTGCGCTGGACAGCTGTGTAGCGGGAGGTCGTAACTTAAGACTGACAAGAGTGACAGTCATGCTCAATGCGTGACACTTTAGAGCCCTGATACCTTAGTCTCTGCTTCTCCTGAGTTTTTCCGCGGCTGTGTCTTCTGTTACTAACTTGGGGACTCTTTGGGGTAAATAGGATGTGTATGCAGCAAATAGGTTTACAGATCCGCTCCTTAGCGCCATCTATTGTCGGGGAGTTTGAAAAACAACGAACATGCCTCGGCCCAAAATCTGATTTTTTTTTGCCGTGACAAATTGCTGGTGTGGCGTGAGAGCCTGTGAAAACATGCAAAAGCGTGTGTTACATGGCAAAAACGTGAGAGTTGGTAGCTCTGCATTCAGCTTCAGTTGTAGCAAAAGTTAGCACGCTCACATGTTACGCTAAGGAGGTCAATATGTTAAAAAAACGTCTTTAACATTATGAGTTTGTCAGCAAAGCCTTGGAATTTACTCAATGCACTAGCACACGTTGGTACAGCCTCATAAAGCAGCTAGCATTGCTGTCCGGTCCTTTAACCCAGCGGTCCCCAACCACTGGTCTGCCGCCCGGTACCGGTCCGTGGGCCCCTCCGTGGGTCCCTTGGTCCCTCGGTTAAAGGACCGAGGGACCAACTGAAGCCATGCAATGATTGATCGGAACAATGTTCTATTTTGAAAAATAACTGGATACATTTGTCTGTGCGTCTGAGTTCTTAACATAAGTAAAGGTTACGTAATATGTTACCCAAAAAATTTAACTTAAAAGTCTGTTTCAATTCTGTCGGTCTTCTGGATTAGAATCAAGGCAGTATATCCTGAGATCGCCAAAAAAGAGCTCTGAAAACTCGGCTTCCATTTCAACATCCTGTCTTTGTGAAGTGGGTTATAAGCAGTAGACTGGACATACAGAACACACGTCAGTGTAGTTAATTGTCTAACGTCATCAGAAATGGGACAGGCTCGTAGAAGAGAAACAAGCTCAGGGCTCCGACTAATTCGACGTAATGGTGAGTTGTAGTTTTATGCACTTTATACCTGTTTTTATGCTGGTCGTTCATTTTACTATGTCATATTTATCGCCTACACCGTGAAGGCCGGTCCGTGAATATATATATATATATATATGTGTGTATATATATATGCATGTATTCATTTCGCTTGCTTGCATGTATATATATATTTATACTTATTTCTTACTATTGTATATATCTGTTACCCCTGTTCCTGTTATTATTTATTTTATTTTATCTGTGTGTTTAGCTGAGCTTATTGCATTGGGATGCTGCTAGTATGACAAAAAAATTTCTCCTTGGAGATTAATAAAGTACTTTTCATTCATTTCATTCATTCATTGTTTAACACGAAACCGGTCTGTGGGGAAAAAAAGGTGTGCCTCTTCAGCTAATCTCCACTCAGTGAACCTAGAGTTACACAGTTGTACTTTCTGCGAATGCCAGTATGCCAGCATTTCACCCATCCTTGGTTAAGGAGCAGTGGGCTGCCTTGAGAGGCGCCCAGGGAGCAGATAGGGGTTAAGTGTCTTGCTCAGGGACACTTCAACATGTGAACTATGGAGGGACTGAGGATCGAAACAGGTACCTTAAGGTTAGCCTTATCTTCTAAGTGTTGATGTTCCCCAATCTGTTTGGGTCATTCTTCAAGAGGTATATTTGTCCTTGTTTCACTCTGGTTCTTTTTACCCCCTGTCAATCCAGTTATGTATGTTGGGTTCGGCTAGGATTTCCATTGAGCCAACGAAGCAAAATTAGGCTTTAAACTAGATGATAATAGCAATCAATTAAAGAATGTTTTCAGCCCCGAATTTGTCTCAGGACATCCTTTACACTAATCAAACGTGTTGGATACACTTCGGACCGGTAATCCTCAAGAGTGTCCGATTTAGCTCTTCCATCTCACAAAAATGTATGTTGAAAAAAAATTGATTTTGTAACTTGTATCAAAAATCCCCGGATCTGGTATGGGCTGGTGAGTAGCTCTAATGCTCTAAAAAAAACACACAAAAACAACCATGTTTTTACATCAGCACAGACTCAGAACAAAAGAAGCCTAATTACCAAATCTTGGCTCGTGACACAGCTCGTGGTTCGGTCATCTGCAATAAGTGGAGTGTAGTGCGCACAGATCTGTGCTGTTGCTGCGTGCGCGCGCCTGTATGTTCTCTTTTTTTATTTTTATGGGATCCGCAAAGGATTTAATCAGTCATGCTCTGTCTAATAGATGGGCTGCTCAGCGGAGCGTGACGAGAGAGCATGCTGTCTCGAAGAGAGAGAGAGCAGGAGATGAGAGGAGGAAGACATGACAGTGTCTCTAAAATACAAGGTCTTGGAACACAAAGGAAAAGCGAGTTGACGCTGTCATGAAGACGGAGCCAAGTTAGCTCTTGATTCGTGCCTCCGCAGGAATCTTCAGCTTGAATTATGCACGTGCAGGACCGCGTCCAAGTGAAAGAAAGGAGAAGGCCTAACTGTTGTTTTTAAAGGCACATTTTGTCTTTTTTAATACAAACGGAATGCTCGACCTGTCCAGGAGATGTACATCATTTACTCTATGTGAGTCACATTCTCTCGGCCTCCTCCATGCTTCCTGCCTCCGCAGCCAAGTCATCTGAGCCGAAATAATAGTAATAACGCAAATGCAGCGCTTCATCATGAGATGTATTTGTCGGGAGCCTCATGGATTTGTGATCAGCCAAAAGGCACTAAATGTGTCTTCAGTCGTGTCAATTAAAAGTGCACATTAAAGGAAGTAGTTTAACATTTTTCTGAAAAGTGTTGTCGCAGTCTCCTGTTTTTGTGGCCAAAGACATCCCCCAACATTTGTCACGCGGTTGTCAACATCTGTACGGGACAGCCTAGAAAGGCACAGTTTGTGGAGACGTCACACGGCATCAAGATGAGACTATAATATTCAGATTCTTTTTAGCATTGCTGTAGCTGATCGCACAACAGCTCTGTACCACTGTGTTGCCCCCACCCTTTCTCATGTAAATGTTTGATGGCAGATGCTGATTGTTTGTGGCGGTGACCGTGGCGATGTGTGTAAGTGCCGTTGTGTTCATGTGCTGTAATGCAAATGGCCTGGTTGATGCTTTCCGTCGGTGGATGTGAAAGCACATGTGTATTTGTTGACCAGAGATATGAGAACAAACCTGCTACAGCTTTGGGATCCAGTAAGAGGATGGAAGTAGCGGTAAAAATGTTTTGCATTTTGGACACTTTTAAAAAAAAAAATGTTGTTCTTGTCAGGAATACATATACACTTTATGCTGAAACGATCTGTTGACAAAAAATTTGAAGGCAAGCATACAGCTTCCCAAACGTGGTATGATAATGTGCCTTTTTTTCATTTGATTTCACATTTTAGGAGATGTGAAATTTTTGATTTCCCATTTCAGAAAATACTGCAACCCCGTTAACCTGTTTTACATGTTTAATGATGTTATTTTGAGACAGTGCAGTTTGAAAACACTACAGCTACATTAAACAGCATGATGACTTCTTCTGCTTTGACCTACGGCAAGCTAAGAGGTTTTGCTGCAACAATGTAAGCCAGTAGTAGTGATAATGATTAACATTTAGCAGTGGCGAGCCACCAGGGCCTTCTAAGCCTTCTCTGGTGGCCTAAACAGAATCACAAAGTTATAACTATTTTATAATTTAAAAAAATGTGATTCGTCAGTGAAACTAGCAACTCACTCAAAATCTACAATCTCAGGACTTACTGATGACCCCTTTCCCACATAGGGTTTTGTGCGTCTGTTGAGTTAAATGCTGATTATGTTACTGTTTTTTACGTTTGCAATCGTATTTTATGAATCATATTTATCATAAACAAACATGTTGTTGCTGCTCGACACTTCTCCCCGCAGGGAGAAGAACCAGCAGCCTCTCCCTGCGCCAAGGCACCAGGGAGTGGATCGGCCCACGCTCGTGGTGGTGCCATGTGGCTCCGCGGGTTGGGCTGTCCACACAAGTATGAATGCGCCGTGTATTGTGTTGGTCTGTGACAGTAACTTCAGAGACACTTTAATCCCCCAGGCCGCCTGTGATATGGACTTGTGATATGGACTTTACAGCACTCATTGAAGGCCTAGGTCTAAAACCCTTCCTGTAAAACACTCATACTGAAAGAAGCGTGAGGTGGCAATAGGAGTCAGCCCATTTCCTAGTCACAAATCCGTTGTTGCTAGCTTTTGTTCAATACTTAGACAATTTGTTGTCAGCCACCAACATGCAGGGCTTTGGAAAATATGCAGCCGGGTCCGACCTCCAGCAGTAACTCTGCAGGCTTCATGCAGTCATCCTGACTAGCATGAGCAACGCTTGATGTGAGCATAGCTCATCTTAGCATTTGCATAGAGGAGCCGTGATTGTCTTTTTGTAGAAGCAATCTTACAGTAAAGGTCTTTGCTTACAACGGCATGTTGGCATCGTGGTTAGAAACTGGAGATGTGGCGTTGCATGTTCGCCTATTTAGGTTAGTAGTGCAGGGCCAATTCGGAGCGTGTGGCCGCTCGGAACAATTGCTTGGTTCCCAGTGTCTTGTAGCTTGTATTGTTGTTGGTGGGCATGGCTGCTCGACATTGTGGAGAACCGACCATTGCTCGTTGACTCCAGGGAAGTAAGGAAGAGTTTTGTTGTAACGACAGTTTATTCAGCAGCAAAAGTGAACTTCAGGCCCATTCTGGATGCTGTGACTCAACCTGCAGAGCCTTGAAGCTCCGGCCTTTCCTTCTTCACAGAGCTCTGTTCTCTTGTTTAGTCAAAGTTTATAAACATTGTGCATAATCAAATTGCACCAATCTTGACAAGGCGCTCCCTTGGGTCCTCATCGATACATCTGCCAAGTGTGAAGTAGAGAGCAGTTCTCAGGATATGTGAATTACACACACATACACACATACAGACTTAACAAACTGGTTAAGAAGGCCGGCTCCATCATAGGCTGCAAGCAGGAGTAACTGGAACAGGTGGTTGGAGAGGACACTGAAGCAACTATTGTCCATATTGGACAACCCGGACCACCATCTCCACCAGCTCCTGCAGGGTCAGCGGAGCACTTTCTCCAAAAGACTCATCACGCTCCGCTGCCACAAGGACCGCGACAGGAGAACATTCCTGCCCATGGCAATCAGACTATACAATAATTTACCTCTGGCCAGATCTGTGGATTAATTTTCACTATACAATATATACTTTTTTATTTTTTACACAATATATTTGCTACTACATTTGACGTATTTGCACTTTGCACTCTGTTTACATTTGACTTAATTTACGTTCACGTTTAATTTAATCTCCTGAATGCACTGAATTTTAATTTTATTTCCGTTACATCTTATTTCATATCTGAATACACTCTGTATTCATATTTCATTTGTCTGTGTATGTTTTTGTATGTATGTGTATGTGTGTGTATGTATATGTATGTATGTATATATATATATATATATATATATACATATATATATGTATGTGTGTGTATGTATATGTATATATATGTGTGTATGTATGTGTGTGTATGTGTATATATGCATGTGTGTATATGTGTATGTATATATGTGTATATGTATATATGTGTATGTATGTATATGCATGTATGTATGTATGTATGTATGTATGTGTATATATATATATATATATATATATATATATATATATATATATATATATATATATATATATATATATATATATATATATATATATATAGTTGTGGACTATAGGTATATGTATATTTTATTTGTTTATATATATGCATATTTTCTATTTCTATTTTTTATTCTGTATATATCTGCCATCCCTGATCTTCTTTTATTACTTATCTTGTGTGTTTAGTTTATTCTATTGATTGATGTTGCTGTCTGTAAGTGTGGGACGCTACTCTGACAAAAAAATTTCCCCTTGGGGATTAATAAAGTACATATCTATCTATCTACACACACACACACACACACACACACACACACACACACACACACACACACACACACACACACTCACAGATATCTTTCTTCATAGTTAAAATAAATCAGTGGTTTAACATTTAGGAATATGCTTTATTGTTAAGAGTGAATAGAAGATTGATAATTAATAATTTCATTTAGCTTTCAGGTACTTCCAAACTATCAAGAGCAAAGTCAGATTCATCAACGCTCTCACAAAAATCCAGGTCTCCCAGTCGAAACGGGCGCCATTTACAAGTCGGAAAGTGGTTTAACAGTGAGCTTTAGTGGTGTTGGTGTGTGTAACTGTAACTGGAGACTTAATGCTAAGCTAGGCGTATATATTTCCCAAAATATTGAACTTCTCCTTTAATCCGAACGTAGGAAGATAAAAGCACCTACACACAAGTCACGACGTGCAGGACCATCTGGAC